>NW_024081904.1:0-458774 GCF_003009895.1 Hyaena hyaena | reverse complement strand
TCTTTTTTCTCCCAATCTCTCAGGTTTTGTAAGGTTTCCAATGGCTTCAGATCTTTTCTGTGTGATGTATGGGCGCGAGTGCAAGTACGGAGCTCCTTACTTCTCCGCCATTTTGCCCTCTCAACATGTGTGTAGGTTTTAGTGTTGACATAAGTTTTCAACTCTTTAAGTCTATTTATTTATTTTTGAGAGAGAGAGAAAGTGACAGACAGACAGTGTGAGAAAGAATCCCAAGCAAGCTCCACACTGTTAGTGCAGAGCTTACTGCAGGGCTCAAACTCATTAAGTGTGAGATAAAGACCTGAGCCAAAATCAAGAATCAGCCACTTAACCAGCTGAGCTGACTGAGCCACCCAGGCTCTCTCTCTCTTTTTTTTAAAAAGTAGGCTCCATACCCAACATGGGGCTTGAACTCACGAGCCTGAGATCAGAAGTTGTATGCTCTACCAACTGAGCCAGCCACGCATCCCAGTTTTCAACTCTTTTGAGTAAACAGCAAGGAACGTGATTGCTGGAGCATATGGTAAGAGTATGTTTAGTTATGTAAGAAACTGTCAAATTGTCTTCCAAAGTGGCTGTACCATTTGCATTCCCATGAGCAATGAAGGCATTCCTGGTGCTCCATATCCCTTCCAGAATTTAGTGTTGTCAGTGTTTTGGATTTTGGCCATTCTCATGGGTATATAATGGTATCTCCTTTGTGATTTTAATTTGCAGTTGCAATTCCTTGATGACATGAGATGATCTTTCATATGCTTATTTGCCATCTGTATATCTTCCTTGGTGAAATGCCTGCTAAGATCTTTGGCCCATTTTTAAATTGGATTGTTTATTTTCTTACTGCTGAGCTTTAAGAGTTCTTTGTGTACTTTGGATAACAGTCCTTTGGATATATCTTTTGGAAATATTTTCTCCCAGCTTGTTGCTTGTCTTCATTGTTTTGATGGGTTTGTTTTTATTGTTTTTTCCCTGTTTTGGTCATTTGGTCTTGCCTGTTACTGTATCAAGTAATTTTTACAGAATTATAGACGTTGTATAATAAAAATTTATTCTGACGCTCTGAGTGAGGTTTTCTTCTGGAGATGGAAAGCACTGCACCCAAATCCAGACAAGGATTAAATTTATTTGAAGCTGGGCTTCAGTCTTGGTAAAGACTTGGTTTGCCTTTACCTCTAGGGAATTGTCCTTTTAGGGAATGACTGAGATGTACTCCAGGCCCACTCTATAGTGATGGATCCTAGGCCCCAATTTTCATTCTTCTGGTTATGTGAGATTTCCTAGAATTCTGCTTAGCTCTCAGACTTGGGGCTCCTACCTTCTATTCTGCTTCTCTGATGCTCTGCTTCGTGGTGTCTTATCTGCCTTGAGGCTAAAAGCTACATGGATAGCTGACTTTCTTCTGTACTTCTCTTTGATATCTTGGCTCTCCAAAGTCCTCCTATCTTGGCAGCTCTCCAGCACCTTAAAAATTTTTTTCTTTTAATAAATGTTTTATTGTGGAATTATTTTAGATTTACAATAAAGTAGCAAAAGTAGTATAGAAAGTTTTCATGTATCTTTCACCCAGCTTCCCCTAATGTACCATCATAAGTGACTGTGGTATACTTGCCAAAACTAGGGAACAAACATCAACACATTACTCTCAACAAAATTTCAGACTTTATTCTCATTTTGCCAATTTTCTATTAATGTGCAATCTAGAATATTACATTGCATTTATTAAATATATTTTTAAAATCCAACTTGAAATTTTTTTTTAAATTTATTTCTGAGAGAGAGACAGCATGAGCAGGGGAGGGTCAGAGAAAAAGGGAGACACAGAATCTGAAACAGGCTCCAGGCTCTGAGCTAGCTGTCAGCACAAGAGCCCGACGCAGGGCTCAAACCCACAAACCATGAGATCATGACTTGAGCCAAAGTTGGCTGCCCAACCGACTGAGCCACCCAGGAGCCTCTAAAATCCAACTTTTTATTCTTGGCAGGAGGGCTGATCTGTTATAAACTAATAGGCCATAGCTAGATGCAGAACCCCTATTTATTGGTTTTTAATTTTTTATTCTTTATTTTTATTTTAATTTTTTAAATGTTTCTTTGTTTATTTGGGGGGGGTCAGAGAGAGAGGGAGAGAGAGAGAGAATTACAAGCAGGCTCGATGCTATCAGCGCAGAGCCTGATGGGGAGCTCAGTCCCATGAATTGTGAGATTATGACCTGAGTTGAAATCAAGAGTTGGAGGCTTAACCAACTGAGACACCCAGGTGCCCTGGTTTTTCATTTTTTATAATTATCCATATATAAGCCACAGAAGACTTAATGTTGGATATTCAGCATTATAAAAGATAACCAACTGAGCAATGAAAAAATGCAATCCATAAAACTCTGGGGAGACTTATAATGGAGGAGGTAGTATTAGAGAGTTAAATTTTCTCAGTTTTGATAGAGTCAATTGATACCATCCAGTTCATAACTCATGATAAAGAAGTATAAGAATTATGATGAAAATGATTGGAAAAACAGAAAATAGAAAGAATTGGTTATCTCTGAGTAATGGTACAGAAGGTTGTGAAGGTACAAGATTTTCCTTCTCTTTTATTCAAGCAGAATTTGCTTAAATATTTTTTACTCTTATGAAGTAGAATTTACATGCACCAATAGAGCATAATGTTGTTATACAGTTTCCAAGGGAAAATAAACAATGGACAATACAATATGAATGAATCATACTTTTTACGTGAAAACCCTATGTGCCTACATATACATATAGTATTATTGCACAAACATTTATGTGGTCTTGTGCTTCTATCATTCTCATGAGAAGAACTTTTCCAGGTTCGCCTGGTGGCCACCAGAGGACGAGGAGAGGCACTGGGGCAGAACTGACCTGCAAACTTCTTACACAAAATTTGGTCTGAATCTAAATTACCCAGTTCTCTATTACCAGTAGAGTAAGTCAAGAGTGACAAATACACTCACTATAAATGTCTCATAACTAACAATAAATGCAAGGAAAGAAATAATATCTTCAAATGCTGAGCGAAAAGAGGCATTAACCCAGATTCCATAGCTGAAAAAGAAAACCCTAATATTTAAGATTCAAGATGACACACAGACCATTTCACACATACAGAAACCAAGAGAACTGGTCCCCCAAGACATTTCCAGATAAATTAATAAAGAATGTCTTTCAAAAGAAGAAAAGCGGTCCCAGAGAGCAAAAGTTGGATGCAAAAAAAGAAGTGAAAAATGAAATTAAGATCTATCGGTAATAAGATTAATTGCTATAGAAACTGGTTTTCCCCACTTAACTAAAAGTGCCATCAGAGAAATTAAGGTTATCGGTTCTCAGGAGATAAACTGTTCTTGCTTTATATTGGAGGAGATTCTTCTACAGCTCGCGAAGTAGGAGGCGATATAATTACGTGTGTCTGCTCAACTCATTAGGGTAACAGATCAAAGTTTAGCTTTCACAAATCAGCAGAAGAATAAAGGAGTACAGAAAACTTTATGGATCCTATACTGGGTAGGGAATAAGACAGGAACAAGGGCAAGTGTGACTTAATCACAGCCCCTTCACACATTCAAGGGATAGAATACGAGCATCTTTGGGGAGATGCAGTTCACCCCACCGCAGGGACCTACATGCAGAGGCCCCCGAGGTGCGAATGTGATTGGCATGTTCTAGGAGGTCCGTGTGGGGGGTGCCTGGGTGACTCAGCTGGGTGGGCGTCCAACTTCTGCTCAGGTCACGATCTCACGGTTCACGGGTTTGAGCCCTGTGTCGGGCTCCATGCTGACAGCTGGGGCTCTGGAGCCTGCTTCGGATTCTTTATCTCCCTCTCTCTCTGTTCCCCCTCCCCACCCCCACCCCCGCTCATGCTCTGTCTCTCTCCCTCAGAAATAAATAAAAACATTATTTTGTTTTTTAAAAAAGGAGATCCGCATGGCTGAGCAAGGGTGGGAAGGCGGGAGCAGCTCTTGAAGGACCCAGACCACACCGAGGAACTGAATCACCTCTTTATGGGGTCCAAGGGTGGGTTTTAGTATTCTCAGTCACTTGGAAAGGAGAGAAAACAGGGGAGCTTGTTAAAGTACACGTTTCTGGGCCTAAGAGATTCAGTAGTTCTGAGGAAAAGCCCCAGAGACTGACGCTTTCTGAAGCATCTTAGGTGATTTCACAGGTGATTCCAGAGATCAACCTGTGGCCCAGAACTATGTGCTCCGGATGAAAAAAGGCCAGAAGGCTCAATCATAAATACCTTCTGTCTAACTCTTCCTCTTCTTCATTATCTGCATGTTTATTTTGTTCCTCTTGCCAGGGACTGGTTTTGGAAAGCACGGGTGACCTCATTCCCGCCTGGGACACATGCAGAGACACTTTCCCAAGGTGCTTCCTCAGAAGTTGTCCTTGCTCTTGAAAGAAAAACTATCTGGAATGGAAGTTGTTTTTTCTGTCATCCTGAGGATGATGTCAACACCATGGATGGCAGAAAAGAACTGTAAAGAACACAGGGCTTCGGATGTTCTGTTAGAAATAATAAATACCCATATGGTTTAAGGCAATTGGAGTTAGTATTTCTGTAGCTCGCAGCAGAAAACAGTATGGAGTTTCCTCCAAAAGTTAAAAATAGAACGCCCTACAACCGAGCAATTGCACTACTAGGTACTTATCCAAGCGATACAGGTGTGCTGTTTCAAAGGGGCACATGCACCCCAATGTTTGTAGCAGCACTACCAACAATAACCAAAGTATGGAAAGAGCCCAAATGTCCATCGACAGATGAATGGATAATGAAGATGTGGTATACACACACACAGACACACACACACACACGAGTATTACTTGGCAATCAAAAAGAATGAAATCTTGCCATTTGCAACTGCGTGGATGGAAACTAGAGGGTATCATGCTAAGTGAAATTAGTCAGTCAGAGAAAGACAAATATCATATGATTTCAGTCATATGAGGACTTTAAGATACAAAACAGATGAACATAAGGGAAGGGAAGTAAAAGTAATATAGAAAGAGGGAGGGGGACAAAATATAAGAGACTCTTAAATATAGAGAACAAACAGAGCGTTGCTGGAGGGGTTGTGGGAAGGGATGGACTAAATGAGTGAGGGGCCCTAAGGAATCTATTCCTGAAATCATTGTTGCACCCTATGCTAACTAACTTGGATGTTAAGTTTAAAAAAATAATAAATAAAACAAAAAACAAAACAAACAAAAGCACACACACACAAAGGAAGTATTCCTGATGTGGCAAGAACTGGCTATCACTTTTCTGAGCTGCGCCATAGTTGTGAGTAGAATGGAAAAGCGGAAGCTTGCTTCTCTTTCCTCTCCAGTAACAAGAAACCCCCTCAGGCAGGCTTGTGAGAGGAGGAAGTGAGAGAATGTCTTTAAAGCACTTAGCGCAGTGTCTGGCACACAGTTGGTGTTTCATAAGTGCTCCTTGAATTGAATGAATGAGTGAATGGGCGACTGAATTTGTCGAAGAGCTGTAAGAAAGCCTAGACTTAACACCACCCCACACTGGTGTTCATTTCTGGGGTTCTCTTTTTCAAATCAGGATTTAATATTTCTTTGGCTTTCTTTGGCAACTGTACCGTTCTGCCCTTTCCTCTCCTCTAACACTTTTTCCATTGGTTTAGAAAAGGCAAAGTTTTAAATTTATTATTATTTAAACATTTTTATTAACCAGATGCAAGTCTTCTGGCTATTTTCTTCCCTTCTTTGCCCCCTAGCGCTCTGCCCCTACCCTGTGCCTTTGACCTATAGGAGGGTCACCCATGACCAGCTGGGTGACCCAGGGCAGCAAGAGTGGGAGCACAGATTGAGGCTACATGGCTCTTGCATGTTAAGATGCTTCTATGGCCTGCTTTTCCCACCCAAGGATCTCTGGGCTCCTGGACACTTTGCTGGATTGCTGCCATTGCATCAGGTAGAACAGACAGCCTGAAGTCAAATGCAAAGTTTCATCAGATCCTGGGGAGGATCACAGATTGGGAAATAGGTCCTGAAGACAGGAGGGGGGCCCTTCAGGTGATGCACAGTCATTTCGTATTTGAACACAACTTTGTAAAACTAAAAACCTTCCAAACACCAAACTCACAGACCACAGGGAAACAAAACAGTATTGTATTTCAGTATTTCAAAAATAAAATTGGAGGGGCTCCTCGGCGGCTCAGTTGGTTAAGCTTCTGACTTCGGCTCAGGTCATGATCTCACAGTTCGTGGGTTTGAGCCCTGCGTCGGGGGCTCTGTGCTGACAGCCAGCTCAGAGCCTGGAGCCTGTCTTCAGATTCTGTGTCTCCCTCTCTCTCTGACCCTCCCCTGCTCATGCTGTCTCTCTCTCTCTCTCAAAAATAAGTAAAAACATTAAAAAATTAAAAAAAAAATAAAATGGAAAAACAGGCCTCCATTCCTTTAGAGTAAAGTTGTTTAGAGTCAGCTGTGCTACTGGACCTGGCAGTGATGGTTGAGCTGGACAGGACCGTGAGCCTGTGATAAAACGTGGTATTCTGCACATTTCTGTTCCCGGAGACAGAGACTCTCATCATGGGAAATAGAAACATTTATGTTGATTGTTGGACTGTTTTCATGTTGAAGGCTGTGACTCTCTACCCTGCCCTTCCCCAAATCCTCACCCAACTGCTGCCTGACCTCTGAGTGGTCTTAGCGCTCTCGTAGGTTCTAGGAATTTGGGAACTGGGCGACTTGCAAGATATGGATTTAGAGCCCCAGAAAAATTATGGGATGGCACGTTACTTCATTCTGCCTGGCTAAAACCTTGATTCTGAAGTCTGTTCCCTTGCAGTAAGCTTGGGGATGACATTAGGACTCAGAAAGTTTTTCTCCTTTGTTTGGTTTCCTTCTCTCTCTCTCTCTCCCTCCCTTCCTCTCTCTCTCTCTCTCTCTCCTTGTCCCCCTCCCCACACCCTCTCTCCCTTTCCCTAATTAAAGCCCTACATCTCTAAGATCACATGTGGATAGAAAGCAAATCAGAGACAGTCTGAGAGCTTTGCAATCAGAACTGACCTTGTTGTTTCTTTTCATCATATGCATGTGCAGCTAGATGGTATTGTGATATTTTGATCTAGGTACAAATAGAGCATTCTCTTTTATCAGCAAAAGAGCAGGTAAGGGTCCTCGTAAATAGGACGGATGCTTCTGGGGCAGATGTGGCTGTGTGTGTGTGTGTGTGTGTGTGTGTGTGTGAGAGAGAGAGAGAGAGAGAGAGGGTGGGAGGGATGGAGGGAGGGGGGAGAGAGAGAGGGAGAGAGAGAGAGTGAGCGAGCATACTGCCTCTGAGAGTTAGAAATCACATTTCCTAAAAGTAGACACCTGGAAAACCCTGTACCATATTGGCTATTGCTTCTTAAGAATGACATAATGGAGCTGGAGAAGGTCCAGGAAAGGGCAGCTGAATTAATTAAAGAGTTGGAATGGGTTTTAAAAACACCTTGATTTTCAGACTGTAAAAGTAATATGTATTCATTATAGAAAATTTGGAAGATATTCAAGGCAAAATGAAAGTAGAATTATGTATTACCCTGCCACCCAGAGGTAACAGTGTTTAACATTTTGTTGTACTTCCTTTCTGTCTTTTTTCTATGCACAAGCATACATATAATAACATTGGTATATACTGATATATATGTGTATATATATATATATATATATAACATATAAAATGTTTCCTGTTTGGTACATGTTTTGTATCCTATTTGGTATGTTTCTTTGTCATTAAATAGTTTCTGAAACATTCTCATGGCTGTATAATATAGCCATTGGTGGGTCTACAAAATTGACTACTCCTATATACTTTAGATTTTGTTTATTTTTAGATTATATTTAATAAATTAATTACATATTTATTTTCATCATGAGCACTGCAATGAAATGTTTTCTGCTCAAACTTTCGGGGCATCTCTGATTATTTTCTTAGTAATAATTCCTCCCTTGCTCCTTCCGTGCCTCCCCCTTTCTCCCTTTCTTTGTTTTCTCTCCCTTTCTTTATTTTCTCTCTCTTTCCTATTTCTTTCCCTTCCTTCCTTCCTTCCTTCCTTCCTTCCTTCCTTCCTTCCTTCCTTCCTTCCTTCCTTCCTTCCTTCCTTCTTGCCTTCTTGCCTTCCTGCCTGCCTGCCTGCCTGCCTGCCTGCCTTCCTTTCTTCTTTCTTTTCCCCCTTTCTTTCCATCCTTCCTTTCTTTTTACTGCAGGTGCAAGAAGAATTTTCAGTGGAAGGAGGCACATCATAGAATGTGTGTATAGAAATGGTGCAAATGAATTTAGGTTTTCTTCAACATTCCCTTCTATATTCTGAGATAAGAAAACTATTTTGTTATTATTTTAATGTTTGTTTATTTATTTGGAGAGAGATAGAGAAGGGCTGTGAGCATGTGAGCAGGAGGGACAGAGAGAGAGAAAGAGGGAGAGGGAGAGAGAATCCCAAGCAGGCTCTGCTCTGTGAGTCCAGAGTCCAACATGGGACTTGATCTTACAAGCCACAAGATCATGACCTGAGCTAAAGCCAAGAGTCGGACGCTCAACCAACTGAGCTGCTCAGGCACCTCAAGTAAACTATTTTTAATTTTTTAAATGTTTATTTTTGAGAGAGCAAGAGAGAGGGGCAGAGAGAGAGAGATACAGAAACTGAAGCAGGCTCCAGGCTCTGAGCTGTCAGCACAGAGCCCGATGCGGGGCTCAAACCCACAGACTGTGAGATCATGACCTGAGCTGGAGTCGGACGCCCAACTGACTGAGCCGCCCAGGTGCCCCACAAGAAAACTATTTTAAAAATAAAATAATATAGATTAGAAGGAACTTAACTGAGGAACAAGGGGGAGAAGAAGGGGGGAAATGGTGGGGGAAAGGGAGAGAGGCAAACCATGAGAGACTCTTGAATGCTGACAAAAACTGAGGACTGATGGATTTGGGGGGGAGAGGGGGACGGGTATGGAGGAGGGCACTCGTAGGGATGAGCACTGGGTGTTATGTGGAAACTAATTTGACAATAAACTATTTGTAAAAAAAAAAATTGTAAAAAAAGTAAACATTGTAAAAAAAATAAAAAAATAAAAAAAAATAAAATAATATAAAAGCTGCAGAGTAGGCAGTAAGTACAAATTATTAATTGAAATATGCAAATGAAGACAAATTACATATGTTCACTTTGAGATCCTGTGCTCTCTGAATGTTCTATATTGCCAGATGGGGGCGCTGGTGGGAGGCCAGAGCTCTGGGGAGGGAGGGGACAAAAATGTTATTGCAAGCGAGGGAGGGAAGGTCTTTTTTCTAAAGAAATCAGATGACATAATCTCAGAAACCAAAGGAAAGTCATCATCTTGCAACCATAGGCTCTTTAAAGCTACTCAGATGTGAGGAGGCTTCTGCATGACTGTTGATCTGAGTTTGGTCCAGTTGGGTGTGGCTATCAGGTCTCCCTGTGATTAATATTAATAGTAGTCTCTATTGCGTGACACCTCACTTAGTGCTCATCCTCACCTCCATTCTTTGGTGTCATTGTCAGTGACAGAAAACCCGCTGGGTTATTAAAGAAACTAAGATAACAGCAGCAACAATAAGCTAACCTTAGGCTGGCCCCAGTCCTCAAATGAGCATAGGCAGATGTCATTCTGGATCTCTGGACTTCCATATAAGATCAATACCAATGGCACTGACAAGGTGTGCAAAGTATGTACTATTAGGGCTTATGCTATTTATTTTAAAGTCAGTCAATAAGTTTATATTTATTATGCACCCTTCAGGTTCAGGACCCCAGAGTGACTGTCCCAGGGGAAAGAAGAGTAATTTGAAGGGTGAAATGGGTGAAGGGCGGTCAAAAGGGACAAACTTCCAGTCATAAACCAAATAAGCCCTGGGGATGTGATATGCGCATGGTGACTCTAATCTTGTTTATGTAAAAATTGCTTAGAGAGTAGATCTTAAAAGTTCTCATCACAAGGAAAAAAATTGTAGCTATTTGTAGTGATGGATGTTAACTGGACTCATTGTGATCGTTTTTGGAAAAAAACGAAGGGAAGAAAAAGAGCAGAGCAGAGTGTGAAATGAGAGGGCTGCCCTCAGGCACTTACCACACCGCGGGGGCTCCTAAAGTACAGAATGGCCTCTGTCATCCTGTAGAATTTACTTATTTGTTTTGTCTGTTATCTGTCTCTGCTGCTCAAGTGTAAGTTCACTGGGATAAAGATCTTTGTTTGTCGCCCCTGGTGTTTTGAACAATGCTTGGCACAGACTCGGTGTTAGTAGATCCTGAGTTTCTGCTGAATAAACGGGCACTGCCGTGTGCCCCTCCCACAGTGCACCTCCATTCATACTTATAAAAATACACTTATATCTCACTTAATATGCCAGGTACTCCCCTCGCCCTAAACACCAATCCCCTGACATAGGCACTAGTATTCTCCTCATTTTACGGACGAGGGAAATGATTCTTTCTACCCAGGAGGCCGGCCTTAACGTTTCTTTCAGCCCAGTGGAATTATTAGCATCTCTCAGTGCTGAGCTCTTCCTGTCATGAGTCAGGCATACATATTAGCTTTTCATCCTGTAGAAAGCAAGCGATGTTCGGGAACACGTAGAAAGTTAAGTCCACCACGAGAAAGGGGCAGCGAGAAATATTACGGAAATTCAGAGGGTAGTGCTATTGCTTCTGGATCTCGTCCTGAGAGCCATGGGGAAAGGAGATGGCAAGGCATGCTGGGAACGGCAGAAGCAAAGCTGTGGAAGACCATCTAAGAAGACCTCTTCGTAGCTGCTGCTCAGGGATCCCTCAGAGCCAGAATCCGGCCTCTGTTGTGCTAACAGATCTCCCACCAAGTCCTGGTATGTCTGTCCTTCGAGTGACCTAAGGGTTCAGTCCAGCACGTTGGTGCAGACACCCTCCGCTAGTGTTTCCATTCCTCCCTTGGGCCCATTGATGAACTGCTCTGAGCCTCAGTTCTTTGTCTGTAGAATCGAAGCTAATAGGACCTACCTTAATTGCTTGTGGGAGGGATCAAAGGCGGTCATGGATGTGCAGCTCTCAGCTTTACCTGGTACCATGACTGCTCAGTAAACGTGCGGCTCTCGGCCACCCTCGTTGTTTGCGTGCTGGGAGGTGATGATAGCCACAGCCCTCTGCACTCACGTGGGGCTTACCAATTAGGATCCTTTCATGTGCATGAACTCGTCGAAACTCCACCGCCGTTCACCTGACCCGGCCTGGGAAGATCACCCGGCTCTTCCTTCCCTAACAGATATTTCAATTCTGATGAGTCACTTTGGGCCAAAATGAATGGCACAAACTTGTAGGGAAAAGGAAACCAGGAAGCTGTGGCCGAGGGGGCTGGTGGAGAGCGCTGGGTGGGATAGACAGGTGGCTTCCCTTTCAGAACCAGCTCTCGAGGCACAGTATGGGTGCTGGGGTGGCCCCTGGAAACACTGGCTGTAAACAGGGGTCTGTGGGCTCCCACAGGCATGGGCCACCTGGTGGGAGAACCCACAACCTGAGATTGTCCTTTCTCGGGGTGACTCAGAAGTCAATTTTCTGTGAGAAGCAAGTTACACAGCACTTTCCAAAAATCATGCTCTGGAGTAGATTTGCATAAATGAGTGTATTGTAATTTTTTAGAAGCCATGAAAGCTTTAATTACCTAAACTCTAATTAAGCTCGTCTCTTGCAGCAAACACCGGATATCAGCTTATTTTGTACTTGGCTCCACTTTTTTTGTTTTTAAATATTGGGTGATAGTCTATATGACTCTCAGTTCAACTCCATGGAAACACTTCAGAGATGTTTGCAATCCAACAGGTATTTTATTGAGCACCTACTAAGTGCTAGCGTGGCTTCAGGTTTAAGAGCAGAGGGCCTGAGCTGCCTGGGTCCGTTCCTGGCTCTGCCGCTTGCTAGCTGTGTGACTCTGGACATGTTAACTGTCTTCTGCCTCAGTTTCCCAGTTGGTAAGATAGGCATTATCCCTGGTGCCTGTCTTAGAAGGATGTTATGAGAATTCAGGGAGATAATTGGAGTAAAACATGTAGCACCGTGTGGACACCCAGCGCTCTGTACAGATCGGCTTTTATTAAAACCTAGCCGCCAGGCCAGGAGCTGGGCTGAGAGCTACCGCGGGCACATTCCCTGAGCTCAGAGAGCTTGTAGTCCCAGGAGGGGCCAGGCCACTAGCGATTAATCAGCAGTAAGAGTATAAAAGGGGCAGGCAAGGTGTTCTGGGTTATCATAGGCCCCTGTGGATACTCTGGCTGTTTTTATTTTCCTGTTTTATTAACATAGGCCAGCTCGTTTAGCATCACAGGCCTTCAGGGTCAAAAGGAGCTTCCAAAGGTCACTCGTCCCCTTCAGTGATCCAGGTAAAACCTTCCCTCAGATGACACCACGATCATGTCTGCTCTCCTCTCCTGCTGCACGACGGCAGGACTCAGCCCGGGCTGGCGTGTGTTCAGGAGCTCCCCGGATACTGGCTCGGAGCCCACCCAGGGCGGGCGTTCTCAGCACCGGCCTTTAGGAGTGGGGTGGTTCCGTGCGCCCATCTGTGACCCGCGCTGTCCCGATTCCTGGACCTGGGCGTGGGGCCTTGGCTGTTTTCTTTGCCTGTGGTTATTGGTCACTCTGCCTGTGGTGCCCGGGGCTGTTGTGGGCACCAGGACAGGGACGGGCAGAAAGCAGAGGGCAGGACCAGCGCCTCCCTCCGGAGCTTCTCAGTCTTTCATCTGTGGAACACCTACTTGGAGAGCACCTGGAGGAACTGCCTGAAATGAAGATTTCTTGGTCTCAGACCCGGTGAGCTACACACACACACACACACACACACACACACACACACTTAATGTTTATTTCTTGAGAGGGAGAGTGCAGTGGGGAGGGATCGAGTGGGTGGGGAGAGAGAGAGAGTCGCAAGTAGGCTCCACACTGTCAGTACAGAGCCCAGTGCGAGCTCGGCCTCACAAACCATGAGACTGTGACCTGAGCTGAAATCAAGGGTTGGACATTTAACAGACCGAACCACCCAGGTGCCCCAGAGTACACATAGTTAAATAAGCTTCCTGGGTGATTCTTAGGAGGCCACTGCCCCAAAGCTGAGCCCCTGAGCCCACCGGGAGCCCTTGTCGGAGATAAACGCCTTTCCTTGCTGGTTCCTGAGCGCTTCACCCCTACTAGGCCTCCTTCCTGCCAGGTTTCTTAGGGGCTCTCAGCCCGGTGTCCAGTCCCACTGGCTTCTAGGCCCCCAAATACACCGGAAAGTGGGGGGAAGGGAGGAGGAGGAGGAGGACACCCGAATAACTAGCAACTTGGGGGTAGGGGCTGTGGCTCCCAGAATCTCAGAATGCCACAAGTGGAAAGCATCTTAGATCTGATCTGGTCCAGTTTGTAATCTGTGGGTGAACGTCACCCCTGCAGCCCCCCAGGGGACGCACCCAGTCAGCCGCAGGCTGGGCCAGGCCTCTGGCTTCTTGTCCCACCGTGTGGTCCCCCCAGGAGGGCCACCTCTGGTCTGGCCTGCTGAACTTGTGGGGGCCAAAGAAAGCGCCCTTCCCTTACGTCTGCTGGGCTGGCTTTGCATTACTCCGCCAGCATTCGGGAGGGCCCGGTGAGGTTGGCTCCATCTGTGAGTAAGAGCAAGTTAGGGAGAAGGGCAAGCCAGGCCAGGGCTTGATCGGGAGCCAGAAACAACCTGGCCGCCCCGGGTGTGCCCACATCCCCCTCCTCCGGGGCCCCCTGGGGCTGCTGGTGAGCACGTGGCGCGGCACTGGGCGTACCGGGGAGCTGCTCTGCGGTGGTGACTAATATTCGCGTGTGTTCTGTTACTGCTCAGCCACGCACAGACACACGTGCCCAACTTACACAAAGGCACAGCTCCCAGAGAAAGAGGGCATTTCCTCTGCTGCTGCTAGTACTCTTACTGGAAAAAAAAAATAGCTTTCAGGAACATGTCTGTGACAGGAGAGGCTTTGTTGTGCATGGTGCTGGATTGCCCTCTGCAGTGTGTGTGTGTGTGTGTGTGTGTGTGTGTGTGTGTGTGTGTGGTGTGTTTGAGTCTTGTACCAAAGTGACTGACAGATGGCAAATTATTTTAAAGCTCTCCCCCCCTCCTTTCATGTATAATCTTCACCTCTGGCATGATGCATCCCAAGGTACCAGGCCTGGGGCAGGGAGATACCAAGTTGGGGAACTGGAATGTGTTGGTTTGTACACAGTGGCGGGGAAGGGGAGGTGCACAGCAAAGGGGAGGATGGAGACAGGCACCTGGATGTTTGCTGAGGTTTTCTAACGCTCACTAGAAGATGGCGGCAGGGGTTTATGCCACACTTGGAAGAATATCATGGAGGGTTCAAAGAACTTTTGCATTCTTTCTTGACTACGTCACTCTAGAGCTTCCTGATGTCTTCACATCTCCAGCTCAGATGGGCTCAGGCACACTGCGTCCGGTCGAGACTTTAACATCCTTTTCTAGGACTGTGCCCCTAAGAGTGGGACCTGAAGGTGCCCGTTGGTTCAGCACCCTGGCTTCAAGCAGAGAAGACATAAAGCACCCAGGACGAATAGCCTCAACCCTGCTTTCAAAGGCTTCCTGGCATGGAAGTGGTTTAGTTTTGATTAGTCAGAGCTTTGTCACTTGCAGGTGACAGAAACCCAATTCAAACCAGCTTGACTGCCGAGGGAACGCAGTGTGTCCCTCGTGCACGGAAGGATGTCCCTCGTAGCAGGCAGAATGACAGGGCCGTGGCTCAGCATTGCCCCCCTCCTCCCCCATCGCCAACCATCAGTGAAGTCTGCTTGCGTCAGCTGCTCTGGGGCTTGGTCCCTTTCTTGCTGCAACCCGACTTCCTTCGTGCATCTCAGGAGATGGTGACCGATGGTCCTGAGTTCACAGCCCTATAGCTTTCAACCCAAGGGAGAGAGCAGCCCTCACCTCCAGTTTGAAAAATGCTTGGATGGATTGTGACTGGTGATTGCATGCAGGAGGCTGTGGAGCCAGCCAGGACCCCGTGTCCACCCTTCTTCGTGGCTTCTAAACAGATAAGGTTAAGGGTTGGGTGCTCTCCGTGATTCACAGCCCCACCAGGCTGTACAGGAGGGGAGGAAGTCTCCCCACGTCACACAAAGATGAGTGATGAGAAAAAATGCTAAGCAGAAAAGCCTAAAGCGACCACAATATGCTATAGTAGGTTTTGCAAGTAGGAGAGTAACATAAATGCAGCCTTCAAGTTCTCCTCCCTGTGGTGACTGAGGTGGTGTGTTACTATCTCCAGTTAAAGTCCAGTTAAAGGCGACCAGGCAATGGCATGAATGATGCGATCCACAAGTATGATAAAACACCTTTACAGCCCTATACTTAATAAAAAGATCAATACTAATTGCATTCTAAAATGTGTATTTCAAATTATAAGTAAGTACAAGACACTTTGCTAGTACTGTGTCTGGACCCCAAGACAGGTAGAATGGGTCACATCCTTTGGCAGTGATGGTATAGTAGGGAGATTAAAAACATGGTACAATAGTGCCAGCTACTGTGTGGTAAACACCAGAGGAAGGGTACAAAGTCTGTAGAAACTTCAGAGGAAGAAGTGGTTCTATAATTCCTATTAAAGGCTCAGTGTGTGGTATAGGAGGATTTTCATCTGACCACTAGAAAGAGACTTGACCACAGTGCCTTAAACAACATTAGAGGCTTATCTTAAGTAGCCAGCACGCCAGCACCAACAAAATCATGCATCAGTCAGTCTTTCTGCTTTTTGTGCTGGAAAAGTAATAACAGCTGTGGCAGACCATGGTGAGCAAGGGCGGCCACGACGCAATCTCCATTCCCACACGCCCTTCCGTGATACGGCCCTGCCATTCGTCTGCTAGGAGGTGGAGTCATTCTAGCCTCGGGCACCAGATGTGGGAGTGGGTGAGGCTCCTGACCGGTCCAGCCTCCAGCTGTTGAGTTACCCCAGCCTTTGGGTCTTCCTAGCTGAGGCCCCAGACATCATGGGGCAGAAATATCCATCCACAATAGCTATGGCTTGTATTGTACCAACCGGACCCTGCGCACTGTTCTAAATGGTTTCACTCACCCACTCCTCGCAGAAACTCTATTCGGTTAAGTACAGTTATTATCCACCTTTTACAGATGAAGAAACTGCGGCACAGAGAAGGTAACTTTTATCCAGAGTCAAACAGCTAGATGTGATGTATCCTAAGCATTCTGGCTCTGGAATCTTCATGTTTGCTTGCTACACCCCTCTGCCACGGGTAGGTGGTCGTGTCATCTGTGAGTGGGGAGATCACGTGGGCGCTCAAGTCCTGGTGGATACAAGTGGCTTCAGGACATCCTCAGAGCCAGGTTGTCACAGCAGGGGCCACGGCCACCAGTGGCCCCACCCGCAGGACTGACAACTCGTTCCCTGGGCTTCTAGTCTCTCAGAGGCACAGCCCTGTAGTCGCAGTTGGCCAATTAATCTGTTTCTCATCTTACTCTTGACCCCCACCCTGCCAGCTTGTTAGGTTCTGCCACCTAAAAACCTGCTTTTTAAAATTTATTAAGTAATCTCTACAAGCCAATGTGGGTCTTGAACTCAGGACCCTGAGATCAAGGGTCACGTGCTCTTCTGACTGAGCCAGCCAGATGCTCCTAAACACTTTCTTTGTATCCCTTTGATCAGTTGGGATTCAGTCCAGTTGTGAGTAGTTGAAAACTGTACTAGCATGGCTAAATGAGGAAGAGGTTAATTTTTCTCAGATAACAAGGAGTCTGGAGGTACTTAGAACATAATCCAATGCTGGGCACCTACTCAGGGATGTTAACAAGGATCAGCTCCTTCTGTCTTCCAGCTTTACTATCGTTAGTGATGACTTGTCTTCATGGTTACAATATGGCTGCTGCATCTCCAGGTGTTGCATCTGTGTTCCAGGCAGAGGGGCCTTGGCAGAGAGGGGAGAAGTGAGGATTATGAAGGGCAAAATTCTCCCTTTTATGGGCTTTGCCCATTCTGTGCGAGGAAGGAGGGATGTTGGAGGGGGGAGACCTTCTCAGGGAGTTTTATCTACATCTCACTGGCCAGAACAATTTCACACTTCCACCTCTAGCCATGGAGTAGGCTGAAGTTCAGTATTTTGCTTTCTGGCCTCTATAGTAGAGGGAAGCAAAGGCATAGGTGGCTCAGAGTATGAATGTTCAGTGTGGGGCTCAACAGACTTATGTAGCAAAGGGTAAGCTAGTACCTATTTTAGGTTTTGTGGACCACATGATCTCTGTCGCACCTGCTCATCTCTACCCTGTGTCTTAAAAGCAGCTACAGACAATACCTCAGTGCGTGTTTGTGTGCGGTGGTGTTTCAGGACGACTGTGTTTACTAAAACAGGCAATGGGCTGGATTTGGCCCATGGGCCATAGTTGCCAACCCCTGGCTTAGTGATTCAACTTGCAGTGTTTGCCACTGGACCCAAATATTTCAGCCAAAGTGTTATTCTCACCAGTTAGGGGCCAGGCGTCCCGGAAAGATGAAGGTGGGGAATGAATCTCATGAGATGATTTGGTCGCAGGGTTGAGTCCGCTGGCTGACAGCTTTGTGGAGGGGGCGCCTCTTCTCTGCATTAGTCACTGCAGGTCTCTCCCCAAACCACAGGTCTGGGTCAGAGAGGTGACCAAGGGGCACCCCAGCTGTAACTAAAAATCTGAGGGTTGAATGGGCACATAGGATTCATCGAACACCACAAATATCTGTTTCCATATTCTTGAGCTCTTTGGTACTCAGAGAATAAACTAACAACAGATGTTTGGGGTGGGGTTAGAGAAGGCTTCTCTAATTTTCTTAGCCTCACAAAATTTCACGTTTGTCTCTGGCTTCACCTTTGCTAGAGTAGCATCAGCATCGAGACAGTATGCGTTATATCATCTCCCATCAAACCTTTGTGTTTATCATTAAAAATATGGCAACATCACTGTGGTTATAAACAGAGTTACCAAGGAAACCAGTTTATCATAATTAGCTATTTATTCCCTCTTCTTTTTTTTCTCCCTCTCCCTTCCACCTGAGCTTTCTTTGGGCTGAAAGGTATGATAAGCTGTTATCAGCCTGGGCTCAGTGGCTAATTAGGTCCTAATATCGATGCATAGAATTACTTTGCTTTTTTCCATAACTGTGCTGTCATGCGTCATCTGTGCTTTTACAAATAGACACAGTGATGGAACGATTGATTTCTTACATGTGTTTTAAAGAGTCATAACAGCTGTCCCCTAGGGTGGTGGTCTATCGAAACCCAACAGAGAGAAGATGAAAACTTTTTTTTTTTCAATATTTTTATTTATTTCTAGGAGAGAGAGAGAGAGACAGCGTGAGCAGGGGAGGGTCAGAGAGAGAGGGAGTCACAGACTGAAACAGGCTCCAGGCTCTGAGCTGGCAGTCAGCACAGAGCCCGACGCGGGGCTCGAACCCACGAACCGTGAGATCATGACCTAAGCGAAAGTCGGACGCTTAACCGACTAAGCCACCCAGGCGCCCCATAAGAAGATGAAAACTTTTGGTCTGAAAAAGACCTGTGGTCCTTTCTCTCACGTTAGGAAATGTTTGTGAACGGAATTGCTTCCTGGATGGGGCTGCCCAGTCCTGCAGGATTTTCTTGTTCCTTGCCCAGTACAGTAGAGAACATTAGCTAGTATCCACATTCCACACTGAAACCCTAGAGGAGGGATTGGCAAACTTTTTGTAAGGGACCAGGTAACAAATGTTTCAGGTTTGGCAGCCCATATGCCCTCTGTTGCAACTATGGAACTCTGCCTTTAAAACAGGAAGGCAGCCATTGGCAATATGTAATGAATAGGCAAAGCTGTGTTGCAATAAAACTTTATTTACGAAACAAGTGGCCAGCCAGATTTGGCCCAAGGGTTGTAGTTTGCTGACACCTGTCTAGAGCCTTGATCTCTTGATGTAGGGAATGAGCTTCTTTAAAAAAAAAAAAAAAAATTTAATTCTAGTCTAGTTAACATACAATGTTATATTAGTTTCCGGTGTACGATACAGTGATTCAGCAATTCTGTGCGTTACTCAGCGCTCATCAAGAGTCCTCTTTAATCCCATCACCCATTGTACCCATCCCCCAACCCACTTCCCTTCTAGTAAACCTGTTTTTTCTCTGTAGTTGAGTCTGTTTCTATTCTCTTTCCCCCCACTTTGCTTTGTTTCTTAAATGCTGTGTATGAATGAATTCATATGGTATTTATCTTCCTCTGATTATTTCACTTAGCATTATACTCTCTACCTCCATCCATGTCATTGCAAACATTAAGATTACATTCGTTTTTATGGCTGGGTAGTATTCTACTTTACACACACACACTTCTTGTTTATCCATTCATCAATCAGTGAGCACTTAGATGGCTTCCGTGGTTTGGCTATTGTAAATAATGCTGCATGCAATTGACATAGGGCTGCATGTATCCCTTTTTGAATTAGTGTTTTGTGGGAATGAACCTCTTAGAGAGGGAGCAACACCTGGAAGAGATTGGATAAGCCATCAGAGCCCAGTGTGCTCCTACTCAGCTGTCCTCTGTGCGCTTGTCTCCCTGCTGGTCAATCTGTCATCAAGAGAGAGGTTTCTCATAGTGACCTTGCCCATGGAGGGGTGGACTAGAGATCAAGTGACTTGGGGTCCAACCTGACTTGGACACTTAATTGGATGACATTGTATCCTCTGTCATCCACTCTGCTTACTCCAAAGAGCTGTGAGAGTCAACAGAGACAATGAATGGAAAGGTGAACAGTAAACCGCTAACTCGTATAACCACGTATGGTGTGGCTGTTAAGGTGTTGCTATAGAGCCGAAGCACAGAGTTCCAGGAAGGGAATGACCCTTGAGGTTTTAGTCCAACTATTATCTGGATCTTGAGCCCACCCTATGCTACCCTCTGGGAAGCTGTCCAGCCTGAGTATTAATTCCCCCAGTGGCCAAGTTCATGATCTGCCAAGATAGCCTGCTCCATCTAGAGATAGTTCTGGTTGTTAGAAATTTCTTGCTGCTACTGAGCCCAAATCTATCTTTCTAGGTCTTCTACCCATTGGTCCTAGTTCTATAACTTAGCATTTTGCACAGCAAGATCAATCTCTTTGTCAGTTGACAGCTCTTTGTATAGTTGAAGATAGAAGTCATGCTCTCCAAGCCTTCTCACCTAGCTAAACATTGGCCATTCCTTAAACTGTTTCTATATGATGTGGTTTGGAATCTTTTAGCTCTTTTATTTTATTTTTAATTTAACTGTTGTATTTTGAGAGAGAGAGAGAGTACAAACCAGGGAGAGAGGGAGAGAGAGAATCCCAAGCAGGCTCCAAGCTCAACGCAGAGCCTGGTGGGAGGCTCAAGTCCACAACCCTGGGATCATGACCTGAGCTGAAATCAAGAGTTGGATGCTCAACCGACTGAGCCGCGTGGGCGCCCCTGAATCTTTTCAGGATTTAGGTTGCTCTCCTCTGTGGAAGTGCCAGGTCCTCCACACTCCTCCTGGTTCGTATATCCCTAATTGGACACAATATTCCATACAGACTCTGACTGGTACACAGTCGAGTCAGATTATCATCTCCTATGTTCTAGATTTAATACTTCTGTTGACACAGCCTAAAAACACATGTGACCACATCACAGTGTTGGATCTTACTGAGCTGAACTCGACCAAGATCTTTAAGTCTTTTCAACACATAGTACTCAGTCATGTCTACCTTGTCCTGACTGGTGCAGAGGAAGGTTTACCTGGATTTCCAATAAACATATGTGTGTATTTTGTTTTGTTTTTTTTTAAATATTTTTTTAAATTTATTTCTAGGAGAGAGAGAGACACACACACACACAGTGTGAGCAGGGGAGGGTCAGAGAGAGAGGGAGATACAGAATCTGAAGCAGCCTCCAGGCTCCGAGCTGGCAGTCAGCACAGAGCCCGACACGGGGCTCGAACCCACGAACCGCGAGATCATGACCTAAGCAAAAGTCGGACGCTTAACCGACTAAGCCACCCAGGCGCTCCTATATGTGTGTATTTTGGGGGGCTGGATTTGGCTCCTTTGAACACAAGGCCAAAGTCCTTTGGAATTGTAATCACTTATCTTCTCAATTTGGGTCATCTGACCGAATGAGAATGCTGACTGTAATGTCAACCACACATCTTGGCATAGCCCGCCACGCATTCTGTTGCGGACACAGGCACAGCCTCCAAATCAGTGCTGTTCGATTTGTGCTGGTCTGTCAGGGGGTTAAGGAGCTCACTCCAGAATAAAAGCAATGTATCGAGGAAGTCTGAGCCGAGCTCAGCACAGTGATAAAGTGATAAAGTGATATAGATGTTTGCGGGCTGCAGATGGACAGCGGAGTTCTGACCACACTTTGATGGGTATGGCTCCAAGTAATGCTTGAAGGTCTTGATCCAAACCCTAGAAGCTGGTTTAAGGAGGGTAGATGAGAAGAACCTACACCTTCCCAAAGAATAATACAGATGGCGATTACGTGAAAATTATCGTTGAGATTCCATCTAAGTTAGGGTCCTAAGGGAACACCTCTTCAGTCTGGATTTCCAGGCGTATTTAGTACACATTTGTTGATTTCTTATGCTGTGAAAGCCATTGTGCTCAGCAGTGGGGGGGGGGGGCGGAATGGCTACAAATATAAATAAAATATGGGCCAACTGTGGTTTGGAAGCCTTAAATGTTAGCAAATAACAAATTGTGGCATCAGGCCGCTGGTGGCCTCCTCCAGTATCATTCTCTCCTTTTACTTTATAACTGAATTCGGCATTTATTCCCGGCAGCCATGTCCTCGGGTGAAAGACCACATATTCCAGCATCCCTTGTAGTTAGACTTGCTTATGCGATTTCCGGCAATTGTCTGTATCATGGGGGCACCTTGACGATGGATGTTTTGTGCTCTAGGGATGCTGGAGCAGAACAAGAGGAAGGCCCCAGATCTCTGATGACTGTGGAGCCTCCAGCCCTGCCTAGCTGTGGACTTCTTCATGTGACGGGATAAATCCTTGTGTGTATTCTAGCTTCTGTTTTCTGCAGCTGAACCTCATCCAAAGTGACGGAGATTTGATACTTGGAAGGGGGTGGCTCCCAGAAACGCAGTCTAAAGTGTGATATTGACTGAGCGGAGGAGGTGGGAAGGCAAATATTTAGAAGTCAGGTTTTGCTAACTGGAAAGCTGGTGGCCCTAGTTATGCACTGGGAGAGTATTGGAGCCCTTGCCAGCTGCAATTGGGAAAGCGAACCGTGAGCTCTTGCTTTAGAGGAAATGGCAAGAAAAATTCAGTGCTGGTTAGCTCTCTCCCTCTTGCCACTTTTTAGCAAAGTGGCAGATAAGGCAGATAAGGAGAGCAATACTGCTTGGCCGAGGAGGTGCTCTTTGACGCGGGGTGATACGTTTATTGAGAACATGGAACTTTGTTGGCTTTTATTCTACAAAGTGAAGTGGAATTAGAGTGGATCCCAAACCAGTGCCTTAGCAGGAAGTAAGGCTGGTGCCCACCCTACGAAGACAGGATTGAGGGTACTGTCTTCCACAGTGTGGACGCCCTGCCTCTGAACTCATTTATGTTAGATTGTGAGCCCTTGTCTTCTAACAGCTGTGAGTATTTTGGATGAATGTAATGGAACTCAATTGCTACTCCAGGGCCCTGGGGCCAATTGTGAAAGTTTCTTAAGTTGTGCTGAGGCCTTGGTCCATTATCCTCTGGGCCCAGGGGGTGGCCCTGACAAGATCTGAGAAGAGGGGATTTGGACAGGTGAGGGGCAGGCAGCCTCTAAGAGGGTACCTATTTTGGGGGTGCCTGGGCGGCTCAGTCGGTTAAGCATCGGACTTCATCTCAGGTTATGATCTCACACTTGTGAGTTCGAGCCCCGCGTTGGGCTCTGGGCTGACAGCTCAGAGCCTGGAGCGTGCTTCAGATTCTGTGTCTCTCGTTCTGCCTCTCCCCCGCTTGCGTGCTTGCATGTGTGCACTCTCTCTCTCTCTCAAATATAAATAACATTAAAAAAAGTTTTTAAAAAAGGTACCTATTCTGTACCTTCCCACCTCCCAGCTTGCTGGCTTCTGCCATTCCACCATGATGCTTGTATTCCTTGAAGTTTTGAAGGCATCTCAGATGTTGGAAATCTCTACTTAATGAGTTTCAAATACTCAGAGTAGGAGATGGGCACAAGACTGTTCCAGCCCTTGGCAGCTGCTGAAGACCCTTGTCCTGTGGGGGCCAAACTCCGAAGAGCAAGGTAGAGAGGCCTAGAAGTGGTATGGAGGCCGACAGGGAATGGAGGAGGGAGGCCCAGAGAAACATAACCAGGCTCATCATTGCGCTAAAGGCCCCTGCAGCCTGGGACACTAGGATCCTGGGGCAGGTTTCTCGCTCAAAGCCATTCTCTAAGGCCGATCCTTCGCTGCATCAGTGAGGTGGAATTTGATCCATGTAGACAGCTGATCTGGGCATTTTTGGCCTGGATTATTTGTTTGGCTGTCTCCACTGATCAAATTAACTGGATAACTGCCAAATCTCTTCTCAGTTGTGCTCCCTCAGGCAGCTGGTGCAGCCAGCAGGATGGGGTGGGCCCCCAGGGACAAGCCAGATTAGAGAATTAGCACATGCTTGCTACCTGTACACCCAGGGAACTGGCCATTTAACCGGGGGTGAGAATTGAGGGCCAGAATGGGGGCAGGTGGGTTGATAGATGGGCCTCAGCTCTCCTGGCTTCATGAGCATCACAGGACAGTGATGGAGCCTGCATTTCTCCCATGTAAGCCCCCAGACCAGCAAATAAGGTAGTGCTCAACTAGAACTGGCAAGCTGGGGCACCTGGGTGGCTCAGTCAGTTGAGCTTCCGACTTTGGCTCAGGTCATTATTCCGCAGTTCGTGAGCTTGAGCCCCATGTCAGGCTCGCTGCTGCTGTCAGTCTGTCAGCACAGGGCCCGCTTCGGATCCTCTGTCCCCCTCTCTCTACCCCTCTCCTCACTTGCACTCTACCCAAAATAAATAAATATTAAAAAACAACAACAAAAAAAGAGAACTCGCGAGCCACCCTAATTCTATTCCTACCTGCTGCGGTGTGTGCATTCAGGGTATCAAGGTCTATCTCTATGTGTTTGTTGTGTGGGAAGATGAGTTTCTTAAACTCTAGGGGCCAAGAAGAGCTTAAAAGAGGCTGTGAAAAAGACAGGGAAAGAGGTCTTCTTTCTCTTACCTCTTCTCAGGGTGGTTGGGATCCCAGGCTGTAGCTTGAACCAGCACACGTGACTGGTAATCTGATTGTTGTGGGTTTGTCTTGTCCCTTCAACCAGAGCCCATCTTCTTTAAGAATGTGATTCTAGGTTGGTTTCCTTAGCACCTAGTACTGTGTCCTGCATGTAATCAGTACTCAGGGAGCTGATTGGTCTGTTGCTTAATTCAGTAAGGTTTATTGAGCTCTTATTATATGCTTGTACACTGTGGAGAACCAAGTTGGGCAAGCCTAGTTTATGAGGAGCCCCTGTTTCATGGAGTGAAAAGTGATCACAGTGCAGTATGGGAAGAGGGATGGTAGTTTTGAATGAAACTTGCTATGGGATATTAGAATAGTGTCGGAGGTACCCTCACTAAGCCAGAGCCTTGGGGGGGCTGAGGAAACAAGGGAAGTGTTATTAACCCCATTCAATAGATGAGAAAACTGAGGTTTAAAGAGAGTAAATTATTTACTCAAGGTCATGCCACTAGCAAGTCAGGGCTAGGATTGAAACTCAGGTTTGCTGACTCCCTTCGCATCTCTGGACAGGCCCTCTTTTAATGGATTACATCTTGACCTTCAGAGAGGAAGTCAAGGGCACTGGGCACCTGCATGGGGAAGAGATCTCCAGCTCATGCCCTGCGGCACAAAGCAGGCTGCAGATGGGTTTGTCAGGTTCAGATGGTGGTGCTGTTATTTTAAACCAAGCTGATATTTAAAAACAAAGATGTTTCATGTAAAGATTCAGATCTCTGGCTTCATTTTAAAAAAAATGAGAAGACCTGCCATTCCTGCATAACAATATGCGCTGACAGGGACCCTGGCTTTCTGGTTAGCTAGGGTGCATGCTCACTGCTTCTGTTCCTGGCTTTGTCTCTTCAGATGAGCCTGGGTTTGAGGGAGCAGAATGCTGGCCCCTCCCCCAACTCTTATCCCTGGATGGCCATTTTTATTTTTTAATGTTTATTTATTTATTTTTGAAAGAGAGAGAGAAAACAAGAGGGAAAGGAGAAGAGAGAGAGGGAGACAAAGAATCCCAAGCAGGCTCTGCTCTGTTAGCACAGAGCCCTACACGGGGCTTGAACCCATGAACCATGAGATCATGACCAGAAACCAAGAGTTGGATGCTCAACTGACTGAGCCATGTAGACATCCCATATCCTTGGATGGTCTTTTTATCTAATTTTTTAAAAATCTTCATTTATTTTTGAGAGAGAGAGAGAGGAACAGAGAGAGGAGACACAGAATCCAAAGCAAAATCTCCACGCTCTGAGCCGTCAGCACAGGACCTGACACGGGGCTCAAACCCACGAACCCTGAGATCATGACCTGAGCCGAAGTCAGACGCTTAACCAACTGAGCCACCCAGGCGCCCCTGGATGGTCTTAATTCTAGTAGCAGTGGACCAGGAAATCTGGGGCTGTCCATCCAGCTCTGTAATTTGGGGCAGATCACTTTACCTCAGTTTCCTCAGTCAAAATGAAGTCTCTGTGTAGCTCCCAGTGTTTGTATGTAACAGAGAGACGCAGTGGAGCTAAAAGGCCTTCATAAACTGTTGACCAAGAACCGAAAACAGGCAGGTGGTTGTGCTGAATAAATGGTTGGGGTCTCTGCGGGTGGGTGCTGCAGAGAGAAGAGGTGGCCGCCTGTATCCCCGGGCCGGGGCCTTTTGCCTGCCTTCAAACAGGGCATCAGGAAGTGGATGTCCACAAATGTAGGCCCAGCTTCTGGTCAAATCGTCCAAATGTTTGCCTTTAGATCCATTGAGAAACCACCCAGCAGGTGGGGAGGTGGGTGCGGGAGGCTCCCGGAGGCCTTTGTCAACAGAATCCTCGGTCCCCATGCACGTGGTCTGGCCCCGAGGGCCGTACAGCTGCACGTGGCCCGTCCTGGCAAGGGGAGCGGGCTGGGTGTCTGCCCGTCTGCCCGAGCTCTGTTCCGTGAGTTCCGCAGCAATCGCCCTCCAACCATTTCTGTTGGACTCCCTCTCTCGGGAGCTTCTGCTTTGTCATTTAAAATAGTTTGGGAACTTCAGATTTAGCCGAGTTTCAGAGCAGTTTATGTGGTCTGTAGGCGGTTTTGTTTTTAAAATTCATGACAAGTTCCTTGCAACATGTTTTATTATATTTTCACCACCTGTTCTACCTTGGGGTGGTTTTAAAATCTGGGACTATCTATCTATCTGTCTTTTTTTTTTTTTTTAAGTTTCCTTATTTGCCATTTATGTGTCTTGCAAACACACACACACACACACACACACACACACACACATGCACACACAATGTGAATTTAAATATGGATATGGATATTATATTATATATATTACACAGCTCCCCCTGTGGCTTGACTGGCTTTAAACTGTGGTTGTAATGTTGAAGGTGTATATTTTGCCAGGCTAATTATGGAGTTTTAAATGATACATTTATGAAACAAATAAAAACTTGTAAAACCCTTTGCCAGTGTTAAGTGCTATCTCCCTGAACATTAATAGCAAAAAAAAAAAAACCCCAAAAAAACAAAACAAAAAAACCCCACAATCTTTAATCCTCCAAGGAAAAAAAGCCCTTGAAAGCTTCACAACTTCTTCCAGCTTTCATTGAAGTGAAAAAAGAGAACTAGTGTGCCCATTTTTACAGATGGAAAAGCCAAGTCTCAAAAAAGGTAGCTGGAGGGTCAGTTGTAGAAGTGGGGTCTATCCCAAATGCCCAGCATCCATGCAATTATTTATAGTATCTCTCTGTGCCCACCAGGACAAGGGACCGAGACATATTTATAGCACTATTTTCTATTTCTTTTGTCTAAAAATACAAGTAACATGCATTCAGGTCTAATGATAGTCTCATTTGAGCTCCTAGATCCAACTGTGCCTGAAGCCTGGAATTTTAAATTATGTGATTCAATAAATTATCTTTGGGCCTCTTCTACTAGAAACTAAAAAAAAATTTTTTTTTAAATTCCCAAACCAAAAAACAACCCAGAGTTACACTTTTTACATACTATATACTTACATTTGACTTAAAAATGTGCTGTGAGGTGGTTATTATTATCTCAACTTTTTAATAGACCAAAAAAAGCCCAGGTATGACACAACAAATATCTTACTGCTTATAAAACCAGGTCAACAGATATATAAGATTCAAGAGAAACTAAGCTTCTTTAGGAAGAAATAAAAAAAGTAGTCTATTATATTTTCCATAGTATCATTGGAAAATGTATATTAGGCTCCTTGACATGGTGTCATGTTGTAACCCTCGTGCCGAGATTTTCAAGAAGGATTTTGTGTGTGGCCTTGAGACACTGACCCTCTCTTCATTGCATGGACACTGAAGCTTCCCAAGGGCAATCAGAGAGCCTTCAATATCCTCTGTAGGCTTCTGCTTTTCTTGTCCCACGGGGAAATGATCTGTAGTATTGCAGGACTGGTAATACGGGGAATGGGTGGAGTGATATGTACAAGTTGCATATTTTATGCAGGTAGAATCTGTAGAGTGATGTCCTGGAACAAATCAAAAAAGCCAGGATCTTGTAATGGTTAAGTACACAGACTTCAGTGTCATGTAAACCTAGCTCAAGCAAGATATTGGACCTCTTTAAGCATCAAGTTCTTTGTCTATAAATGAGAATACTATGATTGATAGTAGGTGTCAATAAATGCTAGCTCTTCCCCTTATCTGCCCAAACTCTGATCAAATAAATCTGGGATGCACTGCATGCTAAAATCTTGATCTTTGAGGTTCATGATGTTAATTAGTATATTAAAGGCTGGGAGGAGTCCACCAATAAGGAAACCAATTGCTTTTATTTATCCGGGTGTTTTCAGATCTAACTTAAATGTAAAATACTTCTCTCCTCTGCTGTCTTCTTGCAGAAACCAGGGGTCCCATGGAACCCACTTTGAGAAACCCCCTGGGGGTATGCACCCTATAGTAATTGAGGGGGGGATTCATTAGGCCACCACTAGGGGGTGTGCCAGCCAAGTTTTCTGATTCTCAGTCAGAAAAGAGAGTTTGCTCTCCACTTCCAGAGAATAGGGCTTTTGAAGGACTCACAGGGGAAAAAGAAGAGGCCCAAATGGCCCTGGTTTCGGGGAGCAGTAGAAGTAAAAAGAATTGTGGTCACACCATGTGGAACGATGGAAGTGTTCCTGCTCTTCTTTTTCTGACGTGCAAATGGCTGATAATGACGTGCATTTTGGATAATGAATCCGCAGAGACCTGGGAATGGCTGAAGCGGAGGGCATGACTTAGAGGCCAGGGCAGGGGTGGGGATGACAGAGGCCCCCAGCGGAGCACCAGGGCCTCGGGAGGGGAGCCTCAAAAAGGCCAACGCTCTCAGGCTATTGGTTTCCATATCTAATATGAAGATTATATAGTAATAATAATATGTTCACATTAGCACAAAATACATATTTCATAAATATATATTTTCTTGTTAAGTAGAGCAAAAGTATGTTTGTGTGTAAATGAATCCGAGGGGTGGATTTCGAGGTGGTCACTGTACATCAGATGATGAAAATGTTCATAGTAGAGAATTTGGGAAATGCAGAGAAGCAAAGTGAAATCACTTGTAATCACACCCCCCCCCCAACATTTTGAAGTGGGTACGGGGTGTGTAAATAACTGGGTATTCGAGGGAACACGTATTGGTTAGGGTTCTTTTGGTTACAGTGACAGAAATCCAATTCAAACAGCTTGGGTAAAAAGGGAGCTTTATTCTGCAGACCTGGGCCTGTGTGTCCTGTGGACTCCAAGGGCGGCAATGTGGCCGGGCCCCAGGGGCAAGAACAGCAGAGACTCATGTGCTGTGACTCCTGTTTTTGCCTCTGTGCCTGTGCCCCCTCCCGTCTCTTCTCTCTGCGGATCAGCTGCCGGCATCTCTGGCCCACCGGCTGGGACATGTGGACCCACATCTGCAACTCCTGGCCACTCTGTCCTATCGTTTCTACTGCTGGAAAGAGACAGATTCCCTGAGTTCCAGTTCAGAATTACTGGGGAAGGAGAGGGTTGTCCTGGCTGGGGTCAGACATCTACCTTGAACCACCAGCTGTGGCCAGGGGCCAGCCATGCAACGAGGCCTGATGACTCCTCTGTGGCAACTTTGTGTGTGTGTGTGTGTGTAAAAGCTGGGGAAAAGGGATACTGGCAGACAGAACATTATCTAGAGCTGTATGTATTTTTCTATATTTATGTAGCTGGGATTAAACTGTATGTAAATGTATCCTGTATCCTGTTTTTCATCCAACCTTATGTCATCACTATTCCCCCAGTCCTCAAAATCTTTGTAAACAGCATTATATATATATATATATATATATATATATATATATATTTATTATTTCTAGGAGAGAGGGAGAGAGACAGCGTGAGCAGGGGAGGGTCAGAGAGAGAGGGAGACACAGACTCTGAAACAGGCTCCAGGCTCTGAGCTGGCAGTCAGCCCCCCCGACGTGGGGCTCGAACCCATGAACCGCGAGATCATGACCTAAGCGAAAGTCGGACGCTTAACCGACTAAGCCACCCAGGCGCCCCTGTAAACAACATTTTAAATTATTGCTTTGTATCCAATTATTTGGATTTACTTTGCACATTTTCAATTGTCAGATATTTAGATTGTTTCCATTAACCTTTTCGGAGGGGGAGGCGCTATTAGGGTTACTATGATGGAAGGAAATTGACTCCATGCAAGGATTAGGTACATTATTGTGAATAAAAGTAAATAGGATTTGGCCCCACAGTTCTCCTCCCCACTTCACAGGTAATAACAATTGTTCTGGGGCTCAGCCCCTATGGTGCTCTGTGTTTGCCCTGCACCCTTCCCCAAAGGCAACAATGGCGGTGGGGGCTGAGGGCCGTGCAGTATGAAGGAGAGCGGGCAGGAACAGAGGTAGGTGGTCCCTTGGGGCTTCGAGTCGACTGTATCCCCACCTGGTTTGCATCTGGAAACAGGTCCAGGTAGAGTGAATCATCTGTGAATAAACCCTTCCACCCAGAAACCAGAGATCCACATCCCCAAAGTCAGGCATCTCAGGAACTGGGCTCCATTCGGATGGGGCTGGGTGTGTCTCGGAGGAGACTCTGGGGATGGAGACAATGGGGGCACCCGAGTAGAGGCTGGCTCCTCAATTCTTTCTGTAGTTCACCCCCCCCCCCCAGCTCTGGGGAGCAAACAAGAGTCACCCAGCCACGAATCTGCCACACTCTTCTTTGGGAAGGGATGGCCTTTGGTGCTTGCCAACATCCCCTGATTTTTCTCAGTTGGAATTAAACATTTACTCAGGTTGAAATGGGGCTTTTACGGCCCTTCACGGAATTGGGTTTCCTGGATGTGGCGGTCACTGGAGGTACTCCGGTGGAGGGCAAAGAGTCCCTGATGGTGACAACCTTAGCTAAAGAACTTAAGACTATTGGAAGGAGGCTCCATGGAATGCCACTAGAAAGGGGAAGAAATTCAAAATGATGTCCTACTGTGTGCCAGGCATTGTGCTTTCCATTTTATCCTTCTGAGGTTTTAAATGGGGTTACCCTACGCAGTATTCTTTGTGTTGCTTTGACTGGACATTTACTGCTGCTCTATTATTTCAGGTGATCTCTGTTTTGGGGGGAAGGTTCAGAACGTCCTCTGCCATTGTTTTTCTGCATTTTCTAACACTTTCTATTTGTGGAATACTATGGTTTTTATTAGATATTCCAGTTCCTTCTGTGCTGGAGTGGCTCCAACTGATGTTTTATCATTCTTATTTGTTTTGAATAATAATAAGGGAATAATAATACTAAATGCCCTGACTCCAGGAGGTGGAACATTTCTCAAGCTAGGGCTGTATTTAATTTTGTTTTGGAAACTGCTGAAATTATTCAGCACAAGAGGCCAAGAGGCACTATGTTTCTGATTGGGAGTAGGGAAGCTGGAAATAAAACTATTCTTGCTTCGTCAGAGAGGAAGGGAGTCTGACACCTGCATGTGATGCTTACGTCCATGGTAAGATCACACCTGTAAGCTTGAAAGCATGTTGGGAAATCTTGACTGCAGAGAACAATCCCATTTATTTGAATTTTCTATTGAAATTGGAGTTCGGGGACAGTGACCAATATTTGGACACTATCTGGGGAAGAAGTCTTTGGTGAATAAAGAACAAACAGAGTAGCGGAAGAAAAGTTTAATTCCTGCAAAACAGCTTCATTTGCAGCTCCTGTTAGGGTGGCTCTGCCAGGCTAAATGGTGAGCTGGTGAACCGAGGGGCTCTCACCGGGGTGTGCTGTTTCTAACTGATGAAGCCACATTTCCCACATGACGACCACACTAGGACTTTCTAATTCAACTCTCCCGCTGAGTAAGCGAAACTCTAGTTACTGCAAAATAACAACACAGTTCTCTATACTATTTGGCCTTTTCAAGGAATTATAGCAGGTCACTTAGCATTTTTGTTCTCAGTGTCCTCATCAATGAAGTCGAGATAATAATGGGTCTTCCTTATGGGACTTCTGGGAGAATTAATGTAAATTGGTTGAAGTGTGCCTGGCGTGAGGTGATCAATAAATGCTATTTATTTATTTAGGGGATGGTCGGGTACATAGTGGGTGCCTCGCTGAATTGCATTGGGACTTCACTCATATCTACACAACACTGAGCTGATGCTCCCAGAGCAGAGAGCAGTGACAGCCGGGAGAGAAAGTTCGCAGTCATGTTAAAACAGGAAATGGGCAACTGACATTTATTGAACCCACGCTATGTAGCATGGACTTCCACACCATTATTTTATTACTTAACAAATAATAAATCAATACCAATGCATGCATGATAAGAAGGCACAGGATATTTCGTCTCCTTTAGAGCCCGGGAGAAGTGGAGAATCTTGCCAAGCTGGAGCAGCATGTGTGTGGGAGCAACCCACCCTGCTTCCGTGCCCATCCAAGGCTCCACACCTGCAGACCGCCTGCCACGTGCCTTCTGGAGAAAACACAGCTTTGTGAATGATTTATGCTGGAATCTGGTGGAGCCAAGTGATCCTAGGCCAGGCTACTCCAGACAAGATGGCCCATCAAAAGAAGGTCGAGACCCGTTTTTGGTCCTAGGGGAGAAGCATGGCCGTGGCCAACTCCCAGGCGCTTAGCAGAGGTCGGTTGTGGCATTCAGATGGTCCTATGTTTGTCAAACTTCTGGCAAATCCCTTGACTTTTCTGAGCCCTACTTTCATTCTCTGCAAAATGGGGATGATGATTCCTACCTTGTGGAATGGATAAGAGTTGGAAGTATTATAACACGGACATGATAGTACCGAACTGTTCTGGACTGAATTGTATCTCCCCCACCCCCAAATTCATATGGTGAAGTCCTAACCCCTCAGGACCTCAGAATGTGACCTTAATTTGAAGTAAGGTTGTTGTAGCTGTGATTAGTTAAGATGAGGTCATAGTGGACTGGAGTGGACCCCTAATCCAATGTGACCGGTATCCTTATAAAAGGGGGACATTTGAGCACACAGACAACACAAACATGGGAAGAATGTCATGAGAAGGGGGAGGCAGAGATCAGGGTTTTGCAACCATAAGTCAAGGGACTCCAAAGATTGTCAGCAAACCACCAGAAGCTAGGAGAGAGGTGTGGAACAGGGTCTCCCTCACAGCACCCAGAAGGAGCCAAGCTTTCTGACACTTGGGTCCTGGAGTTCTAGCCTCCAGGTCTGTGAGACGATAAATTTCTGTTGTTTATGTCACCTACTTTGTTACTGCAGCTTGAGAACACGAATCTGCCAACCAAGAGGAGCCCATCATCATCCTTGGTAATTGCCACAGCCTCTTCGCCTCTGCTTGCCTTCCTGGTGGCTTTCCCTAAGGCATCCAGCAGGCCACCAGAGCCACCATTTGGAAGGATGCACAAAAGGAACGTGCTGGGGGTGGGGGGTGGGGTGGCAAGACCGGTGCTAAGACAGAGAAGCGATGTCTAAACGTCCGTGTCTAAATGTCTCCGCCACGCGCAGCTCAGTCTGGGCAGAGTGTCTGCCAGCCCTTCCTTCTTCTCGCCGCCCTGTGCTCATCTTCTGCTCCTCCTCTGCTCGCAGGTCTGCTTCCTGCCCATCTGTGCTGTGGGGTCTTAGAGAAGACTATTTCTCTAAGTCCCAGCAAGGCTCCTGGATCTGCCAAACAAGGATGCCTGGCTTGGCGGAGGGATCACAGAGAATTGTCATGACAACTCCCTAGGCTGGGGAAGCGCTTCTGCACAGTGCTTTCTTCTCTGTTGGCCCTTGGAAGAGTCACACAGGGCAGGGAGGTACCTGGAGCAAACTGGGTTTCTGGGAAGGTGGGACTGGGGGCTGAGGGCTGGCAAGTGGTGAGAAACATTAAAGAGTGAGGAGCAGGAAGCAAGATGGTGGTACTGTGATTTCTTCAAAGTGCTGTAAGCCTAGGGGTGGGAAAGAGGGGACTGGGTCTCCCGGTAAGGCTTGGGGAGAGTTCTGGAACACAGTGTCTATTTTTCTTTCCTCCTTTCCCCTTCTCCTTTTTTGCTCCCTGTCTTCTGCACATTTCCTCTCCTCCTTAGCTGGGTGCTTTTGGGGCCAGCCTTATGTTGCACCCGCTGAGTGCTCCCGTTCATCTGGTCTGGTTCCCAACGTGTGATTTAGTGGCGGTGCGTGCCCTGAACGCGAGCAGGAGGTGGCGGGAGGGGAGCGAGAGGCGGGGGGAGAACCATTTGATCTGCTAAAACGCACCTTAAGAGCAAACCCATCCACATTACTGAAGGTATCAGCTGGGTCCTGCCTACAGTTATGTCAAACAAAGTGTGCTGCGAAGTGCCAACTCTCCCTTTGTGCTGTGACACCGAGAGCTGCCAAAAGATATTAAAAAGCTTGCATGAACTAGGTGATGGCAGCTGTAACTATCTAAGTTATTGCCTGGCAGCTGCAGCACTGCCTCGCTGCTGCTGGCCGCCTTTAGAGCTGGTTCTCTATTTGTGTGCCCTTTCTCTAGCAACCGAGAGCACCAAGCCTGCGGTGGGCGAGTGGCCGCCCCAGCCCCCTCACGCCTGCAGTCAGGGAAGCTCGTGGCGCCACCGAGGAGAGACCCCCGCGTGCACGTGGCTTCTGGGGAAGAAGTGGTTTCTCCTGGCCGGGCCCCAAGCCTAGTTTTGCATCGGTCAGCTCGACTTTAAGGAGCCTTGGCTGAGAGGATGCACAGAGCGAGGACGCACACCCAGGCGCAAGCACCAAATGCAGCTTTTTGTATTTGTGTGTGTGGCTTTTTTTTTTTTTTCCCTTCCCCGTTGGCTCCGAGTGAGCTAGAACAATATCGCCAGCTCCAAGCCCTGCCAGTCCTACATCTGCTCCCTAAAACCTCCAGCAAATAAGAATACGGTGGGGTTGTTTAACCAACACTTACAATATACACACTTTTCAGCTCCTCTCCCCCTGGGTTGCCCAGGCTCGGAGATCTGGATGCTGGTGGCAAAGGGTTGAGAGATAAGGAGCTAATGATCCCTGTGGGCATCTGTCTCTGAAGCCTCCTTCTCTGGCATGTTGATCTGTGGCATAAAATACATTTCATTGTCATGGGCTTCGGGGAAGGTGTCTGTACCGAGCTGTTTTTTTGTATTCTTCTGTTGAGTTTGGTCTTTTCAGCTGTCTGTTAAATAATTCATACAGCTCATGAAAGTAATATTTCTGGGATGTAGGGGGTTCCATTTTTCCAATTCCCTTTCACTCCATCTTTTTTTTTTTTTTTTGAAGCGGTTGTGGGGAGAACTTGGCAGGCGTGGCCTGGTATAATAAAGCCTTCTGTCTTTTCCTCTCACCTCTCCAGCTCAGGCTGGGAGGGCAGAAGGGGTTGCTGACCTTCAGTGGGCCAAGTCAAGGTGAAGGCTGAGGTTGGAGTTCGGTTTTCATCTCAGAGTTCAGCCATAAAGAAGTCCAAAGGCACAGGCCCTTTTAAAATTCTTGCTGCAAGGGCCTTTCCCTTCAACATTCTTCCAAATGCCTGCCCAGTGCCTAGCATGGGGCTTTACCCCTGGTAGATAGTGGCTGTCTAGAAAAATGGATTGAATTGAGGCCATTCTGGAGGAAGGCAAGACTCAGCATTCCTAACCTCTGTTATGATGAAGTCAATCAAATAACCACACTGGCTGTTTTGTTTATCTGCACGCGTCAGGGGGTGTTCAGGTTTTGTCAATGCAAAAGCAAAGTGTCTTGTTCTAGAATGAGTACAACCTTTCCATTCCAGCCCAGCAGAGCCCCAGACCTGGGTTATATGTCCTAGAGGGTGCTGGCCTTGCTTTTGGCACTGGGTTGTGGTTGAGTATATCCTCATCAATAAACTCTACACCCACCTCAAAGAACTATTGGGGTGTGTTATGAACTGAATATTTCTTCCCCAAATTCATATGTTGAAGCCCTAAGTCCCAGTGTGGCTATCTTTGGAGAGGGGTCTCCCAGGAAGCAGTTAAGGTTAAATGACGTCATAAGGATAGAGCCGCTATCCTATGGGGAAGAGGTGCCAGACAGCCCACTCTCTCTCTCTCTCTCCGAATGCTCAGAGGAAACGCCATGTGAGGGCTTTGTGAGAAGGTGGCCATCTACCAGCCAGGAGAGAGCTCTCACTAGACACTGAATTGGCTGGAACTTTGATCTTGGACTTTCTAGGCTCCAGAACTGTGAGAAAACAAATGTCTGCTGTTTAAGCCTCCCCAGTCCGTGGGATTTTGTTATGGCGGTGTGAGCTGACTAGCCTGGGGCATTAAATGACAAAGAAACAGAAATCTTAACACAGTGTTTGGTACAGAGTGAGGGAAACAGTATGGAAGTCTTTGTCAAGTGTTTGTGACTTTGCTTTTGCATTGACAAAACCTGAACGCCCCCCTGACGTGTGCAGATAAACAAAACAGCCAGTGTGGTTATTTGATTGACTTCATCATAACAGAGGTTAGGAATGCTGAGTCCTGCCTTCCTCCAGGCTGGGGCGGGGGGAAGGGCGGAGAGAGCAGAGGAACCCCCCTGTCTATACTGGGCAGGGACTGGGGATGGTTTTACGTGAATCTAGGAAGGTTGTGGAGGCGGTGGGATTTTGGTGGGATTTTGGTGGGTGTGACGATGCTTGAGCTCTTTGGAAGGTAGAGGTGACAGGAGGCCTTTCTGACCTGAGGTGCAGACAGAGGAAGGCATGGGAAGGGGAGGGGACTTGCCATTATCGAGGGCTGACTATGTGCCAGACCCGTGCTCTGCATGTCACACACATCCCTTCTCTCAACTCTCTAGTCCCCCCCCCCCCCCCCAGAGGTAGCACCATGCCCAGGCTATAGACAGGGCAGGTGAGGAGAGGGCTGGCATTGACCGTGCACGGGTAGGTGTCTGGGTACATGTATATTCTCCCCGGGGCCTCACAGCAGTCCCGTGAGGTGCATCATGGGATCATCCTCATCTTATAGATGAGCCCATCGAAGCACAGTGCTGTCGAGTGTCTGGCTCATGGTCACACAGGTAGTGGTGCTGGCGCAGGTATTAAACCGGGCGGGCCAACTGCTGAGTCTGTGCTTTCGGTCACGTACATTTATGTCTGGGTGATGCTTTATGCTGCCTGGGGGCTAAATAAATGTATCCAGATCCCGCCCTGGCAGGACTGAGACTTGAATCCATGATCAAGTGGATTTCCATGATCTCACACTGCCCTGGAGGCAGGAATGTGATCCTTAAATAGCGGGATCTGCCGCAGGAGCAGCAGCAGTAATGGCAAAAACGGACCAGGAGAGATGATGACAAAGGCCGTAACCTAGGGAGGGACACGGTGTCTGGGCCCCGTGGGGGTGGGGAAAATGGCTGTGGCGTTTGCAGGGCAAAGTGGTGAGTTAATCTTCATAACAGCCCCGGAGGTTGATACTATCATTATCCCCATTTTATAGATGAGGAAACTGAGGCACAGAAAAGCTAAGAAACTTGCCCAGGATCACACTAAGTGGCAAAAGGCGGGATTTGAACCCAGGTGATGTGACCTCTGTACCCATCCTCCCCTTGTGCCATGCTGCCTTCAGTGGAGACCGGATGATATTATTTCATAACCTGGTGGAGGAATTTATAGGCAAAAGAAGGAAGATAAAGGGAAAGTACTGCATCTGTCCTTGCAGAGTGTGGGGATGTGGAGAATGCACGCGCCCCTTTGTCAGCGAGGCTGGTGCCAGTGGGCCTCAGTGCTGCCTTGGGGGTCCCCTCCCTGACTCAGGGCTCAGCAAACAGATAGGCATTGATGACAGTAGACCTCACAGGACTCTGGTGATGTCTTGGGGTGTTTCTATGAGACCCCATCTCACCTCCTCCGATCCCACGGGGCTCTGTGTGGGGTGGGAGCGAGTGTCATGGCTACCGCCCTCTCTAGGTACTGACCTCGGCTGGTGGCCTCCCGTGAACCACTGTTCTAGACGCTGCCGGGCCCGGAATCCAGGCAGCTATTTACTAGCCATCTAACCACGGGCAAGCCTTTCTTCCCCGTGTCGTGGTTTCCTCACGTGTGCAGGGTGGATGGTCATCATAACGTCCTCACAGGGCTGTGGCGAGGATGGCATAGACGAGGCACTCAGAGCCATGCTTCATACGTGTTACCAGTGTTAGGCCTCAGGCCGCTGTTCCCATACACCGACTCGTCACCATGGCGCAAGGGCTTCACGGAGGCTCTCCTCACCGGCCTCTCCGTCACCCGCCTTCCGGCGCCCGGGAGGGATTCCGAATGCACGAGGTGAACTCCCTGGGCCTCCTCCAGGGCCCGGCGGAGCTCAGGTCTGTCCGGCTGAGTGGCCGGTGGCTGGCTCGGCCCTTCCATTCCACCTCTGGTTCTTCGTGACCGTGGGATCGCTTTGTTTTCTCACGTGTCAGAAGGTGTCACTGTCTTTTTCTTAGCCACCTCTGTAGCTGTAACAAGTGAGGCATCAAGGCCTTCAGACAAAAGAAGAAGAAGGGATCTGAAGACAGAGTCAGCTCTCGTGTCCTTTGCCTCCCAAAGTGCCTCGGTGTTAAATAACTATAACTGGGACACCTGTGCAAGGCTCTGGGGATCCAACACAGACGAACTAGACACAGTCCCAGCCTCCAGAGAGCGTTCAGGCCCAGGTGGGGGACCGTAAACCAAGTGTGAAGAGGCTGTGGCAGACAGTTAGTCTGATGTCCCAGACGAGTCCTGCTAAGCGGGCTCATCTGTAACAGGTTTGCTGGAGGGAGAGGTGCTCCATATGCCGCACTGACCAATGTTTGAGGGGCCTGTATAGCGTTTTCTGTTTTGGTGTTAATAAGTACCTCGCAAGGTTCAGGAAAACCCCCAGATTTAAGTGTTTTGACTTTGATTGCAACTGCCTGGCTTCCAATTAGTTGCAGGTGGAGAATCTGCTTTGTAAATGGCCCAGTTTTTAGTCTCAGGCTGACCGATTCCCGCCACGGTGGCTTGCCCAAGTCACCCGCGCTGCCTCTTCAGGGACCCCGCTTTGCATATCAAATTTGTCCCATTCATCAAACATTATTCATAATGAGCCTACTGTGTGACAGCCACTATGCTGGGCCTGGGAACTGTAAGCTGAATCAGATACAAGTGAATCGAGTCTGATTCAGTTCAAAGAATTTACAACCTTTCCCGGAGAAGTTGGGCACAAGCCGATTTTTGTACATCTGTTTTTTAAGTGTATTAGGAGGGTCTACTTTTTTTTAAAAGAACCTTCAAATTCAATGTTTGGAATTGAATGAGAGCGGGGCAATCTGGAAGTCACAGTAGCTGAAGCTAAAGAAGATTAGGAAGACAGTGACATAGACTTCTAGAATAGAAGGGACCCGGACAACTAACTGTCCAGTCCAACTGCTGGATCTTTACAGATGAGACAACTCAGACCCGGGATGTGACACGAATGTCTCTGATGGCTGAACTGGCCAGTGGCAGAGCTGGGGCTCATGTCAAATACTCCCGTCTGTGTGCCCCGATGCCTTACACTGCTAAACCAGTTGTCCTGGCTTTCTGGTTTCCAGGTTCCCTCCCTCAGTGTAAAGAACTGGCTGCATAAGCTTCCCATTAAACCAGACAGGGCTATTTAATCTCAGGCCAAATTGCCCCCCAAAAGCACTGTTCCTTGGGGGCCCAGGTTCCACCACTCTCCCTCCACTTGGAGCTTCCGTGCAGAATTTCAACCCCGCTGCAACATTTGGCTACTTGAAATCTCTCCACTCCAAGAGCGTGTGTGAGGCTGACAGGCCTCTTGTGCCCAGAAATCCTACTAAAGGAGCAAGGACAGATGCAGCCACCACTGCCCTTGGTGGGGGAGGCCATCGAACAGAAGGGCACGGGAGCGGGGACATGGCACAGGAAGCCTATTGTCCCGGCCATGGCGGCGCTGGGCACTTCCGCGCCTGCTCTCCTGGGCTGCTACCGCTTGAGGCAGGCGGAGTGCAGACGGGCACGGGGCCCTGGTGGGCATGGGGAGCAGGAAAGGGCCTGGCCTCTTCTTCATGCAATCCCTCACTTATCTGGACTAGCAAAGTACTGACTTTGGGAGTTGGACTCTTCTCGCAAACGAAAACCCCAGGGCTTTGGTGAAATGAGAGGTCGACCAAAATCAGGAGCCTTTCTTCAGGGCGTTCCCCACCTGTAAGGGATGGCTTAGATTCTGGCTGTGTCCTTGTCACCCCGACTCGTCTCTCTTGCTGGGGTCCTCTGCTAGTCCTGGGAAAGGTGGTGCCCTTACCGCACGCATCCAGAGCAGAAAAAGGGGAAGGGGGCCGCTGGGAAAATCTCGCCGTCATCTGGAAGATGCTGATCTTCAGCTGAGCGCCTGTGAAATGATAACCGGCCTGGCCAGGAGGAGAGGGGACAAAACCAGATGAAAGAAAAGACCCAAACAAAGAGCGTTCATTTCAGCTTCTCTGTCTTCTTTCAGAGGAAGACTAACTACATGATTGTTGTGAACTGGAGTCAGGACCACGGGGACCAGAACATTCTCTGCTGATTTTCCTTCTTCTCCTTTTTATATGGAGGGGTGTGTGGAGAAATAGTGGGGGGAAGAGAAACTTGTTGAAGAGAGCTGAGCAAACAATGGCTGGTGAATGCCAAAGCTGGCAGTCAGTGGTTCTTAATGTTTGAATGGAAGTAGCTGGAGCTCGCTTCCCCCCCCCCTCCACGGTCCGTGTTGCCAAGAAAACATGGAGTAGCTGTTTTAAGCATTTACAAATGGTAATGTACCAACAGCTGGTCTCAGTCCAACCGAGCTATTGTAGGGGTATTAAAAAGACAGGCCAGAGTTGGAGATGTACTGCCAACCTCCCTTGCAGAGTTGGGGAACATTTTCCTTGGAAAAAAAAGGTCTTATATTCCTGCAGAGATCGACAGGACGGTTCCTCCCGTGGAGTCAGTGCCTTGCTTGGCAGAGGAGGCCGCGCGGGCAGGCGAGCCAAATGCTTCGGCGACAGGGAAGCGCAGAGTCAGGGAGCTCGCGGCGGATTTATCAGCGCGGCCACGCCGCCTCCCTGCCCGTGGTGCGACGCCATGCGTGTGCGCGTGCGTGTGGACTCGGCCGGCCGCGTGGCCCGGGCCGCGTGGCCGCCCACGGCCGGCGCGTGCGCATTAGCGGCGGCCCGCTACGCCACGGTCCCCTCCTGCTCTGGGTCTCGGCTGTGTGCCCCAGATCCATCGCGCCTTTCCTTTTTGCTCAGGCCAACGGAGGGAGGAGAAAATCTGAAAACGCCGCTGTCCTCCCTCGTCTCCTCCCTCCTCCTCTGCCGGTGGATGGCACAGGGAGGCACCTGAGGGGAGGGCAGCACCCCCCTCCCCGCCCCCCTGTTCTTCGTCTCAGCTACCCCTGTCTGGGGCGCTCTTCAGGGTTTTGTTCATCTCAGGAAATTGTAATACACAGAGCATGCTTCTTCGCTAAATGTAATTACCAGCGGCCCTGTGTTTATGGATGAGGCATGGTGGAAAGTAATAGAAAATGATTATTTTTCGTTCTGAAGGCCTTCTTTATTAGTGGTGCGGTAGGGACGTCAGCTGCCTTCTCTGAATGGCAATGCAGTGTTTTGCTTTCCCCAGCAAGATAAACGATCTTATTTGTTGATGTTTGGTGCTTGAGATGACATTTATGTGAAATAAAAGGGACCAAATTAATAATAAAAAAAAATGATTAGCCAGACACAAATGAAAAATGTACATCTCTCCCCCACCCCAGTTAAGTTGTTTGTATTTACATGCTATTCACAAATAATGGCAAAATGCCCAATAGTTGGATGGCGAGGATTTTTTTTTCTTTTACAATCATATGGCTTGATTCCGTTTTCCAGATCTTGTCTGAGAGCTGCTATTTGAAATAAAAATGTTTGCATCCATTTCCTCATTAATCCTTCCATTGTAATACAACCTGCTGCAGGGAAATGGCAAAACAGATGCAACAATGAAAATTAAAAGGGATGGACACTTATCTTGGGCTATAAAAGCTGCTAACCATGTAGGAACTAGAGAGGCTTTTGGACAGAAAATATGGCAAATGATAGAAACAATCATCGGACTAAGAGTTTGCTATTTGGAAAACTCTGGTGGGACATTTCTCTGCTCGTAACGGCTGGAGGATCACTCCTGAGTTTAGTGTACACCAGAGAGAGTGCTTGTCTGCTTTGCCTTGAGGCCTGTCTTCAATTTTTGGTGTTTCTACCCATCTGGTTTCTCATTGGGCTGGAATTTTCTCGACACAAAACAAGCACTTTGCAAAGAATCTATAGACCTCGTGTTTTGAGGGCTCCATATTTGCTTGGAAATATTGCTTCTTGCCCTCTTGGGAATCAGAGGCTCAGAGCAGAGCTGCACTGACCTTGATCTTCATTTTTGCGACTAAACACATTGTGTGCCCGGGAAGTGGAAGGGTTTATAGCATGTGTAGGGGTGAGGGATTGTGATTCCACTTTGCTCAGACGACTTGGTGAAAATGAAAAAGGTTCAAATGCACCTTTTGGGGAATAGGTGACACCAATTTATGTATCACTCTGGGTCCCCCCCCCCATATAATTGTCTGATGTTATCTCATGCTTGTATTCATCTCCTGAATTCATAGGGATTTGGGGTCATAAGTAGATTCAGCCTTTTTGTATGTATTTATTGAGCATCACCTGTTTGCAGTCTGGGAGTAATACACAGAGAGAAAGACAGAAACATGGTCATTGCCCTCGTACAGCTTATAAACCTCTTGGCAGAGACTGAATTGGCACAATTAAATACACATAAAGACAAATCGCCACCCCAAGCCGTGCACACGGGAGTTGGTGTATGGGATGTGGGATGAGAACAGGACTCGGGGCAGGAGGTTTATTGTGGTGTAGCCCTGCATGCGGTGCCGAGGGCACGAGGCAGCACCACTTGCTGATGGACTGAACAAACCCTGGCCGGTGACCTAGGCAAGTGGAGGGGATGAAGGCCCATGCATGTGGAACGTTTGTCCAAATGTTTCAGGCCTCCGGTGACTAGCCCTTGGCTTGAGTGACACAGTGGAATTAGTTTGGGGCCAGGACGAAGAAGCATTTCAGACCCGAGTAGGTCTGGTAGAGGAACATTAGTGGTAAAGAGGTTCTGCAGCCGGGTTAAGAGTTGGCTCTGACACTTGGCTAGCCAAACATCCTTGGCCTTGATCTTTCAGTACCTCCGTTCTCAAATCTGTGAAATGGGTAGAATCATAGTGCCTACTTTACAATAACAATAGGAGGGTTAAATTACAGAATATAGCACAGGGCCTAGCACCAAGCACATGCCCAGTAAATGTTAGCATAAACAAAGAACTGTTCTTACTCTCTCTGTTTTGTTTTCCTTTCTCTCTTGTCTAAGATGTGGATCCAAGTGTGTATTAATTGTTCTACTTAGGACCATCAGTTGACAAGGAAGATGCTTCTCTTTCACTAAAAGGGAGGCCCACTCCAAAGTATGTGGCTGAAGGCAGGAAGCTGGGCTGAATTACCTCTCATGGTCATTTCTAAGAATCTGGGTCTTGAATCTTTTGAATTCCCCTGCCTCAAAAGCCTTAGCAGGGCTTGGCCACAGGAAGTGTGCCTTTTGGTGAGTGGATGGGCAGGCAGAGGTTAATTTGGCACAGCCCCCAGTACAGAAAAAGTCCCACTGCTGATGTAGTTGGGAGCCTGGTTCTGTTGAAAACCTGTTAAAGCTAAAACATGGAAAGAGCCTAAATGTCCATCAATGGACGAATGGATCAAGAAGATGTGGTTTATCTATACCATGGAATACTACATGGCAATGAGAAACCATGAAATCTGGCCATGTGTAGCAACATGGATGGACCTTGAGGGTGTTATGCTGAGCGAAATAAGTCAGGCAGAGAAGGACAAATATCATATGTTTGCACGTATAGGAGGATTTGGAGGAACTTAACTGAGGAACAAGGGAGAGAAGAAGGGGGAAATGGTCGGGGAAAGGGAGAGAGGCAAACCATGAGAGACTCTTGAATGCTGACAAAAACTGAGGACTGATGGATGGAGGGGGAGGGGGGATTGGCATGGAGGAGGGCACTCGTGGGGATGAGCACTGGGTGTTATGTGGAAACCAACTTGACAATAAACTATTTGTAAAAAAAAAAAATTTAAAAATTTAAAAAAAGAAAAAAAAGAAAACCTGTTAAAGCATTTTTATCAGCAGAACCAGTGATCTGCTCACAGTGCCACTGAAACTCGCCACTACTGGGCAGGCAGCATGGTTGCACACATACCTGCTGAGGGGGGTGAGCAGGGGACGTGGGGGAAAATAGGAACACAGTAGCCCAGTGTTCGGGTGTTCAGACTGGTGAACATGTAGCAGAAGGACCAAGCTGGTGTTGTGTGATCAGAGACTGATCAGAGGGCGGGAGGAGGAGGGTCAGGGCCGGGGAAATGGCTCTTGTCAAGGTAAACCTTAGGGTAGGTCCTAGAGAAACAACCTAAGTAGCATCCTCATTTATCACTCACTTGGGCGTGAGCATTAACTGCTTACACCCAAATTACAGCCTCCCAAATGCATTAACTAATGAGCTCCTCAAGGGAAACGCCACAGCTTATGCATCTCTGTATTTAATTTCAATGGCGCTTGCGGTTGCTGGCCCCGAGTAGACTCTTGCTCTCTGTTGTTAGGTGATTGAATGTGTGAGCACTTTGCATGTGTACTGGGCAAAGGAAAACTTCCGGAAACTGACGTCTTCTGGCCAAAGTGTGCATGCAATACTGATGTGCATAAGCTTCCAGGGCTAGAAAGAAAATTCAGGAATTCTGACTTGGCGTTCATTTCGTTGGGCAAGTGAGACATTTCTAGAACAAATTTCTGTGCCTTACGTGTGCATGTCGGCCTTTGAAAAGGCTAGCCGGATCTTTCTTTTCCTTTCTGGGAAGGGAAGGATATGTGAAATTCAATGACATCTGCTGAAATTCAAACATATTTTTATTTATTCATGGCCATGATCAGGGCAGAACCTCTAATTTCAACCAATAATTAGACTTGACAATAGATGTGGAAATAAAACATTTTTGCTGAATTCACTTGTCATTCCTCCCTGCGGTAGCTGGTGTAACCCAGATGTCAGCTGTCCTCTTATTTTTCTCTTGGAGCTCCCTCTCCCTCAATCCGTTCATACTAATGCTTTAGCGAGCCTTGTGGCATTTACTCAGGGTTCCGTGGGGGAGACACAGAGAGAGGGCCACCATTGCATTCTTCACAGTCACCCGCTTAAGGATCTCCTGAGGCCCAGTTTTCTAAAGGCATTTTTATTGCTGCTCCATCAAGAGTCCCTTTTTCTTTCTCTTCCCATATCCGCAGAGCAGAAGCTTCCGTCCTGCCCTGTCCCTGCCTCCACCTCCAACCTCAAATCCCTCTGCCTGCAACTCTTCCATCTTTTATTTCATTCCCAGTTGAATGCCATCCTTCCTGCTGCCATTTGCAGCCAATTTAAAGACTTCCGGGGCAAAAGCCCCACCAGCCTTCGCAACTTGACTAACAGTCCTTCTGGAAAGACTTGGATAATTGCCATTTCCCACACCGATCATACAAGTGTTTATTGAGGCTTTTTTTTGCTCTGCGGTCCATGCAATGAACGTAAGGATTCTGAGATGGCCATATATCTGCAGTAAGTTGTTGCTGGTCTGTCCCTGAGCTTTCAGGGGAGTGATGGGGCAGAAGCTAGAAGGCCGGGAAATGGGGAGTGAATGGGAGATGAGGAAGCAGGGGCAGCGGGAACCGACGATACTTCCAGGATGTTTCCTTGTGAAGGAGAGGAGAGAGATGGGGCAGGATGAAGGGGTAAGAGAAATTTGTTCCATGGAAGAGGGAGATGCCAGCCCTTGTCCAAACGGTGATGGGAAGGAGGATGTAGAGAGGGAGAGGTTGAGGATTAGGAAAAAGAGAGCATACTCACGGAAGAACATTCCCGAGAAGGTGAGAGGACACGGGGCACAGGGCACCGGAGGAGGGTCTAGCCATGGAAGAACACAGATGTGCTGGGAGGAGGGAGGGGATAGGGTACAGGGCTGTGGACAGGTGGGTAGTGGGGCTGGGTGGACGGTGACCCCTTGATGGGCTACGTGAGTGCGGTCAGAAACTCTTTCCGGGTCGGGGCTGTGCCGTTGGTGGTGGTTGTTATTTACCACGTGTGTTCCGGGAGCCCACCTGCAAAGCTGGTGTGCAGGCTCCCCGTGGACAGGTGTCTCCTCGGCGGTCTGCTGGATCCAGCTCCTGCTGACGCTGATTGTTAAATCTTTAGATGGTTTGCAAGCCAGTCGTTACACCACTGGGAGCTTCCAGTCAGCCGCAGAGAGAGAGTGTGTGCTCTACGGAAACTGGCAATGACTGCGAATCAGAACCTTTTCTTTCCCTGGAAAGCTGGATCTTAAACATGCAGCAGCGCATCATTGCTTCAGCCCGGGCGCCCTACCTTGCTCCGCTGGGTGCACCGTTTGACCTCGTCCACCTTGCTGAGCGCACCGCCCTGTACCTCCTGCAGTGCACGTAATGGCTTCTCTCTGCTGGGCCTGTTTCCCCCACTGTCCTCGGGTCTTTGCAGCCTGCAAGACCAGCTAGAAATAGAACACGCGTGGAGGGTGCACTGAGAGGGTGCACGTGGGCGCCCTTCGCTGAGGGAATGGCCACACCGGGGGGTTCATAGTGTCCTGCAAGAGACGTTCCTGGTGGTGGTGCTGCGGCTCTCTCCACCCACTGGCAAGTCTGGCAAACTTTGGCTTTAATTATTTATTTCTGTGCCTGCGTGCTGGCTGAAGAGGGATTTCCCCACCCCTCCCGGCTCCATAAAGCACATGCACAGAAGCAAGCTGAGTGGCTGTCCTGTTGCTGTGGATGCGGGTGCTGTCAGTGCCTCGGAAGCTTGTAACTCACCAGCAGAGCGGCTGGCACAGGCTTCCAGGAGGACCTCTTGTCTTCCGGGTCTTTAGCCCTGCAGTGGGGTCTGTCTGCCCCTCCCACCGCTTGCCACCGCTTCCCAGAGCAGCTCCTGCCCCGCTGCCTTTGGCCAAGAGCAAGCACTGGGGGATCTGGAACTCAGGACCTGAAATGTCACGGGTCTACAATCCAGGAAGTGTGATGAAGTAAAGAGGGCCCCAGCTTTGGAGTCTTAGGAACCTAGGGTTGAGTGTGGATTCCGACTTTGGGCAAGGTGTTAAATTGTCCAGCCTCAGAGTTCTCCTCTACAAAGGATTTAGTGTGATGTCTGCAAAGAGTCCAGCATGTGGTGGGATCTTCTTTTTTTTTTTTTTTTTTTTAATGTTTATTTATTTTTGAGAGTGAGAGCAGGGGAGAGGCAGACAGAGAAAGGGGGACAGAGGACCAGAAGCAGGCTCTGTGCTGAAGGCAGACAGCCTGATGCGGGGCTTGAACTCCTCAACCACAAGATCACGACCTGAACCGAAGTTGGACGCTTAACCGACTGAGTCACCCAGGTGCCCCTGTGGTGGGATCTTAAAGTGTTGGTTGAAGGGCCAATGTGGGACTGAGGAAGATTAATTAGGGATCCAGTATTCTCTGCCTCTAGGAAAGCCCCTGGACTGCTGTTGTCCTCTGGTCACTAGTCACTCACACTTCCGATGATGCCCCACGTCTATATGCTTCCATCGCATGCTGGCACTCAATGTAAGGATGGACACATTTGGGGGCCCCTGGGTGGCTCAGTCAGTTAAGCATCTGACTCTTGGTTCCCACTCAGGTCATGATCACATGGTTCATGAGTTCGAGCCCTGCATTGGGCTCTGTACCGACAGTGCGGAACATGCTTAGGATTCTGTCTTTCTCCCTCTTGCTGCCCCTCCCCTGCTTGGCCTCTGTCTCTCTCTCTCAAAAAAATAAATAATCTTTATAGGGCGCCTGGGTGGCTCAGTCAGTTAAGCGTCCGACTTCAGCCCAGGTCATGATCTCACGGTTCATGGGTTCAAGCCCCGCATCAGGCTCTGTGCTGACAGCTCAGAGCCTGGAGCCCGTTTCAGATTCTGTATCTCTCTCTCTCTCTCTGACCCTCCTCTCCTCCCGCTGTCTCTCTCTCCCTCTCTCTCAGAAATAAATATTAAAAAAATAAAATAAATAAATAATCTTAAAAAAAGGATGGACACATTTTATGGTGCTAGAAACCAAACAGGAGGTGAGGTAGGGAACAAGAGCTGAAAGCAATCGTGTGATACTGGATGTTAACAACCAGCTTTCGGGGGTGGGGGGGCAGGGGGGAACCAGATTGGTAGCCATTGCCAGTTTCCGTAGAGCACACACTCTCTCCACGGCTGATTGCAAGCCACCAGTGGTTTAATAACTGCCTTGTAAACTTCCTAAAGATTTAACAATCAGCGCCAGCAGGAGCTGGATCAGGCAGACCACCAAGAAGACACTTGTCCATAAGGAGCCTGCAGACCAGCTTTGCAGGTGGGCTTCCGGAACACACGTGGTAAATAACAACCACCGCCAGTAGCAAAGTGTTTAAGAATAGTTATAAAGCAGCAGAAGGCAGTGCAAAGAAACCATTTAAATTTGAGGGATTCCATGAAAGGAAGGATCAGAGCTGATTCAGGCTGGCATTCCAGATGAGAAGGACCTTGACAGAGGGACAGGAGATCTTTCAGAATGGGCACATGACATTCATAAAGGCTCAAAAGAGAGGTCTAGAAAATCCTGCTCAGGAGTGGGATGGGAACAGCATAGAGAAAGAACAGATGAGCTGGTGGCCTGGATCTGGGGCTCTGCAGTCTGAGAAAGGCAATTTTGAATCCTGATTCTACCACTAACATAGGAGATTTATGGCCCTAATTCATAAAATGGAGATGCCATCTACCTTTTAGTGATGTTGTGAGGATTAGAGATAATATAGGTAGATGTTGGCTTCATGCCTGGAGTTACTGAGGGCTCAATGAATGGCAGCCATTAGTATCGCCATTTGCCTTGTCTGTTTTTCATGCCCCAGTGTCCCTGAGTGTTCTGCATACCCAGTGCAGGACATGGCACATTCTGGCAGCCCACCTCGAGTATTCTGTCTGGCCAATGGCATGCCTCTGGGCCAAGGCTGGACAATAGGGCATTTGTGGATTGTTCTCTCTCCCTGCCTTTCCTGGCTCTGGCGTCACTACCTTCTCGTATATGGTGGAGCCTGTTACCTTGAGAGGTCCAGAGAGGCGCCGTTCTCCAGGTCCCCTTTGTCTGCTCATCCTCTCCTCTAGGCGGGCGCATCGGCGAAGGTGCTGGCATATGGGGAGGGGATCCTTTGGTTTGTTCCATTTATGTGTATCAAACACCTGGGCCTGGCAGTGTGCTGGTCACGGAAAAGCAAGATGAATAAATGGGGCATAGTTCTGCCCTCAAGGTCCCAAATGGTGGTGACAGTGAGGGTACTCAGTAATGTTAGCATCTACATGCCAAGACTAAGGAGCACATCTATACCACGGCAGACTTGGGCAAAGGCTCTACCTTAACCTGGACGTCAGGCCAGTTTATGGGATTGGCAGCAACTCCAGAAACCCTAGAGGCTTCCACAAAGCCCTGTATAAATTCTCAAAACACAAATCCTTTAGAGCAAATCAATGTAAAATCTATCTTCATCTTTTGAGCAAGTGTTACTAGAAGTGTCCAACACATCAGATAAGATGTTGCTTCTAAATGGTTGGGGATTGCTTTAGTGCAGCAGGTCCCAAATGCCACCCAATGCCCTGCCCCGTTTGGATGGATGATTCTCCTGCATGTGAGCCTCTGTGTGGCCCTTTGCTCAGGTGACCCAACTCTGACATCAGTTAGAGTTTTGCAGAAGACGGTACCCCTGCTCTTTCTTCTCTCTCTCACTTTTCTCTTTGTTTTCCTATTTCCCTCTGCTGTTGTTGTTGTTGTTGTTGTTCTTCTTCTTTTAATTCTTCTTTCCTCAAACCTTCAAAGGGCTCTTATATGCACTGCTTAGATCCTATGGTTTTAGGGTTAAAGAAATTGCTCATTCTCAGTTAAATTTGTAGTCCTTTTCAATCTATAGAACAAATTATTGGTTCCAATTTACTAGTGTTCCATGGAGAAGAATGGTCTGTCAGCAACAAGGAGAGTTTCAGAAAGGTGAGAAATCTGAGGTTTGAGAGGTGTTGAGTCTAGCATAGGAGTCAGGAATGCACACGCATACATGCACGCACACACACACACATGCACACACACACACACATACATGCTCTCTGAGTTAGGGCAAATCAGAATCTAGGTAGGCTAGCAGGTGATCTGAAATTCTGGAGGTCAAGACAGAGGGGTAGAGAAGAAACCAGAAAGGAATTTAAGAACCAAATTCCTTCACAAGCTTCAAAAAGTTAGGTAGAGTCACAGCTAATTAGGAGCCAAAGGGGCAGGGCCAGGGGAAGGAGAGGGCATGATGTAGATCCATGCTCTGGGGAGACCTTCATACCAGTCCAGACTCCCAATGCAGCAGAAATTCTTTGTGTTTCCTGCCTGGGCCGTGCTAGGAGAGAGGGGACACCGAGATGAACACAATGGGGAAAACCGACAAGAATGCAGAGAAATTGTCACCGACTTCTGACTTTGTGTCTGACTCACTGACTGTTCAGGTTGGTGAGTGCCTGAACATTTTTTGGAGTGACCTGCCCTGTGTTGACCAGAAATACAGCACCCCATCTCACGTTGGTGAGGACATGCACCCTGTGTTTTCATTAGTGGGATGGGTTTTGCTCAGCCGCTCGCACTTCCTTCTCTGTGGGGTTGTGGCCATGCCTGCTTGTGATGCCGGAGTCACAGGACTTCCTTCATGGATTTATTTAAAAACTTTTGGGCTTTGAACCTTGTATCATTGTTCATGTTTTCTTCTTTCCTTGGTCATTCAGAACCAAATCGTGGTCCATTTCTTAGAGTGTAGCTATTAGAGCATCATTTTATTTATAATTCACTTTTGGGCTCATCCCATTTTCTTCCCTTATACTTTCCTCACTTCTTTTTCTTTTTTTTTTTTCAAAATTTAAAAAAATTTTTTTATTTATTTCTAGGAGAGAGTGAGAGAGACAGCGTGAGCAGGGGAGGGTCAGAGAGAGAGGGAGTCACAGACTCTGAAACAGGCTCCAGGCTTTGAGCTGGCAGTCAGCACAGAGCCTGATGCGGGGCTCGAACCCATGAACTGCGAGATCATGACCTAAGTGAAAGTCGGACGCTTAACCAACTAAGCCACCGAGGCGCCCCTCCTCACTTATTTTTCTTAATCTCTCTGTGTACATACTCTCCCTCAGTTCTTTTGGAAATCACACTTAGGGTTAAATAAGAGTGATCCCTATGATGTTTTGCCTCTACATTGAATACATGTATATCAAGAGCCCATAGGATAGTTTCTGAATCCTTGAAACCTCAACAACTAATATTGAGAGCCCTTAGGGCTAGATTTTAATGAAAAGTGCCTTCCCTCAAGGAGATTCTAGTCCCATGTCATAGACAAAACTGATCGATTCAAGTTAACAGAATTGTTTAGGTACAGGATCATATAGGTAGTATGAATGGAAAGGTTTCCCTTGGTCCTAAGTCCATTCAAGAAACATTACTGAATACCTACAATGCTTGAGGCACTGGATTCTTTACTGCGGTAAAGCTGTTGGGCCATACTGACAATATACACCATGGTCATGGTGAGGGTGTGGGCTTAGCCAGCTTTCTGGAGTAGGTGACTTGTGAGAGTGTGCCAGCAGGACAATAACCGAGTTGAGTAGATCTTTGGCACTTTCTTGGAAGCTGGAAGATGTGAGCCTTAGCCATCGTGAATGCTTTGAGTGAATCCAGCATTTTCTTCCTCATCTATCATGGATGGCTTTTTGGTTAGGTTAAGGAGGTGAATGTTTCCTCCAAAGGCTGCTTAAACGCCCAGATATTTTTCTGCTTCTAGGCAGTACAAGCTGCTCTGATAACCTTCCCCTGCCTCTGTCACCTCCTTTTACACAATGTCCAGATCTTAAGCCAGGCAGCCTGTGGGCCAGTAGCTACCCCAGGCAGCCACGCCTCACCTACCTTTTGCCATAGAAGCCCAGCTATGAACAGCACTAAGATGCCCATCGCTGTTTGGAAGAGGGGAGTCAGGGCGGGCCAAGATGGCAGATGGCTAAGAGTGGCATGCTGTTTTCGGGCCCCTCTACCTTTGTTACTGGTGCCATTTGAAGCTGCTGGTTACTGTTTTTAGCTTGGCTGTCCATGGGCTTGAGGAGGGAGCTTTTGTAGTCACTCAGGAATGCAGGGTATTTTTAGCGAAGAGATTCTGCTTCAGGCATGTGCCTTGTGTTTCTCCAATCCCAGGCCCACGGTAGAGGAGGGCTGGGCACCAGAAATGTGGGCGATCAATCAGCTTAGCTGAGAAATTAATAGAAAATAAGGGGGGCATTCATGTATAATCAGGACCCTCTGATCCAATGGGATTTTATTTTTAAACCTTGTCTCTTTATTCCTCTTCTGAATGCTGCCCAGATGAATCAGAGGTTGACTCCAGGAAGGAAAAAAGGGTGGGAGAGAAACTGAGGTTGAAGAACTACCTAACAGGAACTACTAAGCCATGGAAACCACATTTATTGGGCCTGATCAAGAAAGAACAGGTAGTAGTGCGATGTGCACTCATTGAAACTTTTTTTCTCTAGCTTGAAATCAATTGGTAGTGATGTATTTTTTTAATTAACTCACATAAAAGAATGAGTGAAACAAGTGTTTGCCCGTCCAAGTATTCATCCATGCTCTAGCTGCATACGATTTTTACAGTAGCTACTAATCATCTAGCTGAACCCATTCCGTTACTTCTCTTCCCTGCCTGACGCCCCCACCTCTGCCTCTTTCAGGGATGGGGAATCTGAAGACCAGGGAATTTCAGTGACTTGTTCAAGGTCATACTAGTTTGGGACTGGAACCCAGGTGTCCTGACATGATATCGCCTGTTTCCTGTATGTTCTGTGTTTATTAAGTTATTGGAAACATCTCTACTGTCTACTTTTTGTTCTTCGTTTAATGAGAAAAAAATTACGTAGGAACTTAAAAGGCTGCCCAAGATAGAGGTAGGCAGGGATCATGCTTAGAGTCTTGGAACTATGAGAAGTTTTTTAGCTTCTTTCCTGGCTACTTTTGCTCAGGTTCCTCTGTTCATTGTAGCTCCCGTTGACTGAGCACCCAAGGTGCTGTGTTGGGTGGATTATTTTGCAAACTCAACAGCCTTTGAGGAAAACTCAGACCCATGTTTTCAAATCTGAATACTGAGATACAGAGGGGTGAAGTAGTTTGCTCAAGATCAAATACTAGCAAGGGACTGAGCCAGAATTAAAAGCTGAGTCTGTCTGCCACAAAGACCAATGCTCTTTCACTGACTCCAGCTGTTTACATCATACCAGGAAGCTGTGTGTTCCTGTGTCTTGGGCACGATGGGGGGCCCTCCGATCAGTGGAATGTGCCACCTGTGTTTACTTGCAGTGTGGACTTTCAGGAAAGTGCTGGAGAAGATGTAGTCTATTCCTTCTCACTCTTACATCACCAATCCGTGAGAAGTCTCCTCCCCTCCCCCCCGAGAAGTGTCTCCAAAGTGAACCCAGACTGTTTAGACCATTCCTTCCACAGACCCTCCGCTTTGCTTTACAGCTGCCACCAGCCTCTCTGGGCTCTTACCTTTGTTCTGGAACTCTTGGTGTGTGCTTTGTTTTACCCCAGTGAGTTTAAAATAATACAATTTAGTATAATTGAAAGAGTGTTTATTGAATGGCCTCCCAAGGAGCTAGGAGCTGGGTCACAGAGGTGGCTCTGTACTTCGGATCTCATGACAGGACTGGGCCCTGAGCCACTCATTTATTCTTTTAACAAACACAGTGCCAGGCAGCCTCAAGTTGCAAACAGTCACGTCAGGAAGAATACAAGTACACAAGGTAACCCCAGTGTCCCAGACGCCTCCAGCTTTGTGGGCCAACGGAGCTCAGTGGGACGCAGCCCCACACAGTCCACTGCTGTCCCCAAGTCTCCAGGGCCTAGCTCACTGCCTCCCCCTTGACCTCCTCTGAAGCAGCAGGCTTCCACATTAGGCTGCGTCTCTCTCCCTTAATTCATTGGACAAAGATTTCAGTATCCCATTGGGAATACTGAGGATACCAGAGGTCCTAAAATGATGGGAATGAGAACCAGGAATCTTATTTTCTCAGGCAGTGAGGCTCCCAGGCTGGGCAGGAGGAGTACACTCAGAAGCTTACGGTCCCATCGGGATGACTTGACCCGCCAGAGCAGGCAATGTGTGAAGCAACCTTTGATTGAAAATTAACCCGTGTGGCTGAGACCAGCAACCCCTAGGAGTTTAGAGAAAGCAGTGGTTGGTAAGAACTGGGATCATTGGAGAGGATTTCAAGGTGAAGCCACACGCCCAAAGGCACTTGTGAACCTGTTGGTGTCAAAAATGGCCCTCAAGGCCCCCCAGTTTCTCTTCCCTTGCGGTCCCCTCTCAAGTGATACCAATGGAAAACAAATGGTGTGTTCCATTTGCACCCCTAGTTAATTCAGTTCTTTTGAGGCCACACAAAGTTTGTTTCAACAAAAGCCCCCAGAGGGGCGCCTCTGCAGATCCCTGCTTGCTCTGTCCTAAAACAATGGGATGGGACAGATCATGACAGAGTGTGGTGAAGGCTGCGGCCTGGCCGCCTGGCCTGAAAGACACAAACGCTGCCTTTCAAGTCCGTGGCAGTAACCCAATCCCCCTTTCCCGTCTCTCTGTGGGGAAACCAGGTGGGAAAGGGAGGGGGGAGGAGGCCGTGGCAGTCTTGACCTGTTCGGGGTGTAGGGAAAAGGGTCTTTTCTCCACCTGGCAAATAAGTGCGTGCCTTGGATGCTGCCCGTGATCAGCTCTGTTCATGCCCCTGCCCCCCACCCCCACCCCTGGCAGGGCCACCCGTTTGGGCACCAGACCTCAGGCCAGGTTGGTAAGAATTGGTCTCTGGGGGAGAAAACCCTCCTGCAAGACAAACAGGACTTTCTCCGGGTTCTCTGGCTCGGTTCCTCCGAACCCCTAGTCGACATCTCCAAGTCACAAAATGTCGGATTGGAGCCGCTGTCCTTGGAAAGAAGGGAAGTTGGCACTGGGTTCTCATCCATGGCAGTGATCCGGAAAGGTTTCCTGTTTAACGCTTTATTTGCATTAAAAAACATTCGCCAAGCGCCTCGGAACTGGAGGGGACCCAGTGTGCCCGGTTCAGGCGGAGGCTGCTGCGCTGGGAGCTTCCACGCCGCGCGGAGCCGGCTGCACCACAGCAGCCATTTTCAACATGATCCTTGTGTTTGCTTGGCAAAATCCGGGATTGGAAAAACAAAAGGTTTTCCTGCCAGATTCCATTAATTTCAGCAGCAGCAGTAGCGGCAGCAATCTGGTTCCCTCGGATGAGTGTTGGACGAGGGTGGCCGGCAGTGGGGTTTGGGGGTCTGTCGGGTCTTTTCCAGTGAAAGTGTAGGCTCTCTCTGCTCATGTTTTCGCTTCCATGAGAACATGTGGCCACACTGGATGACGAGCAAACGAACTGGCCACGCACCATAAGCTTGCGGGAGGACGGGGCGCTCTGGGCGGGAGCAAGGATGTGGAAGGAAGGGACAGCGTGGGGTCTCCTGTGGCCCAGCCCGGGGAGGGGTTAAAGGTCACTCCTCACCTGCTGGGACTGGAGGGCGGCCAAGGGGCCTGGTACTGGAATGTGAGACCAAAGGATAAGTCCCGAGGTGTCCGTTCCCTGGGGTCGCAGGACACTACGTGCACAACAGGACCTGCCCTGCTACCGAGGGTGACACAGACAGAGGGGTCGGCCACCCAGCGCCAACAGGAGTGGGCTGGGGAATTTCCACTGGATCGGCCTGGAGGTTGGCTGGTGTGTGTGACCCGCCTGGGAGGAGCCCCATACGCGGACTGGAGATGCCTCACTCGGGCGTATCGTCCTGAAAGCCGGTCCTGCGGGCAGATGGTGATGGGGACAAAGGGCTGTTTGCTCAGTTGTTTCTGAGTTGTATTTCCTCCTCTCCTTTTCTTAGATTTTACAATCTGGGGAGAAACCGTGTGGAACTGGGAGGATCAACGGATCCATGACCAGTAGAGTGAGCTCACTAGATGGTTGCCCCCCCTTCCCTGGGAGGTCAGAGGAAAGGTGGATGGTGGCCCCTGGTGAGCTGGAGGGCTCACCTGTAAAGAGCTCCTGATCACCCCAGGCTAGACAACAACCTTGGATTAGATCACTTCGCAGAATTATCGGGTTAATCACAGCTCTTCTATGGACTGCAAGTGGCCCAGAGGCTATTCAAAAACAAACAGCAACAGCAACACCCCCATCCTCCGCCCCCTCCCGCACGAGCTCACAGTCCTCCTACAGAGCACTAGGTCACTGAGATGGTGATAAAGCGATTCACTTACTGAGTCCTCCCTGTGGTGCCTTGCCCTGGCCTGGGTGCTTATCGCCAACATTTATTTATTTGCTTGTTTATTTATTAAAGTTTATTTATTTTGAGAGAGACAGAGAGAGTGAGAGGGAGGGAACACATGTGCAAGTGGGGGAGGGGCAGGGAGAAAAGGAAGGGCAGAATCCCAAGCAGGCCCTGCGCTGTCAGCAGCAAGGAATCAGACGTGAGGCTTGAACCCACGAACGATGAGATCATGACCTGATCCTAAATCAAGAGTCAGATACTTAAACGACTGAGCCACCCAGGCGCCCCTACATGGCCAACATTTAGACCTCTGTCATTCCTGAGAATGAGAAAACAGACGTGAAGACCTCAATTTGCCCAGATGAAGCTGGGGCTTTAATACTTGTTTCCCTTCAACATCTAGCTGGAGCCCCCCAGAGGGAGAGGGAATTCTGACTCGGGGCTCCTTTGCTCACCCAGGTGAGTGAGAGAGGAGTGGACAGCTCAGTTCTCATCCTAGAGGTGGTGGCCCCAACCTACTGGGTGTCATGTTGCTGCTTGAAGTTGAAGACAGCATCTGGATTCCTCACCCTGTCGGGGGGCTCCCGGGATGCAGATTTCGTGTGTGTGCTGTGTGTGTGTGGGAGAGTATGCAAGAGAGAAGGAGAGAGGGAGGGGGAGTGGGTGGGAGGAGAGTTCAAAGGAAGGCAAGACTCAAGATTTCTAGGAGTTGATCTGCAAAGAGATGGAAAGAGTGTTAAATGAGAAAATGGAAAGAAGCACAATTGTGGCACCTGAACGTACATTCCATTTGTCCGGCTTTGCTCTTACCGCCTCCACTGACTTGATCTGCTCCTTGTTGCCAGCCGACGTGTGGGGTTTATGCTTCCTGGCATCCTCCAAACGCACAGTAGACGGTTGATAAATGGCGGCAGTTGCATGGAGATGAATGATTCTTAGTCTACTAGAACAAAGCTCCATGGTGTAAGGAACATGCCAGTTTTGTTCATGGCTTATATTGGCCCTTGGAATAGTGCCTGGCACATAGTAGACTCTTAATTAAAACTTATTGAGAGGCAGCTGGGTGGCTCAGTGTCTGACTCTTGATTTTGGCTCAGGTCATGATCCAAGGGTTGTGAGATCCAGCCCCAAGTTGGGCTCTATGCTGAGTGTGAAACCTGCTTATGATTCTCTCCCTCTCTCTTTCCCCCTCTCCCCCTGCCTCTCTCCTCTGTTCATGTTCTCCTTCTCTAAAAAAACCAAACCAAACCAATAAAAAAGCTTATTGAACGAATCCCACAACTACGGACCTATAAGCCCCACCAGTGACCTGCATCTGGGTGTCCTCAAGGACTTTCCCTTACTGCTGGCAGTGCTGGGAAATGATTAGTGCATCCATTCTCTGTCCAGACAACATGTGAGCCTGCAATCTTTTTTTTTTTTTTTTTAACATGAGAATCTTTACCAACTTTAACCACAAGAAAGCTAGGTGAACATGGCAGGTGGGAAGCTGAAGATTAAAGTCACACTTTATAGTCTGCATGCCAGGAAAGCTGGTGCCTCTGTGTAGACTGTCATAATGCAGGAACTCACACTCCTTCCCTACTGATGGGCAAGGTATGTGGCAATCCCTATATCCTCATAGATGTTTCCATTGATTCTATCTCCTTCCATGGAGTGACAGTCAGTTTTACCTGTGAACTTGGCTGGGCTAGAGCACCAACTGATTTAATCAAATACTGATTTAGGTGTTGCTATGAACGTATTTTGTAGATGTGGTTAGCATCTAGATGCAGTTGACATTGAGTAAAGGGAATTACTCTTGAAAATGTGGATGGGCCTCATCTGATCAGTTGAAGACCATAAGAGCCAAAATTGAGGTTTCTCAGAGAAAAAGAAATTCTGACCCAAGACTGTAGCTTCAACTACTGCCCAAGTTTCCTGCTGCCAGCCTGACCAACACGTTTCAGACTTGCCTGCCCTATGGGTTTTAGATTTGTCTGCTCCCATAATTGCATGAACCAGTTCCTTGAAATAATCTCTTTACACACACACACACACACACACACACACACACACAAATGCACATTCTACTGTTTCTTTCTTTTTATGGTTTATTTATTTTTGAGACAGAGAGAGACAGAGCTTGAGCAGGGGAGGGGCAGAGAGAGAGGGGGGCACAGAATCCAAAGCAGGCTCCAGGCTCTGAGCTGTCAGCACAGAGCCCGACGTGGGGCTCAAACTCACGGACTGCAAGATCATGACCTGAGCTGAAGGCAGCTGCTTAACAGACTGAGCCACCCAGGCTCCCTACATTCTACTGTTTCTGTTTCTCTGGAAGACTGGTGCATGTGGGTCTTTTATGTAGGTTCTATTAAATCATACATTCCTAATCTCGTAAGGAAGAGTGGTGTTATTATTGCTCAATACTTACATTTATTGAGCAAGGCAGTGTGATAAGCTCTGTGATAAAGGGCTGTTCTGCACTGTGCTACATACTATAGAGTCAAAAGAGGAAAGAGCATGGCTTTTTCCCAAGGGACTTAAATTACAGTTGAGAAATGCTACATCCCATTTTCAACTGTTCCTTGGTATCTTACCACCCCCACCCCCTGCCATAGCTTTCATACCATCACTGACTGGGCCTCAGTCTGCCCAAGTGGTGAAGAGCTGATCCTCGGTGGGGCAGACATCTCCTTGAGTGGGTTGAGGAGGTGGAGGGCTGAGGCAGTGATGATGTCAGAGCACACATAAGTGGACTGTTTCCACATCTGCCTTCTGTTTTCAGTTCAACTCAATTCTGCACACTTGTTGCTGCCTCACTGGATGAGTCTCACTCTTGTCCTCTATAATTTGCGCAACTGACTAGAAGGCAAAGTACATTCTGCGGATACCATGCAGAGCACTCAGAGTGGGAAGAGATCTAAGGAAGGGCTGTTGTCCTGATGGGGAGGGCAGGCAAGCCTTCTCAGCGGCGCCGTTTCAATGGAGCTCGAGTGGCAAGTCACCTTTGGACAGAAGGACCAAGAAGGGATGCAGACCGCTCCTGAGAGAGGAAACGGGGAAAGACACAGGGGCAAAAACATCACGAGGTATGTTCAGACAGTTCTGAAAGTATGCTTCACATTCAACTTAGTTGACACACATGGGTTGAAAGAAAATAAGGAACACCAAATAGCATGTGGACCCGAATAGGAAAAAGAATTCAAGTTTTAAGTTCAGATTTGGGATCATATTACAAAGCAGAATGATAAAACTTAGAGAACAAGTGCTGTTTTCCACCTTAGTGCGACGTGTTATGTGGTTCCAGCATGGTTAGCACATGCTTGGTATTACAGGGGTGGGGTGCGGTGGGACACCGAGAAACACAGAGGATATGGGTCTAAGGGTCTATAGTCATACTTGGATGATAGATTTGTGCATGTAACACTCATTCAAGAAACTTTCATTCAATCTCTGCCATGCTTTGGAAACTGTTGAGGTACATAACATTGAATTTGGGCACGGTCCTGCCTTTGAGGGGTTTACAATCTAGCGGGAGAACACTAAACACAGAACACAAAATTATTCCTCATACTACAGTGTTTCAGGAACAGCGAATGGAGGAATGACATGGGTGCATCTGGAATCCTGAGGACTGACTTGAGGGATAGGAAAGAAAGGCTCTCTAAAGGAGTGTGTTTGTTTCTAAATGGGAGAGACGTGCACATTTAGGATTGAAGCTAGTAGAAAAATGGCAGCAGAGAGGGAGAGTCGAAAGACAGGTGAATGGAATGTGGTTCTTGAGGAAGTGGGAGGGGAGGAACCCAGAGCCAGCTGGCAGGCTCTGCTCTGGACTGGAGAGGGGTGCTTCCGTTAGGGAGGCAGAAGGAAAGAGGAGAGGGCGAGTTAAGGTGTGAGGAGGAAGCTGAGGAAGGAGGTGCCCTAGGTTCTCAGGATTTCTAGTGAAGGGGGCAAGGGTGAGGTGGAGGAAGGAGGTAGGTGGCAGAGGAGCAATTTTGAGGTGAGAGAAGATCCAGAAAGGTGGATGAAGAGGAGAGAGAGGGGACGTGGTGGTAGGGTTGAGCTTGGAGACCCCAGATTCACGGAAATGCTGGTTGTGTTGCTTCCCCTGGCCGTTCTCAGCAGCCTGTCTGTGGAGTGGGTGACTTCGATGGATCTGAAAATAGGATTCCAGGTCTGGCAAGCAGATCTCAAAGGTAACAGCAAGAAAGTTACTGAAGAGAGAGATTGCCAGGTGTTGATTAGAAAGGGAAAGATGTGAAGCTAGATGGGTGCTGGTACGTGGAGAGAAATTTAGCTTGTCATTGACTGAAGTGTCCATGAGATGAAACAAAAACCCACATACATTGACAGAAAGAAAGCTCAGAAACAGGATGCTGTGTGGAAGTGGTGTCCTTCTAACTGTGAAGGCTCTCTGAATGATGGTGGGACCAGGATGGGAAGAGTAAGACAGCCAGATAAATGAGGGGGAGTGACAACGAGGTCAGAGCACTTGACCTCCCTCCCTCTCCACCTCCTCAGCTGTCATCCTCTGACCTCCTCCCCCGCCCTCCTCAATTACCTGCCATTTAGCTCACTCCTGTGTCTGTGGGAAGCACAAGATACTAAGGCCAAGTGGCGGATGGGAGTCAACTGAGGAGGAAGATCAAGCCATTTGCCTGGCAGAGGTGAAGGCTCATCTGGCCGAGAGGGAGGAGCCGTGGAGGGAAGGTGTCTCTGAGTTGCTGCTGGCCCCTGAGAGGATGGTGCTCCTTTGCTCTTGTGGTACAGTGGGCTGCCAGGTTTTGCTAGAAGTTCGAGAGAACATGACTAAATGCTGCTGGGTGCCTTCATGGAGCTCAGCCTCACCTGCATGGGGGGGTTGTTATGGTCTGATGGAATTGGGCTGGAAGACACTGGGGATCTCAGTCCCCTCTGACCTTGGCCAAGGTCATTCCTGAGCCAAGCAGGAGGATGAAATTGGCTTGTGCCTCAATGGGAACGGACACACTGGGCCTGCAGCCTGGGAGGGGTTGGCTGCAAGAGACTGGGTGAGTTGGGTGATAATATAGCCGATCCCCGATGTGGCATTTAATCAACTGCTGAAGCTGGTGGCACAGGTGAAAAGTGCAGTGGGCTCTCAGGCTGACGTGGTCAAAGATGAGTTGCCAGGGGAGCTGGACCATTCAGAATGGGTGCATTTCTGCATTTCTACTGGAGGAGGTAGAGGTAGGCTGAGCTCAGCAGGGGGTGGCGCTTCTGAGAGATCCAAAACCCATCGGGTGAAAGGGCTGCTCAGTCCCCTATCCAGCTTCTGGCAGCTGCACCCATGGGCCTAGGCTGAGTGAGTGTGGCAGGCAGCTTCAGGGGTTATTAACAGGCTTGATGCGTTGGCTATTTGGCATATTGGCCCAGTCCATCATGATGGTCTCCTTGCATGTTTGGGGTGTTCAGAAGCCTTTTTGCTCAATCCCAGTGTTCCTACATGTTTTCATAGCAGACAGAGGATGGCTGCTAAAATCAACCACCCCTGGAAGCCTGGGTAGGTGGAACAATGGGCCTGGACTGTTCACCATGATTTTGTGTGCATCATTACTTCCTGCTGAGACTAGTTGAGTCTCCTTTGTTTGTGCCTGGCAGGCCATGATAGGCCATTCCTATCTATTAGGGAAGTCCTCATTAAGTTCTGTCTGCAGAAACTCATTCTATGCTAGGCTATCCATCCTTAGATCTACAGAGCAAATGGCAAATGGGGTGGGATTGGGGTGTGGCCAGGGGAGAGAGAAGGCTGCACAATTATGGTAAAAAGGAAGGAGGGAGAAGATACTTCTGTGCCATTTCTTTGATGAGAGCACTGAGTATGATAAAGCCTAATCTAAGGAAGCAGAGGGATGAGCTGAAGCTCCTTGGCGCCCTTACATCATGTTTTTTCTTTGCCGTAAGCGACCCCTTCCCTCTCTACAGTGGTGTCTCAACATCCTAATACGTTTCCTGTTTGGGGCCAGTTCACACATTGTGCAGAAGCTGAAGTGGGGCAGGCACGCTCTGTCCTGTTCCCTGGTTTCCGGGCAACGTGTAGGTGATGTGGTCTTGGACAGTTGGATGTTTCCATCTACCTGGTACTGGGAGCAGTGAGGGTCCAGCAGGGGCCATGTGCATCCAGTGACAGGCACGGTACCTGAGTCCATAGACCAGACTGTGACTGGGGGTGGGTTGGCTGCCCCGCAGCTCCCTGGCCTCCTTGCTCTGCCTGTTGGCTGCTTCTCTGGTTTTTCTATCACCTCTATGAGCTCTCAATTATCTTTCTAATAAATCTCTTTTCTACTGAAGTTGGAGTTGTTTTCTGTGGTTGGCAACTGAGAATCTTGACTGAGAGGCACTCCCCTGGAGCCCACAGTGAGCTTTCTGCCTTTTCCTAAATCCAGAAGCCCTTGGTACACACTGCTCTTTGAATTGGGTTTACAAAAATTGCCTTCCTATGGCATAAGGTCCTTGGGAGGAGGGATCATGTTAATTTTTCCTTTTCCAAGAGTACGTATCTCATTTTATTTGCTCTGTAAATATTTATTGAATAAGGAACAAATGAATGACTATGTAACTACATGTGTGTATTAGCTATCTACTGAGGCAAAATGGGTACCCCAGAACTTAGTGGCTTAAACCAGCAACAGATATTTATCGTCTGACACAGTTTCTAGGAGTTAGGAATTTGGAGTGGCTTAGCTGGGCGTTTGTCTCCTATGGTTTCAGTTAAGATGCTGTCTGGGGCTGCAGTCTTCTGAAACTAGACCACATCTAGGGAATCTAATACTAGAATAGTTCCCTCAGGTGGCTGGCAAGTCAGTGCTGGTTGTTGACAGGACCCCTTATTTTCTATCCATGTGGACCTCTTCATCGGGCTACCTGAGTATTTTTACAACATGGCAGGAGGCTACCCCCAAAGCAAATGAACCAAGGCCGAGAAAAGCAGAAGATGCAATGTCTTTTATGATTGGAGGTCACACTCCTTTATTTCCATGATATCCTCTTGGTTACACAGGCCAGATCTATTCAGTGTGGGAAGGCAGTAGTCAAGGGTGTGACTATCAGGAGGTAAGAATCGTTAACGCCGTCTGTCTTGGGGACTGTCTACTGCCATACGGCTCACAAAGAGAGCCGGGAGTGGACTTTCAGGGTCAGGTCCTACCTTAGATCCTTTTGAGATCACAGAGAAAGCTAAAAATGGTGTTGGCCTACCTGTCTTCTGAGAGCAATCTTGCCCAGAGGTCTTTACTTTTGGCTTTCTGATATGGTGAATGAGATCCTTTTAATAACACCCTGGGATCCATACTCTAATCCTCAGAGGCTTGGAGGTGGGTGGGTAGTTGGGAGGTTTCACTTAGAGGGATCTCACCCAAGGCCTCTCATTCCCCATCATTTACTTTTCTTGTGGTGATTGTATTAATTTGTTTTCTTGCTGTTCAACCCTAGAAACGTATAGTTGCTGAATAGTGTCCATTTAAAATTCATGTCAACCTGGAACCTCAGAATGTGACCTTACATGCAAATAGGGTCTTTGCACATGTAATTGAAGTAAGGATTGAGGTGAGAACATGCTGGATTAGAGTGGGCCCTAATTCCAGTGAAAGTGTTCTGTGAAGAGAGAGAAGGACATAAAGAGACATGGGAGAAGGCAACATGAAGAAGGAGGCAGAATTCAGGGTGATGCATCTACAAGCCAAGGAATGCCATGGATACCAACTGGGAGAGAGGCATTGACACCTCTCCTTCAGAGCCTCCAGAAGGAAGCCATCCTTCTGACACACCTTGCTTTTAGACTCCTGGACTCCTGCTCTGTGTGAGAATGAATTTCTGTTGTTTTCAGACTCCCAAGTTTGTGGTGACTCTTACAGGAGTCCCTACAGTGGCCCCTAAGTGTTCAAGAGAAAGAAGGAGTCATATGTCTCTCATTTTAAATCGAAAGCTAGAAGTGATTAAACTTGGTGAGAAAGGCATGTCAAAAGCTGAGATGGACCAAAAACTAGGCCTCTTATGCCAAACAGACAAGTTGTGAATGCAAAGGATGAGTTCTTGGAGGAAATGAAAAGTACTGCTCCAGTGAACACATCGATGAGAAGAAAGGGAAACAGCCTTATTGCTGATGTGGAGAAAGTATTAGCAGTCTGGATAGGAGATCAAACCAGCCACAACCTTCCTGTAAGCCAAAGCCTCATCCAGAGCAAAATCCTCACTATCTAATTCTGTGCAGGCTGAGAGAGGTGAGGAAGCTGCACAAGAAAAGTCTGAAGCCAGCAGATGTTGGTTCATGAGGTTTAAGGAAAGGGGCCATCTCCGTAACATCCAAGTGCAAGGTAAAGCAGCAAGTGCCGATGTAGGAGCTGTGGCAAGTGATCCTGAAGATCTAGCTCAGATAATTCCCGAAGGTGGGTGCACTAAATAACAGATTTTCAATGTGAATGAAACATCCTCCTCTTGGAAGTAGATGCCATCTAGGACTTTTGTAGATACAGAAGAGAAGTCAATGCCTGGCTTCAAAGAGCAAGGTGACTCTTTTGTTAAGGGCTAACACAGTTGGTGATTTTAAGTTGAAGCCAATGCTCATTTAGCATTCCAAAAATCCTAGGGCCTTTAGGAGTCATGCTAAATATACTCTGCTTGTGCTCTAGAAATGGAACAACAAAGCCTAGATGACAGGATGTATGTTTACACCATGGTTTACTGAATATTTGAAGCCCACTGTTGAGAGGTGCCCAGAAAAAAGGTTCCTTTCAAAAGATTACTTCTCATTGACAATGCACCTGCTCACCCAAGAGCTCTGATGGAGATGTACAATGAGAGTAATGTTGTTTTCATGCCTGCTAACACAACATCCATTCTGCAGCCCATGGGTCAAGGAGTAATTCTGTCTTTCAAGCCTTCTTATTTAAGAATGACATTTCATAAGACTCTAGATGCCATAGATAATGATTACTCTGAAGATTCTGGGCAAGGTAAATTGAAGACCTCTGGAAAAGATTCATCATTCTAGATAGCATTAAGGACTTTTGTGATTCATGGGAAGAGGTCCCCAAATGTCAACACGAACAATAATTTGGAAGAAGTTGATACCACCCTCATGGATGACTTTGAGGGATTCAAGATTTCTAGTGGAAGAAGTCACTGCAGATGTGGTGTTAACGGCAAGAGAACCAGAGAAGTGAAGTCTGAAGATGTGAATGAATTGCTGTACTCCCATGAAAAAACTTGAATGGACAAAGAGCAACTTCTCATGGATGAGCAAAGAGAGTGGTTTCTTGAGTTGGAAACTTCTCCTGGTGAAGATGCTGTGAAGGCTGTTGAGATGACAACCTAGCACTTCGAATATTGCATCAACTTAGCTGATAAAGCAGTGGCAGGCTTTGAGAGGATTGACTCCAATTTTGAAAGAAATTCTACTGTGGAATTTTGCTGTCTACCAACATAGCAGGCTGCAGAGAAATCATTCAATCAGTACAGCGCATTTCATTGTTGTCTCATTTTAAGAAATTGCCCCAGCCACCGCAGCCTTCAGCAACCACCACCCCGATCAGTCAGCTGCCATCAGCATCAAGGCAAGACCTCCAGCAGCCAAAATGATTATGACTCTGAAAGCCCAGATGATGGTTAGCATTTTTTAGCAATAAAGTACCTTTGAAAGTTTATTTTGAGAGAGAGAGAGTGGGGAGGGGCAGAGAGAGAGAATCCGAAGCAGGCTCCATGCTGTCAGCACAGAGCCCGACATGGGCCTCGAACCCATGAACCGGGAGATCATGATCTGAGTCAAAACCAAGAATTGGACCCTTAACTGACTGAGCCACCCAGGCATCCCAGCAATAAAGTATTTTTCAAATTAATATGTGCACATTGTTTTTTCAGCCATAATGCTACTGCACACTATAGTGTGGTGTAAATATCATTTTCATATGGACTTGGAAACCAAAAATGTCATTTGACTCACATTACTGTGATATTCACTTTATTATGGTGGTCTGGAACTGAATCTGCAATGTCTCCAAGGTAAGAGCATACAAATCTTTGAAAGACTTTCTAAGACTGACCCTGGTTCAGATGCATAACTGAAAGCAGGAGATGGGTTTGGTAGTGCTCGAAAGAGAAGGAGGGGTCTTTTCTCATTACCTGGAAAACCTCAGGACAGCTTTCTCTCCAGCTTTACTGAGCAGACCTTCTGCTGCCTTCCCATACCCAATAGTGCCCTGCCCACTGAGGTCCCTGGGATTGACACGTTGGGCTGGGGTGGGACCAGAGTTTCAGATTGGCTTGCTCCATCTGCCAAGGTAGAGCGGTAAAAATGAGACCTGTTCTGTCCAACAGCCCATCCACTGACTTAATCAACAACTCATCGATTGATTGACTCACTAAATTATTAATTCAGGGTTGACAGTGAGCACAGCTCTGTGGTTATTTCTTGCCCCATCTTCTGGAGTTTATTCCTACACCACACCTAGGAACCAAGCTTCTTAAACAGTGAAGCCCATCCGGTGAGGTGGAAAGAGTCAGCTATACTAATTCATACTAATTTAATCATAGTGTTATTAAGGACCTAATGGATTTTTCCTCAATTGGGTATTTGCATTTAAAAAGTGAGATCTGGAAAACTGCGTCATTGCTCTCTGGTGCTTGGACTGTCATCAAAGTAAGGCTTCCTCCATCCCCTAGCTCATCCCAGAGCAATGATTGTGCCTGAATCCATTGATGACACGGGAAGGGAGCAGGCTTCTCTGTGCAGTCTGCGGTGGGATGAGACAGGCGTTGGAGACGGGAGAAATCCAGGGAATCCCTTCTGCATTTGGGTAGCTTCATTCCCAGCTCCCCGAGGAGAAGGCTGGGGGTGGGGGTAGCTTAGCTCAGGGCCTCCTCCTTGGGGTGGAGTTGACCTTGAGAGGAGCAGCGGCATCTACCATCCCTTCCTCTGGGGACTCCTTAATGCCAATCTGAACAGTCTGGAAATGGACTCTCTGAGACCCCTCCCCATCACTATTATTATAATAAACTCCAGGATTGTAGCCGCGGAGCCTCGGGCTTCAGGAATGCAGCCTGTAATTACCTCGCTTCTAAATGCTCCTGGTAATGGATGATGAGGCCTCGTGCATCAGACCAGTTAAATTGCTGTGCGACTCGGCCACAATTTAACTTGGCAGACAATACGCTCCAACTTGGCAATGAAGAGAACGTGAACTATTTGGGAACTGTTAACTTTTAGAACAACCTGGAAAGTGCCAGGGAAGTCCCTGGAAGGGAGACGTTGTCAGTGAAGTCTTGGACCATGAGCTGCTTATCCATCACTATCTCCCCTTTCCTGCCCACTGGGCCCCACAGCGCTGGGAATACAGATTGCAGGGATGACCTGAGTCCTCCACGGGATCACACTCATCGCACCAGGCACTCTGCTGGATGCGGGGAACAGGAGTGCCGGCCACAGACCACACTGGGTCTCTGTCCTCCAGGACTTGATGTTCGGTGGGGGCCAGACCTACACACACCTGGGCCTCAGTGGGATCCGTTCTGGAGTGATACAAACAGCACCTGGGGCTTAATGGTGGCCGTGTAATCTCTCACGGGGTAGTAGAGATGATAGAGGGTGTCATAGGGAAGGTGACAGTATCTGATGTGAACATTGAGAAATGCCCAGGGTTTGGGCAGGCGGAAGGGGAAAGTTAGGGCTCACCAAAGGAGCTAGTTTAGTTGGGGAAAGGCGGCTGTCAGCAGAACGGCAGATCGTTAGGTGAGTGGGCAGGTAAGAGTGGAGGAGAAACGAGAGGGTGGCACTGTGCCCAGTAAGCTGGGGCTGGGCTATGAAGCTAGATGCATTACCTTTTCCCGGGGAACCTTCTTGGGCAGGCCTTGCGGCTTACCATCCAGCCAGTCCCTGGGGTCGAGCCTCAGCTGGTACCGCACATAGGCTGGGTAAGCCCTGGTCTGGCGTGGTGGGCAAGCTCGGTGCTAATGTACTAGTGCTGCAAGACCCGCTGGATATCTCCCGAGCTCCAAGGTACTGTCTGCTCCTCTCGCCTTCTATCATGTCCTTGAACAGACTCGGGGGATGGTCATTCCTACCCCTGGTGTGATCCTCTCCTCTCCTCCCCTCTGCCTTTCAAGAGCTTGTGTTCTGAAAGGGTCAGCCCCAGCTCCAGAGAACCTGACCTTGGGGTGCAGAGCCGGCGGCAGGGAGGCTTGCTGGGGCACTGCAGCTGGCCACGTGCAGGTCTGGGGCACAGTGCTCCCCGGGGACCTGTTCTGTCTGCTGGGAACGGATATGCGATGTGGCACTTCCCATCACCCCAGGGATGGGCTGCTGTCCCTGCTGGAGGGACCACAGGGCTCTCACCGACCTCACCTCCACTGTCTTTGCCTCTTTCGTTCACCAGGCCCTGACTGCTCCCAGAGCTCCTTATACATTTGCTACGAATCTTTATTTCCAGATTAGCCACCATGCACACAAAATGGAGCGTCCCTGATTTGAGGAGCAAAAACAGTGATTACTAGATTGGTTCTGTCTCGCAGAATGTGGATGAACAAACAATGCGACACAATTTTAGTTTGTATAGCGTCTTTCAAACCACGCAATGCCCCGGGCACAGCGCGGAGTTGCTGTAAATAATACAATCGCCGAGATAAACATTCTAAACATCTTTGCATCCAGCTTCGTTTCATCCTGCCATACTGGATGGAAGGAGGGACAGGGCGGACGCAGCCCCCAGACTCTGGGGAAAAGGCAACAGGGACATGGCCGGAGGGGCGGTGGCAAAAGGGAGCCGGGGTGGGGAGCGTGGTCAGGACCTGCTGCATTTGGGGAAGGTCAGGAAAGAGAGCGGGAAGGAAGGCGGGAGACGCGTGCAGAATGTGGTGGTAGAGACGCAGCAAGAGCCCAGACAAAGTGGGCCCGCGCTTTCTGGGGCTCTCCTCCAGTGTGGGTGGGACTAGGGAAAGGCCCGTGGAAGACCCACCAGGAAGGTTGTTCCTTTTGTGGAAGTTTCTAGGGCATCACAGGACAAACACGGGGTAGTCGGGGCCTGGCTCTTTTACTTACATAACTTGTCGTGGGACTCGATTTTGTCGTCTCCCTGAACCTTGGCTTTTCCAGGAGTGCTATGGGTCATTAAATTTCCCTCAAGGCCTGACAGTGTCAGAGTCATTGGTTGAGTACAAATCCCCACCGGCCCCACCCCTGTGTGAAGCCTTGAGGGCTCTTGGCTTGCCCCTTGTCCTCTGGAGAGAAGGGGTGTAGCTCCTTTTTTGCCCGCAGGGGGAGCCTCCCCTCAGCTCTCCTGGGAACCAAACACACCCTTTCCTGGGCTAGCTCCAGAGAAGAGGAGGGTGGGCCTGAGGATCTAGATCTTACTTGAATCAGTTTGCTTCTGAATCTTCCTGTGTGACCTTAAGCAAAAGACAACCTCTCTGACTCTCAATCTTGCCAACTTGAACTAAGCATAAACACGCCTCGTCAGGGGGTTCTGAGGAGGGTAGCCGAAATAATATGTGTGAGGTATCTGGTATACTGTCTAGTGCACAGTGAATGCCCCCACCCAAAAAAAGATGATTATTATTACTTTAGCAATTAGCGATGGTGATTTCCTCCATGGAGAGGGAACGCACTTGGCCCTGCCCTGCGGTGAGCCTCTGGGGACCCAGGGGAGGCTGCCGGCCTGTGAGGAGAGGAGGCCACACACCCTGCCCTGTGGGACCCACCCTGGGCTCCCTGGGGTGGAGGGTGGGGGACAGGGGTGGGGGGCGGCTGCCTCTGGGATGAACTCTTGGAGCTCGCTCTCATTTTCCAGTTGCTGGAGTTTTGTTCATCAGTTCCTCCTAATTTGGGTGAAGTTCGCCATATGGAGAGCAGGGAACAGTGTTAAAAAAGCTTTCACACATAGATAGCGCAGCGCTTTCTCTGCTAAATGAGGACTCTCTTCTCCAGCGCAGATTTCACACGCCGATCTCCAGGGTGTTGATTTCCCTAGTCAACAGGGGTGGAGTTGTTGAGGCTCTCGGAGCCATTGTCTCTGGCCGGCGGGGTCCTGTTCCCACCCCAGGAGAAATCCCATCTTCTTTTTCCTCCCCAGGGGTGAGGGTTTTCCAGCCCGCTCAGGTGAACCGACTGCACGTCCAAGAGCCAGAGCATAGCATGCGCAGCTCCCCCGCCTGCTGCGCCCTGCGGGTCTGCCAGGCCCTGCGTCCGGGTCTCCCGGGGATCTCTTTGGATGCTCTCCTTTCACGCCTGGAAGGGAGCTGGGCTGTGCTGAATGGAGCCCAAGCCCCCTATTCCCCAACCACAGCGCATTCTCTAGAACTTTCTCTCCCAGCCAAGACATCTGCCACAGTGTGACCCCCCCCCCCCCCAGCTCCTCCCTGGGCCGACTGTACCATTTGCCTATTTTAGGTCTTGAAAATAAATCTCTTCATTTGTCTATGGGAGGCGGAAACTCGCTGTCCTTCGCCTCCAAGGGCGGCATACTTTCTGCAGGTGCTCCTCAGGGCTCTCTCTTGGCCAACAGGACAGTGTTCCTTCCCCGCCCTGACACTGCCCGGCTTTATCAGCTGGGTGGGGTCAGCTGAGGAGGGGGTGGTCAGTGGGCAACTCGTTTGGCCTCAAGTCCTTACTGAGTGATAAAAATGAGAGTGCTGATCAGCCATTGAGTGAGCCCTTACCGAGTGCTAGTTCCTCTGTTTTATGATCTCATTTCCTACTTAAAATAACCAGGCAAGAGCTATGTGATTATGTGGACTTTAAAGAGGAAGGACTTGAGACTCAGAGAGGTTAAGTGACTGGCACAAAGCTGCACAGCTAGTTAGTGGCAGAGCTGATACTCAAATCCAGATCTCCTGACCCTAAATCTTGTGCAGTTTCCATTGGCCTGCTCCCCCCACCCTTAGTCCTAATGTCTTGTTATATCCAAAGATGCCCCACACTTGGGTCAGGGACTAAAACTGCACAGAAATACAATTGAGGCCTGAAACGTAAGGGCTATGGGAAGAGAGTTAGCATTTTCCCAGGCCGGCTGGCTTCATGGAATGGTGTCCTGTGCTTGGAGAGAATTGAGGGTCTCTGACTTTGTTCCAATGGAACTTTGCCCCCCACACGGGTCTGGCTCTCCTTGGGACCCCTGTACAGCCCTGCAGGGTGTGACTTTGCCACCCTGTGGGAGGAAGAGGAGCTTAAAATTGTTTTTGAGATGTTGTCATTGATTTTCTTTAATGCACAAAAACATTTCCATTCACACATGGGCTTAGTTGAGGGGGACAAAAGAGAAGATTTGACACAAATTTAGGGGGCTAGGCGGAACTCAGGGAGGGAGCCTAAGTGCCTTGTCGATTGCTCTTCAATTTATCAGTATTTTCCTGGAGTTCCTTTGCAAAGCCCTCTGCTTAATCTCGCCACTGGGTGGGGGATTGGAAGAGGGGATGTGGCTTCCCGCGTGCCTTGGCTTCCAGACCAGTTTAGGCCCGCAGCTCAGCCCCTGCTCCAGAGCCGTCCTGTTAGCATATGGCTTTCAAGTTAGAGTTCTAGGTCCACAAAAGAAAAAAGTGGGAGAAAGTGGTGCAGCCCAGACCCCTGTGTGGGGCACAGGACCTGGTGTGAAGCCTTTGCGCCCAGAGCGTTCCTGCTCTTGTATCTATAATTTACAAGAGAAATAGCCCCACACTGTGAAACAGCAGTCAGAATTGCTGATAAAGTTCCAGCAGTGCTCACCAGCATGATGAAAAGAAAAATAAAAGCAAAATAGTGCGGATCAAGTTCTTAAAGAGGACTGTCTCCGGTGGGTGAAGGGCAGCAAGGAATGGCAAGAGAGGAAAATGGGGATCCCAGCTCTCTGCTCCCTGTCTCCCTTCTCCTGAGGGGCTGCGGGGGTCCTGGGGTGAATTTTCTCTCAAACCTCAAAAGAGCCATCTTCCCAATGTTCCTTGGCTGGCTCCTGCTTTAGTTTGCTGGGACTGCCATCAAGAAGTACCACAAACTTTGTGGCTTAGGAAAACATTTATCCTCTCCAGTTCTGGAGGCTAGAAGTTCAAGATCGAGGTGTTAGTAGGGCCACACCCCCTCGGAAGGTGCTAGGGAGGGATGTGTTTCACATCTCCGAGCTCCTGGTAGTTCCTTGGAATGGGAACATAACTCCATTCTTCCCATTGTTTTCTCCCCGTGTGAGTGTCTGTTGTCCAAATTTCCCCTTTTTATTGGATGGATTAGGGCCCATCCTAATATCCTATTTCAGTTTGATTACCTCTGTAAAGAACCTGTCTCTCGATAAGGTCACATTCTAACTACTATGTTAGGATCCACCACATCTTTTTGGGGGGCATAATGAAACCCTAAATACCCCTCTCTTCCCCAGGCTTGTATTTCTCAATTAGCTGTCCCTTAAAATTTGAATGAGACTTTACAATCTGCAAACTACTAGCGTAGTGAGAAAAACATGGGCTGGGAATTCATATAGGTGTGTGGCCAAACCCCAGTGTTCCAATTTACTAGCTATGCAGCTGTCGAATATCCATTAATTTCTTAACCCTGTTGCTTCTTTGGAAATTTCTACTTTATTTGTCAGACGTGAGGTTTGATGCACTGAAAGGCTTGATGTGGTGCCTGATAATGTGGTCTGTGCTCAATAGATGGAGGCTGCAACAAAGAGGGAAGTGATCGTCCCGTTTGCAGATGAGGAAACTGAGGCTCAGAGACAATCCAGTCTACGGACAGCAGGACAGCCATTTCTGCAGACTCTGGAAGCCCCTCTCCTCAGAACCCCCCTTTCGCTTCATGCCTCATGTGGTTATGCACTCACTTCATGGTCTTGCACTTACTATGTGTATATATATATATTTTTAAAAATTTTTTCAATGTTTATTTTTGAGAGAAAGAGAGAGACAGATCATGAGTGGGGGAGAGGCAGAGAGAGAGGGAGACACCGAATCCAAAGCAGCCTCCAGGCTCTGAGCTGTCACCCCAGAGCCCGATGTGGGGCCGGAGCTGACGAACCACAAGATCATGACCCGAGCGAAACAGAGTCAGATGCTTAATTGACTGAGCCACCCGGGCGCCCCACTATGTATATATTTTTATCCTGTCTTCTTTCCTTGCTAGACTCTAGGTTCCTTGAGGACTGTGACTAACCTTATTCATTTTTCTTTTGTATTTGTTTTTTATCATAGTAAAATACACATAACATCAATTTGACCATTTTAACCACTTTTAAGTGCGGTTTGTTGGCATTAAATACATCCACATTATTATGCCACCATCACCACCATCCACCTCCGGAATGTTTTCATCTTCCCAAACTGAAACTCTCTACGCACAACTCTCCATTTACCCCTCCCACCCACCCCCGCTCTTTAGGAATTGAACTACTTTAGGAACTCCATGTAAGTGGAATCATGCGATGTGTGTCTTTTTTTATCTGGTTTATTTCACTTAGCATGATGTTTTCATGGTTCATCCTTGCTGTAGCATGTGTCAGAATTTCCTTCCTTTTTAAGGCTGAATAATATTTCATTGAATGTATGGTCCACATTTATCCATTCATCCATCGAGGGACATTTGGGGTGTTTCCACGTTTTGGTTACAGTGAATAGTGCTGCCATGAACATGGGTGTATAAGTATGTCTTCAAGTCTCTACTTTCTATTCTTTTTTTTTTTTTTAATGTTTTTTTTTTTTCTAGGAGAGAGAGAGAGAGACAGCGTGAGCAGGGGAGGGTCAGAGAGAGAGGGAGTCACAGACTGAAACAGGCTCCAGGCTCCGAGCTGGCAGTCAGCACAGAGCCCGACGCGGGGCTCGAACCCACGAACCGCGAGATCATGACCTAAGTGAAAGTCGGACGCTTAACCGACTAAGCCACCCAGGCGCCCCAACTACTTTCTATTCTTTTGGGTACCCGCCCAGAAGGGGAATTACTGGATCCAACCCCATTCACCTTTGTATTCTCAAGGTCGATTATAGTACTGATAAAGCCTCTTACTTAATAAATATTTGTTGACCGAACACATTGAGGAATGAATGATTGAGTGAGTAATTGAGAAGTGAATGGAGCAAGGAACAGGAACCTGGCAAAGAAAGACAGGGTCATTTTACCAGAGTGGGGATCCAGAGGAAGCCATGGACCAGACTAGGAGGCAGAAGGGCATGCCGAGATTTGACAAGAGCAATCCAACACATCTTTTGTTCTGACTCGGTGGTACCACAGTAAGGATTCGACCAAGACACTTGCCTAACGCTTTCCTCGAAGTGTCCTCTCCAATGTAATGAAAGTAGCACTAGGCGGTCCCCGCTCTTGACTGCTACCAACAGGTTGTGCTCTAGGACGTACTGGAAAGTGGTCTGGGATTTTGGACATGCAGGCAGCAGCTTCTCAGCCTCACCCACAGACAAATCAGGAATCTCATCAGCAAGGCAACCGTGTGGCGTCTGCAAGCATGTACTCCGAGCAGCTCTCCAGACCCAGCTCCTGGTTCAGGCGGCTCTTCTTTGCAGGGCCCGTAATGACCTGCTCCTTTTCCATCTGACATGAGTGTCATGTGGCTGAATGTGACTTTATTTGTTTTTCTTTTGTTCCGAGCCGAGGACAAGCTGCCCATCTTCCTCCCAGCCCTGGATACTGGGAGGCTGTGATTGGCAGTGGCCCAGGATGAAAGACGAATGTGCCTCAGGTAGCGGATCTGCCAGAAAAATTCTGGCTGGTCTGAGCTCATCTCGCCCCATTCTTGGTGGCAGGAGTTTTTCATTTCTCTGGGCAACTCCCTCCTCTCATCCCTCAACCAGCCCCCAAAATTCTCAAGTCCCCGGGGCAGCAGCATTGGGTCTGAAGGTTTCTTCTCGTTGCGTCAGCTCATCGCTCGGATTTGGCCACCAGTTTGACAAGGAGTGTACCCGGCAGGCGGGCATGGGGGGTGGGGCGGGCGGATGGCAACTGCGAATGGCTTGGCCAAGGCTTACTGCTGTAAACTTCATTTAAAAACCCCGTATCTCACTGACCTTCTCTCTCTGAGTAAATAAATAAGAAGCCAGTGAGAGGAAGGACATCTTTTCCACATCACACCTCTGTCAGATGCAAATGAAAGCCAAGGCCCTTGGTGAGGTCTGAGTTTCTGCTCCTATTTTGCTGTTAAAGCGGGAGAGTAGATGGGGGTGCACAAGGGGGCTGGGGGCTGGGGAGGCAGCCCAAAGGGGGGCCGAGGGGGGGAGGGGGCACGGGCTGGGTGAATAGCAAGCTCAAGAGCACTTCTGCACAACGAGATTAGCACGATGTGAGCATTTCCATGCCAAGGTGCTAACGCAATAATACACACGAGTTTGCCAACTTTTCAAATTGAATGTATTTGATTATTTGCTTTTAATTAGTGTGAGTTTTGGAGTATGTACAGGATTGTCAGGGATACACGCAAAGCCTCCTACAGCCCATGAAGCCTCCCCTCGGTAAAGACGGTCCGGGATTGTTCTTTTTTAGCTGTGGAGAATGAGATTTAACAGCTCTGTTAAATGTTTTAGCCCATTTCCATTGTGCCTCTGTTTCAACCTATTGGCAAGACCAACTGAAGTGAGAAAATAAACCTCTTATCTGATCTGAATGCTGAGAGCGACTCCTAAGAAGAATTTTCCTGCTCAACTCCGGCTTTATGCGAACATCCTTGTTCTATTTTGTGTTTTCTTTCCTTTTTCTTCTCAGAGTTGCCTATTAAGCTGACTTTTTCTCTTCTCTATAAGTATATTTTAGGATATATCTATACACATGAAAAAAAAATGGGTGGGGGGGTGAAGGAGAAGAAATTCGTTGATATAACAGAAGCGTTTGGAGAGCCTTTCTACCTGCCCAAGGCGGACGGCCCTGGTTTGGAGTCTCTCCGTGGGGTGGGCTCCACTCAGAACGATCCTCTAACCTGCGCTACGATGAGGCAGGCCTTGGAGAGGCTGGGCCTGCCAGGCCAGTGGGGGGCCCAGTAGGGGAGTGAGCATCGGTCCCTGTGTGCTCCACGTGCACCTTGGGGGACAGTGGTGCCACCTTGGCTGGCGTACCAGCTCCTGCGCCTTTCCCAGAGTTGGCGTTTTAACCAGGATTGCCCACTCCTTCCCCCAGAATGACCATTCACAATGACAAAGCGAGTCCTTCTTGAGGCTCCAACGCCAAGAAGCAAGAGGAGGTGGAGAACTCAGTGTGGCAGCTCTACACCCCCTCTCTGCTTCCCAACCCTTTCTATTTGCTGAAAGGGAACAGGAAGGGTGTGGCGTGAGGCTTTTTCCACCACTACCACTTTCCTCCCAGCCTCCTCGGACCTGTCACTTGGCTTGCCTCTGCCCCAGGACACGGGGGGACATGGACAGAGACCACAGCCCACCCTGGCACGGCCGGCCACTTTGTCCCTTCCTGCTCCCAGCTCACATCGCCATCCCAGCAACTCACCAGGGCCACCGGAGCCGCCATGTAGCAGGGACCCCTCATACACATTCTGAGGATGGCCGCCCGCTCACCCATTACCTACACAATCTCTCAGTTACATTAAAAAAAAAAATCTTTCCCCCCCTCAACAATAGAGAGGAACAAATGGTTGACAAATAACAACAGCAGCAGCTCTCCAACAAAAGCACGCAATTATTACAATTATACTATCCTTGATTAGACTGCCATGCATTGCATTTCAATGTAATTGATGTTGTAGGTTGACACATCGGACACCAAATATTCTCGCCTGTCCCTTCTCTCTTTTGTTTCAGAAGCTGATTTGCATTTTCTATGCTTTTAGTAATGAAGACTTAGCACTTTTCCTCCATTAGAAAAAAAAAGAGAGATACAATAATCTGCAACTCGGCACTTGTTTAAGGATTCTGACCCTCGAAAATACCACTTTGCTTCACACATTAGCTGCTTACAAAGAAGGAAGCTAATGTATCATCTAATTGGGCAAACCACTGCATCTGATTTCTCTCAATCAGACTATTAGCTTCGTAATTACCCATCTGCCTCGTGTGGAAAAACGGCAAGGCGCACACCCAGCTAATAACGTTCTCAAGAGCACTCCACCACAATGAGAGGAGGCAACGTGGAGAGATATGGTCTCTAACCATTTCGGTGCCAAGGTGGTCACACAATGCAGGGGGCTCTGCCAACCTTCCCCCGCCTGAATGTGGTTAATTATTTGTCTTTAATTAGTTGGAGTTTTGGGGGGTTTGCTCAGGACTGCGGTCACTGCTGCTGCAGTGGTGGCGGTGGCCATGGGGATGAGGAAGGATGGTGACCGGCATGAAGGGGAGGAAGAGGCTTCCTGTGGCCCCTGCAGGAGGCGCTTGGGTTTGAGGGAGGGATGTCACCTGCCTCGACGGGGTCTCCTCGAAGGGGATACAGAGCCCCCCAAGGTCGGAGCGGGATGTTTCACTTCTCTTGTTCCTTTTCTTCTTCTGGCGTTGGATTCCCCTCTTTTCCCTTTGAAGGCTCACCCTTTGGACCCCGGCCATGGCTGACCTGAGGATGAAGACATCGGGAAGGGACCTGGGACCTCCTGGTGCATGTGGATGCTGAGTAGCACAGTGACCTCTCTAACCTGTGCTTTCTTCTGGCTCTCGTTCCCTTTTGTCTGTTATCACATTCTAAACACCTTGCCGTTCAGTTCTGGGGGTGCAGGGCTTCTGTGTGGTCTGAAGACTGTGTGACCTTGGGTAGGCTGTGGGATGCCTCCTTTTCCCCTGTGCCCTGACCTGGGAGAGGAGGCCGGGCCAACTCGTGTCTTCAGAGACTGGAGCGGTTGGAAGGTGGGTGTGTTTGGAAGAGCAGGTGGGGCCAATTTTGATGCCACCCAGAGTGAGTGGCTGGGGTTCCCTGCTCCAGCGACTGGAGTAGTTCAGGTGTTTTTCGTATATAGTTCTGTGAGAATTTTACCCAAAGAGTTCCAGCTAAAATTCTTGAGACCAACTGGTGGCGCATGGTCTGGTTAGTAATGTCTAATGACTTATTGTCTCTTTCAAGTCAGTAAACTGTGCCTGAGTCAATACTGATATTCGTCATCTAACGGTTGATTTAGAGGTTAGGTAGCAGAGGTTAGCATATCAAAATGGAGTCCTTTGAGGCCAATTGCTTGATGAAGTTTGCTTTGGTGTACTTTTTGTTTTATTATATTCTGATTTTGAAGAGTCACTGAAAGCTAGTACTGAGGTATTAGGTTGAGAACAGAAATTTACATATGCATTATATCACCAAGGAAAGAAAGTATTTTCAAACACCTACCACATGTGTGTTACCGTGAGACACCCTGTAGATAATATTTATATTGGGCATAGCCCCTGCTTGATGTAGCTTTGAGCGGAAAATAAAAGATAAGTTTGTTCCTTACATGAATAAGAGATAGAATGTCAGGAATCATTGGTCTTGCTAAATATGCCCCATCAAGCTGGTCATGATTTTCCACCATGGGGAATGACACATTCGCTCAAGCCCACCTCAACGTCATTACTTCCATCTCTTGTGCTCAGGCTTTTAGCAGTCAGTTCTGTTTAACTTCACAACATCCCATGGGAAGACTTTGGTTGATCTTTCATATCTTTCCTATTCTGTGTGTAGGAAGTTGGGGAACTTAATAGCCACATATATCTCTTAGGGTTCAGGAATTTTGTGGAAGATGCTGTCCCTGTGTCATATAGAGTCTTACTTATAAGGATCTTCTAAGAATTCTTTCTAGGTCTCTGTGTAAGGAAAGGGTTGGCTTCATTTGCACTATATACACCCTGTATTTTATAACTGATCATTTTTTCCTTTTTGCTTTGACTGCTGGGAAGCTCAGAGGCCAAATTTTAGCTGCTCTCCATTGGTTTAATAAGACTAGATGCCATATTTTACGTGTGAATGCCACTCAAACTGTATCATTTTTATCTGCTTATAATAATATTTTTCCTTTGCTCTCCCTTGTGCAAATATTTCTCTCAGATCCTTTTGTATTAAATGCATTTTTGTACAATACCTAAATACTTCGTGGGAAAAGTTCTGGTAGAAACAGAGACCAGAGAGGTTAAAGTTAATTTGTCTAAGCTACACAGGAATGAATGAGGTCAAGAAATCCTTCTTTTTAACTGTCTATCTATCTATCTATCTATCTATCTATCTATCTATCTATCTATTAAATAGTTTATTGTCAAGTTGGTTTCCATATAACACCCAGTGCTCATAGTGCTCATCCCCACAAGTGCCCTCTTATGCCCAAAGCAGGGTTTCCCAGATGTTTTGACGTTAGCTATGAAGTCGGCTAAAATCAGCGTGCCTCGTGATCAGCTTGATTTCTCTTTGGCAAAAATTCATGCAATTTGTTACCCTCTGTGACAGCTTTCTTACTCTTCCCTGGAAGTGTGGGATGCTAAGCACCCATCAAGCCATGCCCAGGGACAGAGCTAAAGGAAAAGATGCTCTCCTGGGCTGAGATCCCCATCTTCACAGTTAGGGAGCTGACTAGCATTTCTGGCCTTCCAGCTTTCCTGTTAGGGCTCTTTTTGAGATGTCACTGCCTGCCACAGTCCCCGAGACTGAAGGGAGAGGTGGGTTGTGTATTGCTCAGGCAGTGCCGTGCAGAAGAGCAGAGAACACACTACCTTGCAAACCATGTTACGAGGGAGTCGGCAACCTGTGGAATATGCTCTCATTTTGTTCCCAAATGAGAATCATCTGCTTGGCCATGACATCAGTTTCCACTTGCCTCCAAGTATTCTCCAGAGGCCAACAGGGGGAGTCTATTCTCAAAGGATTCCCCCAGGGATTGAGATCCCATAGTTGGGCAATTCCTAATCTTTTCAGAGTGGAGATATCCCGTCAATGGTTTCTGATACTGCCCTTTCTCTCCCTCTCTTTTTACTGAAAAATGTCCTATGACTTATTGACCTTCTTTTTTTCTTTAAAAGTATAATTCTTTTGAGAATTTGGTTATCATCACCTCTTCCCCACCAACACACACGTGGGAAAAATCTGACAATGGGGTGGGTACTACAAAACAGGGTCCAAATAGTAACTCTTAAAACGTGTTCCAGTTTGAACAACTCCCAGGAAGTTCTTCCCTATCTCTAACTGCTGTCCCTCCTAACGAATGCTACCCCATTTCCTCTGGGTCTTTCCTCAGAGGAGATGAGCATCTTACTAATACCCAGATAATTGGAAGTACAGCCAACTTTCTATTGATCATAAGTAGATTATGTTACAGTTTATCTCTGGCAAATCTTGCTTTCATCTCTTAGTTAACATCTCTGTTGCTTGCTTAATTTCTTTATTGCTTTTATAACCATTACCATCTGCTACTGAATTCGAGTTCAACAGGGACTGGAGGATTGAAATTTTCAAAGTGAAAAGCCTGATTCTGAGGCCAGTGGGACTGGGGAAAGAAAGTCTTAGAGAAAGGTGAGGTCTGCTTAAACTGACCACAGGGTACCCAGAAGAAGTTGGCCTTACCAACTGTCTGATCAGTTTCCATCAGGTTTATTGATCAGGAAATCAAGATCTTGGTCCGGTAAGAGTCTTGTCCAATGTCACAGAGCCACTTGGAGGAGGCTCTGATACTAGGATCCAGGACTGGGTATCTTTATAGTCTCTCACGATTTTTTTTGAGGTATAATTGATATATGTCAATATATTAGTTTCAGGTGTATAACATGATTCAATACTTGCATATATTGTGAAATGCTTACCACAATAAGTCTAGTTAGCCTCTGTCCCAGGGTTATAATTACTTTTTTTTGTAAGGTGGACTTTGGAGATCTATCCTTTCAGCCAGGATTCTTTTTTATCAGCCTAAAAGGCGAAATTGCCCATTTGCGCATGAAATACATGGCTGGGAAGAATTACAAGCTGGGACAGAGCTGAAAATGGGGGCAGTTCTTAGCTTCCCAGCTCCTCTAGAATTTCGGCTTCGTGGTGCAAGTTTATAATTTGGTGTCCGACATCATGACTAGTGAGGATATCAGATATCCCTGTAAGAAAAAGCACACAGAAGGGCACTTTTAGTGCCTCAGTTGGCTGGGCGTCCAACTTTGGCTTGGGTCATGATCTTGTGGTCTGTGAGTTCAAGCCCCACGTTTGGCTCTGTGCTGACAGCTTGGAGCCTGGAGCTTGCTCCCGATTCTGTGTCTCCCTCTCACTCTGTCCTTCCTTGCTCGTGCTGTGTCTCTCTTGCTCTCAAAAATAAATAAAAATTAAAAACAATTTTTTTAAGAAAAAGTGTGCAGAACCACAGACTGCACACATGGTCTTCAAAATCATTTGCCATCCAGGAATTCTTTGCTATTTATCTACTGTTCGGATTACCTTTGCAGAGACTCTCATCCATTTCTGTGGACGATGAGGAATTGGTGTTATTTATGCCTTCACGTGGGAGTCAGAATACGTTCAACATCCTCAGCATCTGGACCAAGTCCAGTCTGTATTTTTCCCCATCTGCTCCTGGTATTTTAGGTAAAAATATTTGTATCTGCATCCCTCAAGCCCTGTTGTAAATTGTAAATCATGCCATTATATCTGGTAAAACCACAATGTCGAGCAACAGTTCACAAAGCCGCAAAGATTCTCCAGAGTCATTTTCCTGTTCTTGTTGATCAATTTTATATTTTCCCCTTGGCCATATGCACACATTAAATGGCACTAATTCCGTGAGAAAACTCATAAGGGATAATATTTCAAGTGGCGCAAATGGCAGCAATGCCTTTACAAGTATCTATTTTATAACTGCCTCTGCTTTCTACCTGAATCTGCTCTTCTCTGTCGCTTCAGAGGATTGAAATGGACACAGAAATGGTGGGGGTCGGGGAGTAAGGGAAGGGGGAGGAGAATGTTTCCGTTAAATTTCAGCAGCAACTGGAAAATCTCAAGTCAAAAATTGTGTGGCTGCAATTATTGCTTTCTTCTGGTGAAAATATTTATTATCTGATCCAGAGAGATGACAGGTGGAGACAGTCGGCCTGTGCTGGCTGGTCAGGATGGGTGCTTATGGCTGATTATCTCCCACCTGTAACTTGATGCAGGTCTTTAGGTCATTGATTCCTTCTCTTATGCTTCTCGATTAATTTTTTAAATGAGAATTTTTCAATAAACTTTTAAGTTCAAGCACAACATATATACATACGTATGTTTAATTCAAGTACAACACGTAGACATAATTCGTAGTTACACAAGAGGTAATTTTTTTACAATGTGCACACACCTGTGTAACCACCACACACATCAAGGGGCAGAACCGTATCAGCTGCCCAGAACATTCCCTCTTACTCCTTTCTTTCCACTTGTGTTGTTTATTCTTGACCTTTGCATTTCCACTAAAGTTTTAGAAGTAGTTTATCAATTTCGGGAATAAAAACCCTACTGGGATATTGATTGGAATCGCATTGAATCTATATATCCACTGGGAGAGAGTTGACATCTTGACTACTTCGCACCCTTTCCATCTATGAATAATAGTAAGGATACTGTCTAATAGTGTTTCCTAGTTTTCTTGGGTAAACGTGTCAGACCCCTTTCATTAGGTTTATTCCTAAGTATTTGACATTTTAGTTAGTTGTTCTTATAAATGGCATCATTTAAAAATTCCACTTTTTAATCTTTTGTTTCTAATATAGGAAGTGCAGTCCACTTTGTATATTGATCTTTTATCAGTGATTTCAATGAAATCAATTATTTATTTGAGAATTTTAAAAATTGAGGTATAATTGACACACAATAGTAGTTTCAATTGTACAACATAGTGAGCTGACATTTGTATACATTGTGAAATAGTCACCACACAAAATTAATACAGCATTATTGACTATATTCCCTGTGCAGTACATTGCATCCCCATGGCTTATTTATTTTACTGGGAGTTTGTATGTCTTGATCCCCTTCACCATTTCAGCCTTTTCTTCCCACATCCCCTACAAGTTTCCTCCCCTCTGGCAATCACCAGTCTCTTCTCTGTATCTATGAGTCTGAGTTTTGTTAAGTTTTGCTCATTTGTTTTATTTTTAAAATTGTGCTAAAATTTAGATTGTGCTGAAATTTAGACTGTAAAATTATACACTATTTGTCTTTCTCTGTCTGATATATTTTACTTAGCATAATACTCTCAAGGCCCACCCATGCTGTTGCAAACGCCAAGGTCATTCTTTTTTATGGCTGAGTACTCCATTGTATGTAAGCACCACATCTTCATTATCCATTAATCTATTGATGGACATTTGGTAAATAATGCTGCATTGCACCTGGGGGTACATATGTCTGTTTGAATTAGTATTTTCATTTTCTTTGGATAGATACTCAGTAGTGTAATTGCTGGAACATAATGTAGTTCTGTTTACTTTTTTGAGGAAACTCCATTCTGTGGCTGCATCAATTCATGTTCCTACCAACAGTGCATGAGGGTTCTCTTTGCTCCACATCCTCACCAACACTTATTATTTTCTTGTTTTTTTGATACCAGCCATTCTGACAGGTGCGAGGTGATATCTCATTGCGGATTTTATTTGCGTTTCCCTGATGATGAGTGATGTTGGGTGTCTCTTCATGAACCTGCTGGCTGTACCTGAATCTTCTCTGGAAAAATTTTCTATTAAAAATCTCTGCCCAAGTTTAAATTGGATTGCTGGTTTTGTTGTGGTGGTGGTTATTGAGTCGTATGAATTCTCTAAATATTTTGGATGTTAGCTGCGTATCAGATATAGGATTTGTAAATATCTTCTCCCACTCAGTAAGTTGCCTTTTCTTTGTCTTGATGGTTTCCTTCACTGTGCAGAAGATGGTTAGTTTGATGCTGTCTCATTTGTTTACTTTTGCTTTTGTTCCCTTTGCCTTTGGAGTCTGATTTAAAAGAACATTATTAAGACTGATGTCAAGGAGCTGACTTCTTAGGTTTGTTTGTTTGTTTGTTTGTTTTTAATGTTTTATTTATTTCCAGGAGAGAGAGAGAGAGAGAGAGAGACAGCGTGAGCAGGGGAGGGTCAGAGAGAGAGGGAGTCACAGACTGAAACAGGCTCCAGGCTCTGAGCTGGCAGTCAGCACAGAGCCCGACGCGGGGCTCAAACCCACAAACCGCGAGATCATGACCTAAGTGAAAGTCGGAAGCTTAACCGACTAAGCCACCCAGGCGCCCCTTGACTTCTTAGGTTTTCTAATAGGGTTTGTATGCTGTTAGGTCTTACATTCAAATCTTTAATCCATTTTGAGTTAATTTTTGTATATGCTCTAAGGTGGTGGTCCAGTTTCATTCTTTTTTGTGTAACTGTTCAGTTTTCCCCACACCATTTCTTGAGGAGACTGTTTTCCCCATTGTATATTCTTGCCTCTTGTTGAAAATTAATGAACTTTATATATGTGGGTTTATTTCTGTACTCTGTATACAGCTTCATTGATCTCTGTGTGTTTTGTCCCAATACCATACTGTTCTGGTTACTGTAGCTTTGTAGTATAGTTTGAAAGCAGGGAATGTGATACTCCAGAGTTGTTCTTCATTCTTGAGATGGTTTTGGCACCTTGGGGTCTTTTGTAATTCCATATCTGTAGATTATTTTTGGAATTTATATGTAACCAATTATGTATCTAGGAATAATGACAGTTTAATATTTTCCTTTTAAATCCTCTTATTACATATTTCTCTTTCTTGCCTTATAATACTAGCTAGGACCTCCAGGGCTCTACTGTGAAACCGTAGTAGTGATAATAGACATCTTTATTTTGTTCCTCCCCCCAGGGTAAAAACTTTCAATATTTCACTATTGTTATAAGTATGATGCATGATAGATTTTTTTTGGAAGTAGATATACTTTACCATATTAAGAAAGTTCCCATTTAATTTCCTGCTTGATTAAAAAATTATTTCTGGCATGCTTTTTGAAATGATGAACAGGTATCATATATAATTGAATGCTTTTGTTTTGCATTTATTGAGATGACTGCATGTTTCAGTGTTTATTTCTTTCTGTCAGTATGATAAATTGATTACATTGATTAGTGTTCAAATTCTAAGTCAACGTTTTATTCCTTGATTAAAATAAGTTGTTTGTGATATATTTCCTTTCTCAGATATTGCTAGATTGATTGGTTTGTGTTTTTGCTGAGTAAACATTTTTAAAAAGGTTTTTGAGTTTCTGTTTATGATAGGCCTGCAGTTTTTCTTATTATGCAGTTATCTGGCTTTACTATCAAAATTGTGCTGGTTTGATATAATGAGCTTGGAATATTGGAATATGGTATTATCTCCTTCTTAAATGTTTGGAAAAAATAACTGACAAAGCTATCTGGATCTGGAATTTTCTTTGTAATTTTTAAACTATAAATTCAACTTATTAAATAGATATAGACTATTGAGATTTTTAATCCTTGTGTCAATTTTGCTAAATTATGGTTTTAAATTAGTTTGTCCAGTTTGCTTATGTTTTTTCCCTTGTAATTTCTTTGTCCTTAATTTGCTATTTTTCTAGCTACTTGAGCTGGATGCTTATATAATTGATTTTCAACCTTCATTATTTCCTAGAATATGACTTTAAGCTACAAGTTTCTCTCTTACTATGCTTTAGTTGTATTTTACAAGTTTTGATAATGTTATGTTTTATTGTATTTCATTTTTAAATGTTTTCTGATTTTTATTTTGATTTCTTTTTTTGGCCAATGGGTTATTTATAATTTTCCTGTCTGCCTGTCTCTCTGTGTTCTGCTAATCTCTCTTTCAGTTGAATAATCTTATCTTCTGATGTACTACTATGCTGTTAAATTCATTTCTTCCATTCATGATATCTGTAATTGCATTTTTTCTGTTGGAAGTTAATATTTGATTCTTTTAAAAATAATTCACTGGTGAAAATTCCATCTATTTATGTATCTTCTTGAACATATTAATGACATTCATTTTAAGGCCTGTGTCTAATAATTCAAATATCTAGGTCATCTGTGAATGTTACTGTTTTCTATTTTTTTTTCTCTAGATTTTCAACTGTTTGGTCTTATCTCCTAGCATATTTGTAATTTTTGATTAAATGCTGGGCATTGTATTTCAAAAATTCTAAGGGTCGTGATTCTATCTATCTCTGGAGAAATTTCCTTCCTTTCTTTCCTTCTTTCGTTCCTTCCTTCCCTTCTTTCTCTTCCTCTCTTTCTTTTCTTTCTTTCTTTCTTTCTTTCTTTCTTTCTTTCTTTCTTTCTTTCTTTCTTTCTTTCTTTCTTCCTTCCTTCCTTCCTTCCTTCCTTCCTTCCTTCCTTCCTTCCCCTCCCTCCCTCTCTCCCTCCCTCCTTTCCTCCCTCCGTCCCTCCCTTCCTTCCTTCCTTCCTTCCTTCCTTCCTTCCTTCCTTCCTTCCTTCCTTCCCAACAATTAGACTAAGGGCAGATTTTTTTGTTTTTTTTTTTTTTTTTTTTTGGCTATTTTGATTCTATCAGGCATTGAGATGCTTCAAGGCAATTTTAGGTTTTATGTGCACTTTCTATGGGCTACTTAATTTTTGATTTCTTCTTCTGGTGTATCAACTAAAAGTCTAGTGTATAACTGAGGCTTTCTTCCTTGGTGGGCCTGTATTCCAATTTTAGTGTTCCATTGCATACAACTGATGAGGTTTTTTTTTTGTTTTTTTTTTTTATATTTGTAGCTGCTTAACAGATATTTTCTACTTGGTTCCCCAGCCTGTCATTCAGGGCTGCTGAGGATTTAACACATACTTCAAGAGCAAAAGCTACACCGAATTTTGGCATATTTTGCTGAGATTCTCTTTTCTGTAGGATCTTGATTTCTTGAGTTATAAGTCATACCACCTTGGTATCCTTGAATTCCAACTTCCATCTTCCCAGTAGTGTGGGGCTGTCAGATGCTCTAGGTCCTTGCTTGGGTCTCTGCCATTAGGCCCTATAATGTGAATTGGCAAATGCTTTTACAAGAAAGAGCAGCAGAGAAAACTCTGGTTCACTTCAATGTGTGCTTCCCAGTTCTCCAAGACCTTGGACTCTTAAATCCTAATTATCTTGGTTTCTCTCTAATGCCTTTAAACAGTTTGGTTTTCCCTGGCTTTTATCACTCTTCTTGGCAAGTATCAGGCTACCCTTGCGTAGTTAGACTGGTGATCCATTTACTTAATAAGAGTTGTTCTTATTTGGTGGAATTCAGAAGTATTTACTGGTGTGGGCACTGCCTCTACGTAGTGGTTTACCACAGCTGGCAAAGGGATGGTGCGTTGCTGTGGTTGGGTTCAGTGAAGCATCCACAAGAGGTTTATTAAGTGTCAACATGAGTGAAAGGAAGGGGGAGGACGTAGGATTAGAAAGGGAGCATTTGAACTTGAGCCTAACATAGCATGACTGACAATGACTCTGGAGAGATTACTGTCTGTCAGGTTATCCAAATTGGGGCCAGGCATTTATATCACTGCCTTGCTAGTCAGCACATGTAGGAAGCCCTAGGAAGGGCATGACCTCATTCAAGGTGCTTCTCAGAGGAGACTCAGAAGGAGCTGACAGCGGTGGCTGTCTCTTATACTCCCTGCAGTCTTTCCTGGAAGGGGAAACTGGGTTGCCCACCTCTTCTCTCTACCAGAGTGGTGACAGGAGAGCACAGAGCTCACTTCAAGAAGATGGTTAGATGAGCCTGTCAAGAAAAATCCATGGAGGTAGAGTACAAAAGATACAGGAGTGGGACAAGGGCATTACTTTTCTTAGTCTGTGTCAATAGAATGGGCATAAAATAGTTTTATTGTGAACTCTCCTTAAAAATGATGTCTATTATCCTGTTATTATTTTTACTGTGTAACTGCAGGGTGCAGGTGGGTCAGCATCGTTTGTAAGAAAGAGCTCGGAAATCAATAAAAGATCAATGAGTGAGTGAGAGAGAGAGAGAATAAACCAAGTGAGTGATGCAAGCTATTGGTTAATGGCACGTTATTGAAAGTGGCTTCTACATGAATCTGACATAAAGCAATACCCATTTTCCGCCCATGGCGCATGGCCACAGAGCTTCATTGCTTTCATTATAATGATACACCTTCTCTTGTTTATGAGAGAATTGCCTTCCATAAGACTGTGTTTGATTATGTACATAATCAGATCCACTACACTGCAGGGTGGTTGAGAAAACCTTTAGTTTCTCTGTGAAGTCATCACTTTCCATCATCTCCTTTCCCTGCCAGTTCAAGCATCCCAGTTACAGCCGGCAGACACACTCCAAAGACATCACAACCACAAGTCATGAGCCTCCTGCATGTCAGGCAGGCTCCTCCTGTGTGACTTGAAGAGGAGTCACAACCAGATGATGTAACGAAGTTCACAAAGAGATCTAAGAGACAGAAAAGGGAATAGGAAGGTGAATGTGAGGATGTCTCTCTCATTCCCTACAGTTAAGAACTTTCTCTATTTGCCTCTAACTCAATTCTTTCTGGCTTAAAAGGTTCTTGGGACGGGCGATGCTTGAGCTATAAAATGTTCATAAGAACAGGTAACTACCTTACAAATGCTATTATTAAATAACACAGCATGACAAATCTATTTTTGTGCCCATTTCAATGATAGTGGGGAGAAAAGCACTTTAGGGATAGACAGAATTGGTGCAAAACCAATTCCATACAATAAGATTTTACTCTGTTCTCATTGTGTAGCAGTTTCTCTAGAGAAGAAAAGATGCAGATGCTGTCTATTTATATAGAAGCCAGGAAAGGTAGAGGATATAGCTCCCTGCTTAGTTGCCGTACAGTTTTCCATCACTCATGGAGTGCGCGTCAGGCATTAGAAGATGATAGAGATGAAGCCTTGACCCCTGCCTGTGGCCTGTCTGGGCCCCTCCCGTGTCTGGGCATCAAGCCCGTCCTCAAGGGAGGGGCTGGGGGGGGCACCTCTCTTGTCTCTACTCGAGGAGGTACAGGAGAGCTGACAGGGGACAGAAGAAGGCATATAAACAAATGACAGCAACACCTGGCAGATCAAGGGGTAAGTCATCGTGGAGCTCCATTATCCCACAGCACTGTGCTTGGCACCAACCACATCTGATCAAGAGGAGGAGACAGGGAAAGCCATGCAACAGAGGTGAGATTTGACTTGTCTCTGTCAAGATGGGCTGGACAGGCTCCCTGTGAGGTTTGTCATAGATGGAGTGTGTTTGCAGGCAGTGGAGATAATGGCTAACATTTCCCTAGATTTTACTCTCTGGCACTTCCTGTGCTGAAGGCTTTCCACACATTCTTTTAGTGAAGCCTCATAACCGTCATATGAGGTATGGAAAACAGTATCCCTATTTAGAAAGAGAGAAACCGAGGCTTTGGGAGGTCGGACTTGGAGCAGCTGGACCCCTTGGCTGCACGTCAGGATCGCTGAGGAACTTTGAAAAACTACCATCTCCTGGGCTTGTTCATAGTGATGCTAATCTCTAGCGATAGGGCTGGACTGCCTGTGTCTCACACGAGCTTGCCAGGTGGGAGCCGAGGAGGTGACCCAAGGAGCAGAGAGGGCTGAGAGGCAGTCACCTGGAGGAAACTCGGCACTCCCTAGGGAGCCCCTGCCTTGAATTTTGAGTTTTTCATCCCCATGCATTTCCATGGGATGGAACACTTTGCCTTAAGCAGCAGTACCTTGTTAAGATGTGATTCTGAATGTGCGTGTAGGGCCGGGAGCACGCTCCTTAGGCGAGGACCTATCAGAATCTCTTGGAAACAGGACATTTATCAAATCTGGAAAATAAGCCCAGGCAATTCTGACATTACCTCCTACATTCCCAGGAGTGGCTACTCAGTTGTAGTATCTGTTCATCAGATTATTATCCATACCTTCTGCCGTCCACAATACCAGATAGCCCTCTAGAGGGCAGGGATTTTTATTCTATTCATCATTCTACCCCAGGACCCAGAACACGGCCTGCACTTAGTAGGTTGTCAACTGATATTTTTTTTGAATGAAAGAATTACTGAACCAAAAGCTTTTCAAGAGCTGGAAGTTCTTTAAATAAGACAGCAGAGGGATCAAGAACATGGGTTTGGGCTGTAGGAAGCCTTGGGTTGGGATCCCAGCCCTGCCATGTCAGATCTGCTATGACTTAGGCAGAGTTACTCAACTGCTCTAGGCCTCAGGTTCTTCATCTGTACAATGGGAGCAGCTACCCAGTCTATTGTGCAGAGGATTAAATGATACAGTGCATGCACGTATTGATATCTGAAATGATACCATGTGTGCATAGGTTGCTTTGCACAGTGCTCAGTACTACCCAGTGTTCCTAGTAGCTGTAGCTATGGTGGTGGGCTTCTGTGAGGTTATTTCTGCCTACACCCCTCTGCTCTGTGGAACTGCCCTTCCTGCTCCAAATGGCTCACAGGGACTCCTATTCTGACATGGACAGGTCTCTGTGGCCATCCCTACCTCTTTCCTTCTGTGTACTTGATCCACTCTGGACCCATCAAAATGCTGCCACAGTTAAGGAGTGAGACCCTAGTATAGACTGGACCACTAGATCTTTTTGCCAGGGCTTTTTGTTTTTTTAAGACTTGCAGCAAGTGCACTGGAGTTTCTCTCTCTCTGTCTGATAGCTGACGTTATCAGATATAGACTGAGAGCTGTCAGCAATGTTTCTGCAAATGAGCAAGAATCAAGCTGACATTCAGACAAAAGCAGAGGTAGGAGATGGAAACCTTTTGGCACTCCCCAAACCAGGCCTACCCGACACCCAGCGATTTCTCAGCTTTTGCTTGGCTATGGTGGTGGGCCAGCCCACATGGTGTCATTGGGTGAACTTGAAGAAATCTCCCTTTCTTAAGATGATTTATTTCTATCGGGAAATTGTCATATGATAGCAATATCGTTAGTATCAGATGCTTTACTGTCATCTTCTACAATTGATGTTCACAGGCCACCTTCTAGGGTGGTACAGTACACAAACTGCACAACTGATCACACGGTCGTCCTATGATTTGGACCATTCCTCCTCGACCTCAACTGGATTTCAGTTAGTTTTAGCCCAAGTTGCTAATATAATTGTTGTTACATAGTGACACAGTGCCTGAGCTATAGGAGGCACTAATAATTTTGTAAAATAAATATATGAATGAATAAATGAATGAATGAACCTTGCCAATATACCTTTAACAAGGAAACTTCTAGGACCCTCTTCAGATTCTGGGCTTCTGGATTCTGTGGAGACTCTCAGGTATTAAGGTCCATGGTGCTTCTCAGAAAGAGGTGAATATTTCTGCCTCTTCCACCTCCTGTACCCACCTCTCTCTCTAGTTAGATGCAGCCATGTGCAGAGTTTATTAGAATTTTTTTTCTGAATGGTGAACTTGGTAATTATTCAAGCAGCTTTGCTGTTGCTTCATGAATGAGACCTGTTAATACAAGTTCTTGAGCTCTTCCTGGAGTGCTAATAACCCCCTCCCTCAGACCTTATTTCCGCCAGGCCTGGACTATCTCACTGCGGGTCTGCCAGCATGACCAAGCTGCTCTGAAAGCCCGCCCGTTTTGTCCGCACAGAAACATTCTGTGGTTTTCCTTTCCCTCTGGAGACTGACTGGGGTGGCTGTCGGGCTGAGGTGAGCTGTGGGGAGTTGTGTTGCTTTGCCTTTCCTTCCCGCATCGGTCTGCGAGGGCCACCGTAACAAAGTATCGCGGACTGGGAGGCTTGAACGACAGAAAACTAGTGTCTCACTGTTTTGGAGGCTACAGGTCCAAGGTCAAGTTGCCTGCAGGGCTGGTTCTTTCTGCAGGCCGTGGGGGAGAATATTCTCCAGATCACTCCTTCCGCTTCTAGTGGTTAGCTGGCAATCGTGGGCACTCGTTGGCATCTGGCTGTATAACTCCATTCTTCACATGACGCCCTCCTGTGTCCCCACCTTGCTTCCCTCTATGCTGTCCATGCGTCCACAGTCCCCCTTTTCATAAGGACATCAGTCACACTGGATTAGAATCTACCCTAATGGCCTCATTTTCATTTGATTGCCTCCATAAAGATCCTATCTCCAAATAAGGTCACATTCACAGGTACGGCATTAGGACTTTAGCAACTTTTAGGGGGATACAATTCAACCCATAACTCTTCCCTTGGGATATTCCTTCTCTGAGGCTTGGTCAGATGGATCCAGTGAAGCCGAGCTCAATATCACCTTTCCCTGAATGAAACGGAGGACCTTTCCCCACGTGCTATGGGCTAGAGCTGCAGGTGCCCTAAGGGCAAAGGCTCCAGCGATTGTATCTTTCTTTTGGTTTGTTTTGCGTACCTTTGTCCTTTACCATGGGTGAGATTTTTTTTTCCCAGAGAGATTGGTGGGCTGTGGGGCTCATTCATGTATCTGTTTTTCAGTCAAATCCTCAGTGCCATCTTCGAGGCCTGGCAGAGGCCCTGGTCTCTGTGCCTGATGTAAGCCTCAAGCTCTTCCCACGAAGGGAGAGTCTGTAAAGTGGGGCCGGAAGAAGCCCTCTCCTATCTGCTTCTGAGGGGGTGTGAGACACAGGCCCAGAGGGCAACACAGAGCCGTGCGCACCCGTAAGTTCAAAGGAGCTTGTTTTTGCCAAGTGGGAGCCAACGTGGACCAGGGAATTCTCGCCAGGAGCTTCTCACACTATTGTGTGTGTGTTTGACTTTCTTACCTTTACAGTGTGCGCTAGCTATTCTGTATATGATGGGAGAGACGTTCTTGACTCAGCCTTAAATATGTTTTTATAGCAAATATCACAATGAAAATATTTTCTCCCATTTCTGGAGTCTCTGAATGTGTGTTTGAAACTCCCGATTGCTCCATAGGTAGGCACATTCCCGTCTCCGTGAAGGGCAGGATGGCCTGGTGGTCAAGATCATGGGCTCTGGTGCGCCCATGCCCGGCTCCAGCTTCAGGCCATTATTTACCAGCTCCAAAGACTTTTGACTTTAACCTCTCCGTGTCTCGTTTTCTCTTCTATAGAATGGAACTAGTAATGCATGGTAACTCATTGGGTCATTGTGAGTCTGAAATGAGTTAACGTTTGTAAAGCACTTAACATAGCCATTGGCAGCAGCACATGGTAAGTGCTACACATTAGCTCTTATGTTATGGACAGCTGAGCCAATACAGGCTCAGAGAAGTTGAGAGAATGTTCCGAAGCCACACATGTCTAGCAAGCTGTAGACCCAATCCTAATTCCCGACGGAATGACTCCACGCCCAGTGGGCTTTCCCTCCCACCACATTTTTACCACAACGGAAGCACATTCTGCAGCTCAGTTTCTTTGGCAAAAATGTTCTTGCCGTTTTCTACCTGGCCCACCCCCACTCCTGCGTGGGGCTGACATGTGCCCTCGTGTTGCCAGAGCCCCAAGGACCGCCTCTGGCCTACGACCACCTGCTTGGGTCTGTCCCTCCAAGCTGCAAGTCCTTGAGGACCTAACACATGCTCGTGAATGACTGAATCAAGTGACACTCTGCACTCACGAGATGAGTGAACACTCCTTGAAGTGTCCAGACAGCAGTTTGGGGTCATAGAAAGGAGGAGCTGCATTCTACGGGGAGCAAGCTATTGATGCCCTGTGAGGGGCATGGGGAAAAATTAGAATTAAGTCTAGAAAAGTACTGACTGTGTTTAAGTTGGGTTAAAAGTGACCTCGAAGGTGCCTTGTTTTAAAATTATTTTATAAATGTTCACTTATTTTTGAGAGAGATAGAGACCGAGTGCACGTGGGGAGGGGCAGAGAGAGATGGAGACATCTGGAGATGGAGAACACAGAGCGCGATGCGAGCCTCAAACTCGGGAAACATGAGATCGCCACCTGAGCTGAGGACATTTAGCCAACTGAGCCATCCAGGCGCCCCTCAAAGATGCCTTTAAGTTACCTGTGAAAATGACATCTTGGAAGCAGAAACCACATTTTTGGGGAACGTTTTCGTCATTACCCGTGCGCCCACTCCTGACACAACAGCAGAGTATGGCGTTTCCTGGTCTTTGCCTTGGGGGCAACTAATGACACAGCATGTTTTGAAATTTTTCCGCCACATGAAAATCACTGGCATCGAGTAGGATGATGTTCACAACCTTGGCTTCATGAGCTGACATTTCCCAAGTGCCAAGAACAGTGCCTGGTACATAACAGATGCTCATTATTTGTTGAATGAATTGAAGGAAGTACCACATTCAAAGTGACTCAGCTGTGCGTGTTGGCCCTAGATGACAGTATAGGACCATCCCATTCTACAAGTGGGGACACTGAGCCCTAGGGAAGAAGAGGTCATTCAGCTTAGTTAAAAGCTCTGCGATGACAGACTTCTTTTTCTCTGTCCATAAATGCTCACTGCCCCACACCCCTCCTAAGGCTCCTGTGCGATTGTGTGGCTGGGCGGGACCAGCCAGCGATGGGCCCTGGGAAGCTCTCTTGCATGGAACACTGCTCCCAGGAAAGGCATGGTGCCTGTCCTCGGGCTTCATGGAGTGAGCACCGGCTATACAAGCCAGAATCCGCAACCACACTCCTCAATCTGATCATTCCAAACTGCACCCAATTTGGTATATTTTTCTCCATGGAAGTGACATCCTTGCCTTATCATTTCAGTGGCAGGGGAGGGGAGGCTGGGGAGAAACCCTGATGAAACTCGAGGAACGTCTGCAGGAGAGCAGGGGAGTGGAGGAGCCCAGAGGCAGCACAGCACTGCGAGGTCAAGCTGGCTGCCAGTCTCCAGGGACAGATTTCCCCAGAGAGAACAGGCCGGCCCTGTGCTTTCCTGGGCAAACAAAACACAGCAGAATAGGAATGTGAAATTGTTGGGGAAGGCTCACCCTGGCTACATGGGCCTGCACTTTCTCCGGGGAAAGCGGGGGGTGGGGGGTGGGGGGGGCGGTGGAGTACTGAAAAGCAACAGAAGGCAGAACGTTGCTGCAGGCTGATGGCTAAGGGGCTGGTTTCTGGCTCCAAGCGCCTGGTAGCCCTTTGCATTCACGGCGCACAAAGCCATCCCAAGCCTGTCCTAATGGGAGGTGTTATCTCCATTTTCCAGACTGAGAAGCCTCGTGCGGAGAGGAAGCCGGGCCTTGCCACCCCCGCGCCTCCTCCCAGCCTTGGCGGGCAGAGGGTGAGTCACTGGTGGTGCCACAGACGTAGTCCAGGTCTTCGGCTTCCAAACCTGAGCTTTATCTCCCAGGCCGTGCTGCCTCTCGGAGGCTTCTGGATGGGATCGTGCTGTGCAAATGAGCATCAGTCCAAACTTAGGAGCCTGGGCTTCAAGAGTCCGCACGACTTTCCACCCCAGCGTCCAGCCACCACCGTTCCTCCCGTCTCCCCCTTATGGGTCTTCGCGGCTGCGGGGAGCCTGCAAGCGATGTCCTTGCTTCTGCGCCCCCAGGCAGGCCTTGCCCACACCCCGATCTCCCTTTCTCCCTACTTTATTTTCCTTCTGGAGTTATTTGAATGAAAGTATATGGATCCTGGACAATACACGGGGTGATTTTCTTTTATACTTACATGTTCTGTATATAATATTGGTCATCTGTATGGCCTCTTCATTCTTTCATCCACTCCTTGGTCCATCCTTTGATGCCCATTTATTGAGCCCCTACTGTGTGCCAAGCGCTGTGCTAGGTTTGAAGGACCTTAGTGGACAATTGGAAAAATAGAAATTTGTAAGGATGGGGGTGCCTCGGTGGCTTAATTGGTTAAGCGTCTGACTCTTGGTTTCGGCTCAAGTCGTGATCTTGCGGTTTCATGGGTTCAAGCCCCGCATTGGGCTCTGCACTGTCAGTGTGGCGTCCGCTCAGGATTCTCTCTTTTCCTCTCTCTCTGCCCCTCCTCCCACTTGCACCGTCTCTGGCTCTCTTAAAATAAATAGATAAACTTATAAAAAAAAAAGAACAGAAATTTGTAAGGGTGGGTCAAGTATTTCTGTAGAACACACAAATCCCAAGGACAGTCAAGGCTCAGATTGCTGACCAATCTCTTCTTCTGTAGCTCAGGCCCATCAGATGAACTTCACGAACTCCAGTCTCTGCCAGCACCTCAGTTCAGGATTGGAGGTGGTGAAACTTGTAATCCATCATTATCTGTGTTCTGGGCAGCCTCCTGGCTTCCTGGGTGTGGTGAGATGCCCGGACCCTCCTTCCAGATCCAGTGCTTGGCATCTACTGCTGCCCCAGGATGGGAGCTTCTCGCTGGCTCCTGTAAGGGTTTCTGTCCTCCACCCAGCTCTGGTTCAGGCACTGAGGCTGAGTGTCTGGAATGACACAATGTCTCCTCCTGTGCAGCAGGAGGCCCCACCAGGGCCATGAGCAGCCCTGCCTCCCACTGCAGGTTGGGGACGCTTCAAGGACAGTCCTCAGTGGTTCCGTCCTTGCTAGTGCCTCTCATGCCCACTGCCCTCTCTTTGGGAACGTATGAACACGGCAGATAAAAACATGGGGTTCCCATGAGACAGACTGGTTCTGGAGCCTCGCTCAGCCACGTCTTGACTGTGAGATATTTGGGCAATTCACTAATCTCAACTATAAAATGGGAAAAAAAAAAAAAAAAAAACCCAAACCAAATGCCTCCCTGTATCACTCAAGATGTTGCAGAGAAATACAACCAACAGGATACATATATTTATTTTAAGGAATTTTAAATAATTTATTTTATTTTTTAAAAGTATACTTATTTATTTTGAAAGAGAGAGAGCTTGTGAGCTCATGCGAGTGGGGGAGGGGCAGAGGGAGGGAGAGAGAGAATCCTAAGCAGGCTCTGCACTGTGAACACAGAGCCCGACGTGGGGTACGATCCCACAAAACATGAGATCATGACCCGAGATGAAATCAAGAGTCGGACACTTAACCGATTGAGCCACCCAGGTGCCCCAAGCATTTAAAATAATTTTAACTGGCTGACTATTTTAAGGAATTGGCTGACACAATTGTGAGAGCTGGCAAGTCTAAAAAAATCAGAAGGGCAGGTGAGCAGGCTAAAAACTCAGGCAGGAGCTGATGCTCTAGTCTTGAGGCAAAATCTTCTTTGGAAAACAGTTTTTACTCTTGAGGCCTTCAACTGATTGGATAAGACCCACCCACACTTCAGTGGTAATTTTTTTCACTTAAAGTCCAGTGTAGATGTTAGCCACAGCTACAAAATACTTTCACAGCAGCCTTGATTAGTGCTTGATTAAGCAGCTGAGTAGAGTAGCCAAAGGGACCCACAGAACTGATCATCACACTCTGTCATAGGGGAGCTATAAGGATTATACTAACTAATACATGCAAAGGGCTAAACATAGAACTTGGCACATGGTAGCATTTATTCGTTATTGCTATTATTACTGCTGCTATTATTTTTATTTTCTACGTATTTTTTGTCTGCTGATTCAGGACGGCCTTGTGCTTCCTTCCAAGGTATTTGCTACTCTGATACCTCACATATAAGGTGATGTTTACTCGGAGAGCAGGATGCTCACTGTGGGGACTCACAGGGAAGAGAGAACAAATCAGTGAGCTCTGTCTGGTTACGCCAAGCTCAGAGTAAATGCTCCGTAGATATGAAGAAATGAATGCATGGATGAAAACAAACTCCTTATGAGCATGGCTGCCCAACACACACATGATATGAGCCACTCATGTAATTTAAAATATTCTAGTAGCCATATTAAAAAAAGAAACAGATACTACCATCCAAAATAATACTTCCCAATGTAATCAATATAAAAATTATGACTTAGACCTTTTATTTTTTAAAAATTTTAGATATAGTTTTAGATGTTTATTTATTTCTTTTGAAAGAGAGAGATAGAGAGCAAGCAGGGAGGGGCAGAGAGAGAGAGAGAGGGAGACAGAATTTCAAGCGGGCTCTGCACCATCAGCGTGGAGCCCCATGCAGGGCTCAAACTCACAAACCGTGAGATTGTGACCTGAGCCGAAATCAAGGGTCAGATGCCCAACTGACTGAGCCACCCAGGAGCCTCTGAATTAGACATTATACCTTCTTTGCTTTTCCACACTAAGTCTTTGAAATCCAGCTTGCTGCCTTTTGCTTAGAGGCCATCTCCGTTTGGACAGGGCACATTTCAAGGGCTCAAAGCCACATGTGGCTAGTGGCTACTGTATTGGCCAGTGTAGCTCTAGAGGAATGTTGCTCTGAGTTTAGTTCCTGAATAATTGCATTCCAATTACTCTGGCTAGGTATAGAATGGGTGGCATGTGGATAATGGGCCTCGCTCTAGAACAAACCCTGAATACAATTTGCCATCCATGTCCGCCGGTTCACAGACTGTTTTAGGACCAGCCCTTGGCCAGATAAGAACAGAGGTCGAGAGCAAGCACTTAGAAAGTTTTGTAACAATTTGACAGAGTGATTTTACAGTTACTGGATCTAATAATAATAATTTAAAAAACCTCTGGGGATTGATTGTATTATGTGTGATCGAGTTTTTCTATAAATTCATTTGTATTGTATTTTACAAAACTGTCTATGGTGGTGTGGAAATAAATAAAAACTGGCCCTTTTCCAGAGATCGTGTGAGAAACACTCCCCTTGATTGCTAAGGCAAAATCTCCGGGGTGGGTACGGGGGATTCGTGTTTTTAAACAAACCCCCTGATGGTTCCTAGGCACATGGACGTTTGAACCTTCTGAAATGAGGCCAAAAACCCCTACAAGTGTAGACCTTATTTTATTTTTATTTTATTTCCCACATCCCCGCCCCCAATTGCCGTATCCAGAGACAGAGCCTCAGGCCTGGGTGCGTCTTCATAATAAGGCAGCTCTGCTCACTTCAAAGTCACGGTCCCAGCCCCGGTGGGGAGCCGTGTGCTGCCCTGACATCCACACAGGCCAGAACACGAGTCCCACACAGTCCTGCTTCTTCTTGAGACCCTTTGTGAATCCTCTAGGATACTGGGATTTTCAAGGTTTTCTCTGATCCTTCACACAGAGAATATGACTTTTCAATCTCCATCTCTTGGAGCAGACAGGCAATCTGTTTAAAAAAAAAAAAAGGAAAAAAAAATCTCTAGACCCAAAGGAACTCTATTTTTTCTTGTCCTTGCTCAAAGCTTTTATAGAACATCTTGAGTTTTCAAAGGCAGTGCGTGTATTGATTTTTTGTCCCTGACCCCCAGGGTTCATTGCTGCTGTGTTTTGGGCTAAGGCTCCCTATAGAAATCCCAGTGGCCTCAACTCGGGAAGTCTTGGTGATTGGATGGCATTGGAAGCAGTTTCCTTATATAAACCATCACAGATGTCCTTTGTAATTTGTCATCTTCTCTTTCTGTGAGGCTCTCCTCACAGGATCTTTCTTGTGTGGCTCGAAACTTTTAAATCAGCCTTAGGGCTAGAATTTCTGCAAGGAAATGGAGGCCTTTACTCTGGCCCTGCCATACCTTCCAGTGAAGTCGTTTCAGGTTCTGGTCCCCACAGTGACAGGCCCATACTCACTTGGAGACATATTTCACCGTTTCTCACCAAAGCTCAGTATATTGCTGTCTTAGTTTTCTAGGGCTGCCCAAACTTAATACCATAGGCTGAGTAGCTTAGACAACAGAAATTTATTCTCACAGTTCTGGAGGCTGGAAGTCTACGACCAAGGTGCTGGTAGCGTTGGTTTCTCCCGAGGCCCCTCTCCTGGCCGCCTCTCTGGCTGTGTTTCCTCATGGCTGCTCCTTTCTACACACACATTCCTCTTGTCTCCTCTTCTTATATGGACACCAGGCCTGTTGGATCAGGGCCCCATATTAGGACCTCATTGAACCTTTATTATCTTATTAAAGGCCATATCTCCAAATGGAGTCACATTGGGCTTAGGGCTTTGACATCTGATTTTGAAGGGACACAGTTATTTCGCAATTTTAGAATTGAGAAGTTGGCTTCTGCCCGTTGTCCAAAGTCCCTTGGCTCTTGCACCTGATGGCTGTGTTCCCTACCTGTGTGATCAATGTTACACCCTGTTACCAGGGTTACCTCCATCACACCCTGGAGGCTGCCCACCCTGGGTAGAGGCCTGCTTGGGCTTCTCTGAATGTTGACCAGGGTTGTCTGCCCTTAAAGCTGTGTTGGATTCTGCCTGTGGTACCCCTGCTGGCTCTCAGGAGAATATTCTGTGGGCAGCGGTGAATTCTATCAGAGACCGCTCTCCACCCCTGCTCTTCCCAAAATGGTTCCAGGCTTTATGTAGAACCTGATTTTTGTGTTCAGGGAATGACACCCATTCCCCTGGAGGGAACAATTTGGAGGGAGGACAGGAGGTAGTCCCCTTAACCATTGGAGCCATTGGCATTCCATGTTCTTTCCATCAGAAGACTGGGCATCTACTTATGTCTCCTTTTCTAATCTAGAAGGTCCCCCTTAAGGCAGAGACCCAGGGCAACTTCTCATCTTTGTAGTCATCAGACAAAAGACAAGAGAGGGAAAAATAGGCAGATTTAAGTCTTTAGTGACAAGGCTTATTTAGTGACCTTGATAAGTGAAGAAACATGAAGCTTTTGTCTGAGACCATTCGTCTATCCATTGATCTGTGGACTCATTCATCAAACATTCATTGAACACCATCACTGTCCCAGGAATGTGCTAGAGATGATTGGTAAGAGAGATGAGTACACCATCTCCACCCTCTAAGAACTTCTGGTCTGAGAATGAAAAGAGTCCAGGGAGCTGGCAATTGCAATGCTGTGTGTCAGGGCTGGTGGAGGACAAACCCAGCATGCTATTTGACCCAGAGTGGGACATTCAGCCTCACTGAAAAATGCAGAAGAGACTTCCTAAAGGAAGTGAAAGCTTAGTTGAATCTTGAAAGAAGAGTAAGAGTTAACCTGGGGCAGAGGTTGGGGTAGGGAAAGAGGAGGGGGGAATGGACGTTCTGAGCAGAAGTAGCAGCGTTTAATGGGTTGGAGACGTGAGGGACATGGGGCAATGGAAGCAATGTGTAAACATTGCCCGTGGTTTCTGGAAGGCCAGGAGTCAATGTCCAAGGATGGCTCTCTCTCTAATAACCTGGAAGGTGAAGGATATACCTACCTCAGGCAAGGAGCATGTGTGCCTGTGTGTTTAGATGTGTACGGTAAAGGGAAGGTCTCAAAATGAAAATGGCGCCCCACTAGCTCTCTTTCTACTTTCTGACTACATGGCCTCTAATGCTTTCTTGGTCTTCTCCTGACCTCTTTTCTCCCCTCTCCTGCTAGCCACCAAATCTCAGTGCTTCGATTCCTTTTCTCTACAGAATTGGATGTTTTAGAGTGACCCTCTCTCAGCTTCACACTGTGCTGCTCAGCAGCTAGCAGAGGCCACATCCCCTACTCCTGTCTTTCCCCAGTGCTCCAGGCTGGCATAACCAACTACCTCCTGAGCATTTCCACCCTCACCTAGTCTAGGGTGGCCATGTGTCCTGATTTGTGTCCATGGTCCCAGTTACATGTTTTATTGTGGGGCAGTTATTAACAGTGACCCCTTTCCCTTTCACTCTTGGAAGTGTTACAGCTTAGAAAATAAATTGTAAGGTCACCCTACATATGTTTCACTAAATGCTAAAAGCAAACTCTTCGTTCTCTGTCCCTACCCCTCCAAGGACCTCTTCTGAGTTCTTTGTTTCTGATAGTTGGTACTAGAATTTATTGACTGTATCTTCCTCCTTGTAACTTTTCTTCAACTCACCATCCTTTGTTCTTGAATATATTCTACATTTAACCTTCCCTTTACACTGGCACTGCTGCAACCATGGTCCAGATTCCTACAACCTCAGACCGTCTCCCCAAATCTGTTCTGAGCAATCTATTTCAAACAGAGGCTCAACTCCTCTAGTGGGATCTCAATGTCTACAGGATAACATCTCTGCCATTAGCTGAACATTTACATTTGCTATATTTGGCCTGACTTTACCTTTATAACATTTTTTGTTACTTCCTGTTTTTTTATTATTAAATTTTAATTCTGATTTTTTTTTACTACTTCCTGTTACTCTACTTCAGCCAGATCATTCTATCTTTGAAAGTTATGTGCATATTCTGCCTTCCAAATCATAGCTTGGGCTGTGTTCTCCTTTGTTCAAGGCTCTCTTCTCACTTCTCTTCTATATCTTATTCAGATTTCAAGGCCTACATTGATTCATCCCCTCCAGGGAGCCAACTCTAACCCCCCCGAAACCCTGAGGGGTCAGTTGGTCTGTCTGTCTTGCTCTCCCTTTCTGGGTCACTGGATCCCCTGCCATCCAGTGCTCAGCAGAGTGTAGATGCCCATGTTCATGCTGCTTGAGCAAATGGAATATTGATTGACTTGGGGTCTTGGAGAAGACATTTCTTTTGTCAAACTCTTATTTTGCCAAAGGCGAGATGCTTGCAGCAAGCGTAGCATGATCACCTCAAAGGCCACGGTGTAAAAGCATGATTTCCAAACATCAGCTGGCTCCAAATTCTGCTTTGTCACCTACTAGCTATGTGACCTTGGGCAAACTTAACCTCTCTGTGACTCAGCTTCCTCTTCTGTAAAACAGAGCTAACAATTGTACCCACTTTATGGGACAGTCGTTGGGATTAAATGAAATAAAGTTAAGTGCTGAGTATGGCACCTGGAATGTAGAAAGAACTCAATACATGCTTATTATTATTTTGGCCAACGTTTCCCCTCAACCAGCAACCAATTCTTGGTAAGAGATTCCTGGTTTATCATTGGTTTTTCTCAAAGCTAGCAGGTGAAAAGACAGTAGAAATAACCAAGCTTGTAGACAGTTATTTGGGGATAACCATAATAAATTCCTTTATTTTCTTTCTTTTTAAAAACTTTAAAAAATGTTTTATTTATTTGCTTTCAGAGAGAGACAAGAGCATGAACAGAGGGACAGAGAGAGACACACATACACAGAATCTGAGGCAAGCTTCAGGCTCTGAGCCATCAGCACAGAGCCTGATGTGGGGCTTAAACCCATGAATTGTGAGATCATGACCTGAGCCAAAGTCAGAAGTGTAACTGACCCACTCAGGTGCCCCAATAAACTCCTTTCTTGATTTAACCCCCAAAGTACCACCATGGGGAACCCTACCTAATTTGGGTACATCTTGAAAATAATCCAAGTGGGACTTCTTAGTGTCTCCTACACCAACTCCACCTTTTCTTAGACAGACCCCCTGTTGTGTTCTTTCCTCTCTCCACTTGCCTAAATTTGACCCATCCCGTGAACCCAGTCAAGGTCCATCTTCAAGTACATGCCGTAGAGTTTAGCACTTTTCAATCATCTTCTGCAGTAAGGAATTAAATCTTATCTTTATTTTATGGAACTCAAAGAACTTATCCCCATGCTGAACACACAGAAGATGCTTCAGAACAATTTACTGGTTAGCTGGTTGTTGATCATAATGATTAGGCTATCTAAGGCAAGCTTATTGAAGAAAATACTCACCTATTCCACATTTAAAAGAGCCTCCCTCCCCAAGTTCAAATCTAATCACCAGTTCTGATTCTCCTACCGGTGTGATAGCCTGCTGAATTCAGGACAAAAAGGGAGGAGAGGACAGTGGGCATAGTTTTGGGTTTCTCACTAATTCAGTACCCCAACTAAATATAGTATTATTTAGCATTATGAAATAGGCCCATTTTAGAGTCATTTTAAGTAAACCTGTACATTGAAGCTTCAATATTTTATGTGGGTCACCTGGATTCTCAGCGAATATGAAAAAATGAACCAGATATCTTTTAAGCAAAGACACCTGTTGAATTTTGCTTCCTTAGTGTCCTCCAGCTCAGTGCATGCCTGAAGGCCATGGTCTAATGTACCAGCCATTTGACAAGAGGATTGCACAGAACAGGGAAATTCCTGTCTCCTCCCCTTCTGCTCAGTCACTGCTGACGTCAGCTGCCCTACTCTCTCCTGGGTTCCCTCTTGGGCTCCCATAAGTGAGGCCCTGGGAGAGCTCTGCATGGCCCCTGGGTCTACCCTGACTTTACATCTTCAGGGCCTGTTTTTCTAGTCATCTTGGTGAATCTTGAGATCTCTAAAGTACTCTCTATCCCCATCACCTTTCCATGTTGGAAGATGCAGGACAGAGGCTTTCCTGGAGTTTCTCTCTGAGGTGAAGGGGGTGAACCTGAACTGGGATGACAGTCCAGGCCCAGAATTGCCAAACATGAGAAAAGGTAAGAGGTGCCGGAGCCCCGGCCAGCATGCTACCCTTCATGCACACCAGCTCCTGGAATCCCCTCTCCTGCATCCCGGCTCTCCAGCCAGGGTGGTGCCAGCTGCCCCTCAAGGAGAAGGGGAGGCTTCCAGATGAACAAGGCTTTTTGAAAATACCGGGGCTGATGGTGTGATAACCACTCAAGAGCCAACAGAACAGCTGCAAAATATGATAAAAATCACTTGAAAAGTTCATTGATTTTGCAGCAAAACTGCAAGTACTTCACTTCATAATAATTGTTCCCTCTCGCTCTCAAATCTTGTACTTGCGCTAGAAGGGCGTTCAGGTCAGGGCGGCATTCAGCAAACAGGCCTGGGTAGACAATGGCGCATGGCTGAAGAGACACTTTAATCATGAGCTAATTTACAAACCAAAGCAAAACAGAGTCGGGTTTTGTCTAAGATTATTAGAAGATGTTAATTCTCTGCTTAAATTATGTCTCTCGCTCCTTTTCCTGAGCTCATAACTAGGGGAAAAAAGGAACATCAACCCAATCTCGTCCCCCCCCCCTCAATTCTTATCTTCCTAATTAAATTTTGTGACTTGGCATACACGGGTGGGTGGGTAACTTTTTTCCCTTTCTTCTTTTTCCTCTGAGGACAATGTACTTGTTATTCAAATTCTTATTGCTTCTTGGTGTGAGCTTCTAGCACCTGGATGGAATGGCTATTAACCACTTCTCTCCATTTTTTTCCTCTGGGTTGGGAGAAACAATGGAAGAACTTGGTATGGAATAAGTTCCGTGTAGGTCTTCCACCCAGGAGGTCCCAGCAGGCTGGTCTGTGGCCATCGCTCTCCTCCCACCCTCCTCTCCTGCAGGGCAGGGACCATAGCAGTGATGGTCTGTGTCCTGCCTGGTCCTATCTTGCTGGCCTCACTCTTCGCCCAGGCTGGCCAGATCCCATAGCCAGGATTTAAAAGTACATGAGCAAACAAACCCCAAACTGGACTAACTCGCAATTATCTGCATGAGTGGAAGGCTAATCCAATATGCATTGCTACTTGGCTTTGGAACACCTTGTGTGATTTGTACAGGACAGATTTACCTGGCTGTTTCCACTTTGCTTGGGTGAAAAACATTAGCATTTTTACTGTGCCCATAGATTGCTGGTGAGGATGGCACCCCAGTAGCCTGGGGTCACTACTCCAGTATTCTGGGGTAGAAGGGAAGTCAATCTGGGTAGGAGAATCTGACAACGGTAACTTACATGTGGTGTCACTCTTCCCATCATTTCATCTCATGGCCATTTCTTCTGGCTTATTATTTTCATCCACCCAAAGCATCTGGGTAGACTATAGTACCTTGACTCATTTCTACTTTCTGATGGTAAGGACATAGAATTAATGAGTTGATTTGTTTATTCCATAAATAGTTATTAAATATCTCCTATGTGCCAGGCACTATGCTAGGGGTTGGGGGTATGACTGTGAAGCCTTCAGGGAGCTAGCAGAGCTCACAGATATATAAGACCATCCCCTCTACAGACAATCATAAGTGAGGGTGATGAGGACGTGAGTGTGATGAGAGAGGAGCCGGGCCTGATGGGGGCACCTGGTAGAGACACTCTATGGAGACTTCTGGCCGGGGGTTGGGGGGTTGGAGACACATTTTATTTTATTTTGTTTATTTTAGAAAGAGAGAGAGAGAGAGAGCATGAATGAGCAGGGAAGAGGGGAAGAGGGAGAGAGAGGATCTCAAGCAGGCCCCATCCCACAAGACTGGGGTCATGACCTAAACCAAAATCAAGAGTTGGACACTCAACTGAGGGACTGGAGACATTTTTAAGAAGAGGAGAAATGTCACCTGAGACTTGAAAAACAAGTAGGAGCTTGTTCAAGATACTGGGGATGGGATGCAGGGAAGGGTGTTCCGGGCAGAGGGCCCTGCTTGTGCTGAGGCCAGCAGAGGTGAGCCGGAGGAACCGGAAGTTAGAGGCTGGCGGAGAGAGAGGAGAGGCCAGAGATGCAGGAAGCAGGCGTCATGAAGGCCTGCAGAAATGCTGAGGACTTTGGATTCTATCCCCACTTCTCTGGCCGCACACTCTGAGTGGGGGGGGGGGGGACTGTCATTAGTGCCCCAGCTGGTGAAGAATCAGACACCCTTTTAAAACACTATTTAAAAAACCTGTTTAACATTTACTTTTAGAGGATAAAGAGAAATCAATTTCTATTAATAAAAATTGTAATATTTCTTTGTGTTCATTATCAGGAGTTAGGTTTTTTTTATTTATTTTGAGAGAGAAAGTGGGGGAGGGGCAGAGAGAGAGAGAGAGAGAGAGAATCCCAAGCAGGCTTCATGATCTCAGTGCAGAGCCTGATATGGGGCTTGATCTCACGAACTGTAAGATCATGATCTGAGCTAAAATCAAGAGTCAGACGCTTAACGTACTGAGTCACCCAGGTGCCCAATGAGTTAGTTCCTTCCCCCCAAATGTAGTAACATAACAATTTAACATATTTGAACTAGGTTTTCTGCTGACTATACTGATATATACCTGCAAGGTGTTAATCTCACACGAATGTGGTTAGATAATCTTGTTGAAAATATTAAAAACAATTTTTTTTAACTTTCATGTAGTCAAAACATGTTCCTGCTTTACCGAGCTTCTCTCTCTCTCTCTCTTTTTGCATAGGTGTGTCATTTTCTGAATTTGACAACTTCTTGTGAGGCTTAATAAAAGCCTTCAAATGTACATAAAAGAAATCAGAACCACACCAAAAAAAAAAAAAAAAAAGGGAGTTTTGAAATTTCAGCAGACAGACATGGTGACTTTAGATGCCCGCCATGCTCTGGCCTCAGGTTGATGGCGTGGTCTAACCTTCACCGAGCAAATCGCATTGTGGCTGTTACGAATACTCTGCAGTGCTGGGTCAGCTCTTCTGGGGACCATAAATCTTTTTTGGCTCAATTGGGACCCTTTTATATTTTGTCAGCGATGTAAGTCGCTCACAGAAGCCTGAGTTAACTGACACCACAGATTCGATCTGCTTGAACAGTATCTCAGGGTGTCCTATAAACTGGTGCCCCGGGGAGTTTCCAGGTCATCCGGCCCCATAACTTGGTTCTGTCCAATTCTAGCAAATGGTAGGTGTGAGGGGAACAGAAGGAGAAGTGCTGATGACCTGGGTGAAGGACTGTGATGGTCTCAACCAGAAAAGTCATAGTGGGAACAGAGAGAACAGATCAATTTAAGGAACCCTAAAAAGTGCACTTGATGGAACTTGGTGGTTGGATTTGGAGAATGAGGGAAGCATCAAGGACAGGACATGGGTTTCCTGTTTGAGCGACTGGGTAGATGGTGATCCAGCTACTAAGGTAGGAGACAAAAGAGGCATAGGAGTGGGGCGAAAGATATTGAGTTCAGTCTGGACTTAAGGAGTTTCAGGTATGTGTGGCCCATCTTAACTGAGATGTCAAAGAAGTTGAGTGAATGGGGCTGTATATCAGGAGCCCTATCCCGGTGAGAGATATGACTTTGAATATCATGCACATAGAGAAGGAGGTCCTGGAATTAGATATGATCACACAGAGAGGGGGGAGAGTAAGTGGAGAGAAAGGCTCAGGACAGAACCTTGAGAAGAAATAGTTTTTAAGGAGAAATCCATGGAATAGAAACAAAAGATATTAAGAAAGAGCTGTTAAAGATTAACCAATTCTAAGAAGTGAGCCAAGAGTCGGCTCTTGTATCTTCAAAATTTTATTTATACGCTGTTATCTTATTCATTTTCTTACCGGGAAATATTTCAGGCATACCAAAAAAAGGTATAGGCTAGAATAATATAACAGACACCCATGAACTCTCTCGCTGCTCTGTGCATCCTTCCTGATCACTGTCCCCACCTTCTCCTCAGCGGTAACCTATTCTATTATTGCCATGCTCATTTTTAAACTTTTATGACACCTCATGGTGCCACCATGCAGAAGGAAACACTCCCTTCCATTATGACTGGGGCATGATTCTCAAATTCGAAAGAAATGAGCGCCTACAAATGGCCTTTCAAAGAAATTACAGATGTGCTTCCATTCATCAAACACCACTCACACTTGGAGTGCTAACTGTACCCGGTTATAGATTCATTGCCTCTCAGCTCCCAATCCACCCTTCTTTGACCTGCTCTGTGGTGTTGGAGCCTGTCGTTGCTAACATTTTTCTTTGCCAGCTGGTGCAATATTACCCTTGCCAGTAGAGGGCGCTGAAATAGCACCTGCAGGGGGCAGGGGCTTCCTTCTGGTTCTGGTGTACTTCTCGCTCCTGCGCTGTGGCCGGTGACTCGCTGTCGTCCTGCGGTGTTCACCCAGTGAGTTTCACTGGCATCATAGCAGATGGCTTCTCGGGAAGTCTCACTGATGCCCTCTTTGCTTCCGACTGATAGTGTTCTGCCCTCCAGCCCCGACATGCAGCACCTCAACCTCTCCACCATGCCGTGGACCACAGCCACATCTACCCCAGTCAGGTCTGAGCCTCAGCCCTGGAGTGGGGTTCCTTCCATAGCTGTTCTGTCTCTGCCCTGGAGGTAGTGTCTACTTATACTCCAACCTCTTTATTCTTCAGAGTTCTGTCCACCTTTTAGTGGCTAATTACCTCTTACTATTAATAATTCCTTACATTAAACTTTCCTTGTTCAAGCTACTGTGCAGGGTCTGTCTCCTCACTGGATCCTGAGTAACAATCAACAATAGAAAGAACACGAGTCTTGTGGTAACAGACTCTGACGTGGAATTTTGAGACGCTGGAAAGTCATTTCGTCTTTCTGAATTTAAATTCCTCCTCTATAAACTGAAGCTAGCAATTCCTTCCCTGCCTCCTACCAGCATTCCAAGAATCATGCTGGACATTGAATGTGACTTATTAGGGGTAGGGGGTACACAACAGTCAAAGTCCAAGTAGGGGAAAGGGGAGAGTTGGGGGAGAATAAAGGAAGAGGAAGTGAAAAAGGATTGGGGAGCAAGACTGTGACAGGCATTTATGGCTTCATGTCACCGCGAAGCCTCTTCTCTCCATCCCTTCTGCTCAGCAGAGTGAAAAGAAGTAAGACTCTGGGATCAGGGAGCTTGAAAAAAGAAAGTTCTTTCCTTTTATGATCTTAGAAGTCTAGAAAGAAATGGCTTTATTTTAAGCTTCCAGGAGCTGAGTGGCTCAGGGGCTTGGTGCCAAGAAAACCTAAGAGCTGAGGATAAACCAACTATAAGGGCTTTAGATTAAACTAAAATTTAGGGTGAACTGATAAAATTGCAGGATCTGAAAAAGAAACTAAATTCTATGCCACGATTTTTTTGTTTTAATTTTTGTTGCTTTGAAACAATTATCTCTTTTGGGGGAACTATGTTATATTTAACTTTATTATTATTTTATTTTTAGAGAGAGAGTGAGTGGGGGCAAGGGGCAGAGGGAGAGAGAGAGAGAGAGAGAGAGAGAGAGAAAATCTTATGCAGGATCCATGCTCAGTGCAGAGCCAGACATGGGGCTTGATCCCAGGACTCTGGGATCATAAAACAAGCTGAAACCAAGAGCCAGGCTCTCACCTGAGCCATGAGACACTCTTATATTTAAGTTTAAATAGCAAATTTTATTGTTTCACCAAAAGAGGAATCACTGGGGTGTATGGTACAGCGTGTGTCCCTATGGCACGGCACCTAGCAGCCAAATATCTAAATTGCAGGTTTAGTTTTTGCTTTGTGGGCAAAATAGACTTCTGGCTAAAGCCATGGTCACCATAGGAGAGGTTACAGGCTCTAGTTAGCAATCATATAACCGAGGTTTTTCCAAGAAAGTCTTGTATTAATGTAGTTGTATTCTTTTCAATTAGCTCAATATGTTAAATGTATAATTAAACATATTGAACTTACTATCTATTAAGAGTGTTCATAAAAATAAATATGTCCTATGTCCTGAGTTGTTTTGTTTGGAGAGCATGGTCTTTGTAGGTGGGTGTGGTCGAAGGACTCAGACTAGACATCTCCCTGTGGTCCCTTCCTTTTCCTTGTCCTTAATTTACTTACCTGTAAAACAAGAGGGGTTTGTTTGCTCAGTGACATTAACAACTTTTTAAAACCATGATCCATAGTGGAAATTACTTTTTTATCACAGTATTTCTCTCTATCTCTGCTTCTGCCTCTCTTTGTCACACACACACACCTCAAGTTGCCATAAAACAATGTCCAGCCTTACTATATACAATGCATTTGCTTCCAAGCCACACCACCCACACCACCCATGTCATTCCATCCCATCCCGTCCCATCCTTTCCCGTCCCGTCCCATCCCATCCCATCCCATCCCATCCCATCCCATCCCATCCCATCCCATCCCATCCCATCCCATCCCATCCCATTCCATTCCATTCTCAACAAAACTTAATAAGAACTTATGGGTTAAGAGTTCCTAATTACATGACCTACAAACAGGTCTCACCCCAAATTCCAAAACTCACTGCACAAAATAATTTCTCACATACAGTCTCTGTGTAGACTATTTGCTACTTGATGGTAAAATCCCTTCACAATGGATCCCTTACAACTGCTACCACCTGCTTCAGCTCTACCAAGCATCTGCCACCAGCAAATCCATAGCCAGTGAGAACCAAGTCTGAACATAGAATAGGTGCCCCATTCCTACCAATAGACGGTATTTGGAATGAGTTTTGTGCTCAAAGCATGGCATGTAGTATACCCCCCTGCCAGGAGGTCTTCTCATTGGTCTTCTGCTTCCCTCTCTTTGCTCTAGAGGCCTGGCTCCCTGTTAGGTTGTAGAGGTTGGACCTTGCCTCCTGTGTACCAGCCCCTGGCTGTGTCCTGCTTTATTCTGGATAAAGCTTCCAGGAAGCATAATGATAACACCTGTTTTTGATTCTGATGTCTGGCCTGAACATGTATCTTCATTCATGACCTTTCTTTGGATATCATGATTCCAGCTGCTGGCCTCCCTAACTAGACTCACTGTTCTCTCTCTGATCTGTCATGTAAAGATTCCAGTAGGTCATGGTCCAGCCAGATGGACTGGGGAGTGCCTACACCTATGAGTTTACACCTCTTTTTGACTTACAGATACACAGTGGGCAATGAGTAATTAAACTTTCAATCTGCCTATGAAAAATTCCTATGAAGCAGCTGCTATTCTGTAAACAATCACTTAAATATACCATGATAACTCCTGGTAAAGAATCATGAAATAATTCCATTTTGAAAACAGCCCCTCTTTGTAACATATCTTCCCTTCTCTGCCTACAACTTACTTCTCTTCCACAACTTACCTGTTTTATAAGAACACAGTTTTGTATATAGTTTTTTAAATTGAGTGTGAATCCCTTTTTTTGCCCCAGGAAGTTTGTCAATATATTTTGGGGGCCTTGGCCCCAGTGAGAATTTGGCTAGAGCTCAGGGAGGACTTCCTGACAAAGGGAGGTTGTAGAATGTTTCCTTTAAAATAATAGTAATAATAAATGAAGGGAGATGGGGTGGGAAGGTTGTCCTAATCTGAGAGGGCGAGAGGGGGAGTTCCATGACTTCTCAGGGTCTGATCCAGCCCTGAGGTTCTTGGAGGTGATTGGTCCTTTCCAGTGCTCTGTTCCTGATCCAAGGCATTGTCTGTTCCTGATCCCTGAGCTCTGAGTGCAAAACTCCCAGCTCTACACCATCCTCAGCACCCCAGGACCTTGTGCCAGTTGGCTGACCTGTGCACTCTGGGAATTCCAGACCAGCACCAATGGGCTCTTCCAATTTGCTTTGATTGTCCACCTTCCAGAAAAGACCTACAGCATGTGGAGCTGATGAACCCCTTCCAGAGATCTTCTGCCTCCATTAGCCAACTCGTTAGGGGCTTTCCGGGCATCCTTTTACACTGAGAGTCTCCCTTTCACCTTGTTCTGCTTGCACTTCACTGGTTATACATGGTTGACTGGACAACTCAGTTCCGCAACCAACCATCTCATCAGAGTTCAGCTTAATTACTGAATCCCTAGGTGTGCTTCAGATTCGGTGGGAGCCTGTTCAATCCCTTTCTGAGGACAAAATGAAACAGGAAGTGAAGAACTCTAGATAGAGTAATAAATGATTTGGAGATACGATGATTTTAATTTGACGTCTGTATGTCCATTGCAAAGAACAATTGGATCAAGAACTTACTTGCTCAGTTTGTGTATGTTTTAATGCAATCAGCTCTTGAATAGTCTGAAACCTATGTGAGTCCCCAAATTCATAAATATGAAAATATTTGTAAGATTCTTGGCTTTCTCCTGAACCACACTCCTATCTTGAGACTTTTCAACTTTTATAGGCACTTTATCTCTTACTTGATAGAGATATTTTAATAATAGTAAGTGTAAGGGGCGCCTGGGTGGCTTAGTCGGTTAAGCGTCCGACTTTCGCTTAGGTCATGATCTTGCGGTTTGTGGGTTCGAGCCCCGCGTCGGGCTCTGTGCTGACTGCCAGCTCAGAGCCTGGAAGCTGCTTCAGATTCTGTGTCTCCCTCTCTCTCTGACCCTCCCCTGCTCGCGCTGTCTCTCTCTCTCCTAGAAAAAAAAAAAAACATTAAAAAAATAATAGTAAGTGTACTTCCTGAAACCATTCTACAAATTGTTTCTATTTGTTTATATGTACATAATTTACATATTTCTATGTAGAGAACTTGTTCTTGGTATAGGGTCAGGCAACCACAGATTAATCTTTTACTCTTTAATTCATTCCAAACTTTTTTTTTCCTACTAAGACTCATAACTTCCCTTTTAATTTTTAGTTGTTATTTTAAGATTCCTGAACAATGCATCAGTTTGTACTTGCTATGCTTAACAAGTAGAATAGATAAAGCCAAAGTTCCCCTCTACTACCACCCCAAACCCATTTTTCTGGCCAGAGGTGGCCACTGTTAAAAATTGGGAGTGCATCTTTTTTAATTTTAAGTTTTAATTTTAATTCCAGTTAGTTACCATACAGTGTTCTATTAGTTTCAGGTACAATATAATGATTCAACACTTCTATACATCACCCTATGCCCATCATGACAAGTGGGTGTATGTCTTTTGAACGTTTGACCCCAGGTATTACTGGAAGGGAGCCCATCTGCTTGGGTTTGAATTCTAGTCCTGTCATCAGCAACTGAGCAATGTGGGCAAGTTAGTTCCCTCTCTGCTCGATTTATTCCCCCATAAAACTGAGGACAATAATAGTACTTATTTCATAGGATTTTCTTGAGAATTAAAAGAGTAATCTGTGGAAAGCACTTACAACAATGTCTGATACACAGTAAGCACTCAAAAGTGTTTCATATATGTATGTATACTCTAGAAAATTATGTTTTACATACATGGTATCATAGTGTCCAGATATTTCTATGAGTTGCTTTTTTTAAAAAACTCTTTCCATGTTAGCACAATTAGATATAACCCACTTTTTTAAACTGCTGCATCATTTTTATTGTATGTACACGACATAATTTATTTAGCCATCCTCTATTTATGGATATTCGTATTTCTTTCAAATTGTTGCTACTGTTAAAGTTGTAAGGATTTTCCTGACAATTGCATGTGAATTTATGATGATCTCATCACCTCCTTTTGCCCGCATACATGAGTATTTCTCCAGAGTAGATGCTAAGATGTGGAATTACTTGGCTTAGGATATATGTGCTGGTGGTGGTGGTAGTGTCTTTGTTTTGGACATTATTAATATTCTTGCTCTAAAATGCTTCCTATGCTTACCCACACATTTCCCTTTTCTAGAATTCTTGATTCCTTCTTGTACTTCTGTGCTTCCTTTGGGATCATCTTTATTTAGCCTGAGGAATTTCCTTGAGTATATCTTGTAGTCCCGAAGGGCTGATTACACATTTGCTCAGTTTTTTTCAGCTTTGGCTTCTCCAAGAACACTTCTTTATGTCTTCATTTTTAAAAATGAAACTTCCTTATTTTGAGATCATCGTAGATTCACAGGCAGTTGTAAGAAAGAGTACAGAGGGATCCCGTGCAGGCTTGACTCAGTTTACTGCACTGTAACATTCGATAAAACGATGGCACTGAAAGCCCAAGATTTTCATTAGAATCTACCCACTTCGGCTGGATCTGTGCTTCAGTACCTCCCCCGCAGTATACGCATCCTTAAACCTCTGTTCAGCAATTTGCCTCCCAGAGGCTGAGATCACTGAAGTTTGCCCTCAAGGGTTGGACAAAAGCTCAAGGTAAATTTTATGCAGGTTTTGGGGGCTCTTTTTTTTTTTTTTTTAAAGCTTCCTCTTCTCTTACCCTGTAGACTTCAATCACTGTGGCAACCACTAATGCTATTCTCTGTTTCCTCGATCCAGCGAACTAGAAAAAGATGGAGTCACAGATAACGGAAGGCTAGGTTGTGTTGGCCATTTTAAGTTGTTGGGGCGCCTGAATGGCTCATTTGGTTAAGCGTCCGACGTCAGCTCAGGTCATGATCTCGCGGGAAGTGGGTTCGAGCCCCGCTTCCGGCTCTGTGCTCACAGCTCAGAGCCTGGAGCATGTTTCAGATTCTGTGTCTCCCTCGCTCTTTACCCCTCCCCCACTCATGCTCTGTTTCTCTCTGTCTCAAAAAAAAAAAAAAGTTGTGGGCCATTAAAACAATTTTTTTAATGTTTACTTTAGAGAGAGAGAGAGAAAGAGAGCGAGAGAGTGTGGGGCAGGGTCAGAGAGAGAGAGAGGGAGACAGAATCCAAAGCAGGCTCCAGCCTCTGGGCTTTCAGCACAGAGCCTGATGTGAGACTCGAACCCATGGACGGTGAGATCATGACCTGAGCCGAAGTCGGACACTTAACCAACTGAGGCAGCCAATGCAGCCCAAGTTGTTGTGGGCCTTTGTAATACTGGATTTCATAAGTAGTCAACGTTATAAATGGTGTTTAATTGCGGGACACCTATTGAGGTAATTAGATTGTGTTTTTCCTTTAATATATTAATGCAATGGGTTACCTTACTAGATATTTAAAGCTTCAGTCGTCCTACATTTTTAGGATAAAACTCTCTTGACTATGGTTCATCACCATTCTTATTATGCTGTTAATAAGCTGCTAATATCATAGTTAGGACTTGTGCACATCTGTTCACAGGTGATAATTGGCTTATAATTTTATCTTCTTGTGCTGTACTTTTCCAGTTTTGGTACCAGGGTTATGCTAGCTTCATGAAATGAGTTTACCAGCTTTCCATTTCTTTCTATGCTCTGTAGCATTTGCTATGAATGGGATATTCTCTGTAATTTGATGTCTTGGTAGAGTTTTTCCAAAGATCCATTGATGTTTATATTTTTTCTTGAGACTGTTATCACTTACACTTTCCTATAAAGTCATCATTTTAAATCTAGGTTTCAAATTTACTGGCATAACATTGTACATAGTATTCTCTGATAATTGAAAATTTTTATTAGTGATTAAATATCCTTCCCATTCATTTGTAACTTTCTTTTCTTGATTAGACTCAGCCAGTTAATTTTTTATTTTTATTTTTCCAAAGTCTTAGTTCTTCGTTTTATTCATAAGTGCCTTTAAAAGATATTCTCTTCCATTAATTTCTGGGTTTAACTTTATTAACTCTTTCTGCTTTATCTGGTTTATTTATTTTAATTTTTCTCGATTTTTAGTACAGTTATCAAAATAGTTTGTTATTTGCCCATTGATTTCTTCTTTTATCTTAGTTTTTTTTTTTTTTTTTTTTGTCTGAAGTACGTTTAAGTTATTGGCTGCATATTTTTTTGTGGGTAGAGGGTGCCACGGATGCCATGATGTGCCACCCAGTTCTTTAGGACCCAGTTTTTCAGGACCAAGACATTCATTGTCCCCGGCACAAAGGAAGTTGGTTGTTCATGGGTCATAGTAGAGTCTTAAATTATTGACCTCCAGCAAATGGAGCTGTCCACCCAAAGTCACACCCCTTCCCAGGCCAGCACACATCCAGTGACTGTCAGTGAGGGGTACAAAGGCCTGGACTTCTTGCATCAATTTGGTCCAACCTGAAGAGGCAATCCCAGATGCAGAGTTCTCTGTAGGCTTGGCTGAGACCTCTGTTATTCTGCAGTGACTTTCAACTTCTCCCTCTGCCCGGTCCTGCTTCCCTTAATTTCATAGGTGTTGCTCCCAAGGGTCCTACCTAAAATAAAACCCTCTTGCACAGACACCCATCTCAAGACTGGTTCTGCAGAACCTGGCCTCTAGCAGGGCTATCTTCTGGTTGTTATTTCTAATGTAATTTTCAGAATGAACATCTTTTCTCATGCATATGTATGAGAGTTTCTATACCTAGCAGTGGAATCACCACATTAAAGTGAATATGCATCTTCAACTTTACTGGATATTGCTAACTAGCTCCCAGCCGTGCATTTCACAGCTTTGTTAACTTTATGTTGCCATCCCCTTCCTGGGTTGTTCTATATTACAGGTAGGTTTCACAAAGTCTCACTCAGTGAGTCTCCAGCTTTTAATAGATTAATTCGAGATGTTCACTTCGATTATTAATATCATTTTTCTTAAAGAGGTCTAGTTAAATGACCTAGATAGTTTAAAATCTAGAATCAAGGGTCAGGAACTTGGACTCTCATCCCCATTTTGCCCAGGATCAACTCTATGGCCTGGAGAGTTATTTATTCTCTCTGAAGTTCATTCTTTTCATCTTTTCAATATGGAAGTTGGACTATGAGAATCTTGAAGGCCCCAATCACTGTGATAGTAGATGATTCCCAGGGTTTGATCCTAACTCCTCACTGCACCACTGCATACCTTGAAGTCCTACCTTAGAGACCATCCTCTCTCTTCTTAGACAAAGACAAAATCTTTTGCTTCTCATGGTGACTAGGGGCTTGGGGCTAGCTTAGGATAGGAGAATGCCCAGGAGGTGGGGCCAGGTAGACTGGCATGGATTTCTTTATTCGTTTTGCTATTGCTCCCCCCTCTCTGACCAACCTCCACCTAATTCAGATTCTGACTTCCCACTAACTGGTCTAGAGACAGTGTCCACTAATTCCTGTTTAATAATTTTTACTTTGTTCTGATTTGAGATATTGCCCAAAGGAAGTAATAAAGATTTGGTTCTCTAGAGGCTAAGGTTTTTAGGTAGATCAATATTTATCGAATAAATATTATTGATACTATTTTGGTAACTGTGGGAATAAAAACTGACTGAAACTCTGTCTCTCCCGTCAAAGCACACTGTCTGATGACAAAATCTAGCACACCAAGGAGGCATGCTCCAGACAGAGTACTCTAGGTGTGGCCAGGAATAAAGTTATTTGTCCTGGGGTGGCCAAGGAGCCCTTATTGAGGAGACAGAGTTCAAGGTGGCACCAGACAAGGGACGCTTGGGTGGCTCAGTCAGTTAAGCATCGGACTCTTGGTTTCGACTCAGGTCATGATCTCACAACTTGTGGGATCCAGCCCTGTGTCAGGCTCTGCACTGAGAGCGTGGAACCTGCCTGGGATTCTCTGTCTCCCTTTCTATCTGCCCCTCCCCTGCTCGTGCTTGCTCGCTCTCTCTGTCTCTGTCTCTCTTTCAAAAGTAAATAAATAAACATTAAAAAAAAATAGTGGCACCAGAAGAACACTAGAAAGAAGGAGGGAATGAGCTGATAATACCTATTCTGCGTTTTGTTCTATGTTTCATGCTTCTCTGCATGGAGAAATGAATAGAAGCTAAAATCACAGTCAGCTCTTCATGATGCTCCAAGTCCCTTGAATCTGCTCTGGGCAAAGTCTAATGGTGCCCTTATGTATCTTTATCATCCTTATATTTTTCTGTTTCATAGTCTTAGGGTCTTTTCTCCTGAGAGTTTGTGGGGAGAGATAAGAATGTAAAGAGGGGGCAGCTGAATGATTTTCCCTGCCAGGCAGGTCGTTGGTTTCATATGAGAAGATGCCCAGTACGCCATGAAAATAAATGACCATGTGTCCTGTCTAGAGACTGGAAGAAATGAGTCCGCAAATTTAATAGAAAGCAGGCCCAAGACCTTTAAGGAAATGAAACAAAACCTACCATTTTCTTTTATTTTTTAAGTGTTTTCTTTCTTATACTAGTCTCTTTTAGACTTTTGTTTTTACTTTTGTATGTGTGAGTGTGAAACTCCATATTGGCATCAGAATTGATCGCCTCTGGGCAAATGTCTGTGTTCCGAGAGCCTACTGATACACAGGCGGGAGAAGGAAGTAGAGATACTAGGAATTGATGAAGGGACATATGGGAAGAATCAATATAAATTATACCAACTGAATTGGAATTCCAGTGACCAAGCAATGTTTAAACAAAATGGCTGGTGAGTTTTCATCTCTGATGGAAATGTCATCCAATAGTCCCCCTTCTGGGAGTAATGCCACAAACAATTATAGAAAATTGACTTTATACCTGAATTCCCAAATGAAAGGGAAAAGTTCCAGGCACCTGAATTCTCAAATAAACACAAAAATACTCAGATGAAATGATCTGGAACAATGTATCAGCAAATTATGTTCTTTGAGGCAATATATCAACATGTGCAAAAGTTCGTGTATAGATGGAACCTGAGTGCAGGCCCCAATCTGGATGGAGTTAATGAAGGAAGATTTTGGTAAAGATGAGTTTTACTTGTGGTTCAATTTTTTATTTTTTAAAGGCAAATGGAGATATAGATTGGGAGTTAAAGACAGGGAGTCAATTCCAAGTGGGGGATCTGTTCCCTTCGGAGGTGGTTTCAGACCATGGAGATCCCAGATGATTGCTTTCCCAGCTCCATCTACCTGAGTTCCCTGCACCAACGGCCTGTAGGTCACAGAAAGGCAGAACAGGCTCTAGATTATTCTTTCCTGAAGCCCAACTCCATGTGAGTTGGTGAACAAAGCCTCTTGGTGCCCTCTCCGCATTTGTTTCCCCAAAGATTTGTATTTCATTCCCAGCATTAACATATCAATGCCACCAATATGCATACATTTTCATTAAATTGCTTTTGGTTGGAATAGCTAACATGCCCTTGTAATGCCATTAAATGTGAACAATTATGAAGAAAGAGAACACTCCATTTGTTCTCTCTTTCAAGACCTCAAACTAGATTACCTTGTTCTCCTAACAGGTGAAAATCCTTTTGCCCAACAAATTAGACATGGACAAATTGCTCCCATTTTAGGCTATTTTGAAAGCCTTCCCCCTCTGTTACCTTTCCCATTCATTTGTATTTGAGGTGCAATGTTAATTCTTGATCATAGGCACTAAATGAAGGGAACTGTATCACAAGTAATAGAAAATGACACATAATCTAAAAGACATTTTCATTTGGCTTTGGAATATAGATATATATTTACCTTTGAATATGGGGATGTTTGACATTCCAGAAATTTATTTCAAACCAAATTAGGAAGCCAAACTGGGAAGACTTCATGTCCCTGGAACTAAGAGGCTATGTCCAATTTCTAATCCTGCCAACCCCAATTAATTCTACCTTGCAACTCACTTCAAGCTGTGGAAAAGCATGAAGGACTCTCAGACTCATTGACATTTTATTCTCTGCCAATCCTGTGCTGAAGCAAGAAAGGAGTTAAATAGACCAGTCAGTAGGTTTCCTGAAGTAAACAGAGAGACTTGAGAAATCAACAGAACTCTGGTTAATACTGTTAAAAGATAGACTGAGGCATATTAAGATTTTTGAGTTTATTTGAACACAAATTGATTCAAATTGGGCAGCATCCCATCTAGCAGATAGAAAGGAACTCCGAGGAGCTGTACAAAAAGAAAGTCTTAGAGGCAGAAGGGAACAGGTACAAGGAAGTTACACTGAGCAAAAACGTACTTTGGTTATTATAGGGTTACTCTCCTTTAGGGGGATGGCAAGGGTATCAAGCAGATTACCTAACCAGTGCCAATCAGGTGATTCTTGATTGACTGGTTTGAGATTCCAGTTTTGGGAGAAGCAAACCTGTAAATAAGTCTTGGTTTGGTGATGTGGGACTTAGCATAAGCGACTCCATTTTGCGACTGCTGTCTTGTTTTTTAAAAATACAAACTTAAGAATTAGTCTACAAGGAGCATATGTGTTGATTCACAACCCTCTCAGGAGCTTCCCAGCTCTAAACTGAAACCAAATTCCCTTACTTGGAGGGAAAGGAGCGAGAAAAGAGAAGACAGGCCATTTTAGATTGGTGGGTAGTGGTTTTAATAAGCTAAGGGAACTTTCTTGGGAGGCAGCAAGATGAATGGATGCCTGCACCTGCCTGCCAAGTCTTCAAAGTTCATGAAGAGACCTTAACTGGGTTCAGTTATGTTTACTGTGTGGGTGTTTTCAACACCACACCACTAACTCAAGTCTATGTCCTTGGAGCAGCCTCTGAAATGAGAAGGGCAAGTGGAACCACATTCCAAGGACAGAAAATGGGGTGAGGAGCCTCTGAGTGCCAGGTCCAGCTCATGGGTCAATTGGTGGTCACATCTTCTCAATGATCTCTGAAATTCTAATACAGCAACTTTCCAAATACAGTATAGAAGGGGTTAGTCTACATCAACACATTGAGTTTATTATTCACCAGACACTCTGATTGTTATAATGGATAGAAGATTAAGAAACAATCAGGCAGACGAACATCTTATTATGCCCATAAAGACTTAACTGATCTAGCTCATGCTTGTCTCTGGAATCTCATTAGGTCCTCTCTGCCCCTTGATGACTATGTGCCTGCCCCACCAGTTGTCTCTTGTTTTCTAGAACATGCCAGGTCTTTCTTGACTTAGGACTTTGTACATTTGGATCCTATTGCCCCTGCTGGAGCTCTCCTATCTCTGTTCACATGGGTGACTTCTTCTCTTCTTATAGCTCAAGTAGAGTCACCTCAGAGATGCCTTCCCTGCTTCCCTTCCTTAAATACATTCCCTATTGTGACTCTGTGTCTTAGCAACTTCTTCTCTTGTATCCATTTGTTTCCTTCTGTCTCTGTCCTTTACTAGAATAGAGTGTGAGTGTTATGCATGGAGAGACCTTCTGGCCAGAGGCTGCATCTTCAGCTCCAGGCACCAGGCCTGGCTCAGAGAGATACATGAATATTTTCAAGTCAAATAAAGAATGCTGAATAAGATCTGATGTGGAAGGGCTCGTGGTCTAAGGCTGTGTGGTAGAACTCTGAAAACAGTAATTACCATCAGTTATTTTAAAAGTTACTATTAGGTTGGGGTGCGTGGGGGGCTCAATTGGGTGAGCATCCCACTTTGGCTCAAGTTGTGATCTCGTGGTTCTTGGGTTCAAATCCCACACTGGGCTCTCTGCTGTCAGCATGAAGCCCACTTTGGATCCTCTGTCCCCCTCTTTCTCTGCACCTCCCTGGCTCACATTTTTTCTCTCAAAATTAAGTAAACATTAAAAATAGTTACTATTTGCTTAAAAAAAATCATCATGGCCCATTTTAAGGATTTCTTTAATTGCATTTTTTTATTAGAAAAAGTTTCACATCTTCTTTCATTTATGTTCCCATCCACCATTCTGTCCCCATTATTGGCAAATTCCAGACATCACACAAGGGCCAGAGATAGGGAAAGGCAAGCGAGGCGTCTAGAGGGCAGCACTGGAGGGTCCTCAGTCCCGGTCCTGCGTTATCATTTCACCAGTAAATATTTTAGTATGTACATGTCCGTATAAGACAAAACTCTTTAATTAAAAACAAACAAGCAAACAAAGAAACAAAAAAACTGGGGTGCCCGGGTGGCTCAGTCGGTTAAGTGTCCAACTTTGGCTCAGGTCATGATCTCACGGCTCATGAATTCGAGCCACGTGTCAGGCTCTGTGCTGACAGCTCAGAGCCTGGAGCCTGCTTCGGATTCTATGTCTCCCCGTCTCTCTCTGTCCCTCCCCTGCTTGCACCCTTTCTCTCTCTCTCTCAAAAATAAATAAACTTTAAAAAAAAATTTAAAAACCAAACCCCACATAAGTATGTTACTATGTTACTTAAAAATACCAATTCCTTAATATCATCAAAAGTCTAGGCTGTGTTCAAATTTCTCTGATCATTTCATACGATTGTTTAAGGTTGATTTGTTTAAAGGAGCATTGAAACAAAGTCCACACGTTGCACTCGGTTGATACAGCTTAAAGAAAGTCTCTTGAAATCTATTGGTTTCTCCAATCCTTTTTTTATTGCTTTTTTTTTTTTTTTTTTTTTTTTTTTTGGCTTAAACGAAAAGCAGGTGATTTGTCCTGTGAAGTTTTCCACACTCTTAATTTTGCAAATCATCTGTGTGATCTCATTGCATNAAGGTTGATTTGTTTAAAGGAGCATTGAAACAAAGTCCACACGTTGCACTCGGTTGATACAGCTTAAAGAAAGTCTCTTGAAATCTATTGGTTTCTTTTTTTTTTTTTTTTTTTTTTTTTTTTTTTTTTTGCCTGCAATTTATGGCTTAAACGAAAAGCAGGTGATTTGTCCTGTGAAGTTTTCCACACTCTTAATTTTGCAAATCATCTGTGTGATCTCATTGCATATGTTCTCCTGACTCCAGTATGTCCTGGAAACTAGTCATTGGATATAGTGGCTTGAGCAGCGTCTTAGTCCGTTCAGGCTGCTATAACGAAGTCCCACAGACTGGGTGGCATGTGCACAGAAATATATTTCTCACAGTTCTGGAGGCTGGAAGTCTGAGATCAAGGTGCCAGCATGGTCAGGTTCTGGTGGAAGTCCTCTTCTGAGTCGCAGATGGCTGACTTCTTGTTGTATCCTTGAATGGCAGAAGGAGTTGGTTAGCTCTAGCCTCTTCTCCTAAGGGCACTCATCCCATCCAGAACTCCACCCGCATGACCTAATTATCTCCTAAGGGACCCACCTCCAGATACCATCATGTTGGGGACTAGAATTTCAACATTTGAATGTGGGGAGAACAGAAACATTTAGTCCATTGCATCCATTCAATGTTTATGCAAGGATACCTCATCGATAATCTTCTGTCTGTCCACACAGAGACACATAATGTCTGGTCATCTTGCTTTTTGTGATGCTAGTGGCCATCAAAGATCATTGCCTAGATTCATTACCTATTAGAGTTACAAAATAGCAATATTCAGATTTTACTATTCTTATATTTGTCAGCTGGAATACTTCTATAAAGGGGAATTTCTCCCCATCAACTATTTGTTTACTTTTGGACATAGCTCATATAGAAAAAGCAGACAAATGTGTGATTCTTTCCCTTTATGTACAGAGTAATGAGTCAATTTTCCCTTATTCTCCAAAGATGACCAGTGAGGTAGTGATATTGTTCTGTATCATCAGGAAATCATGAATTTATAATGTATTTGATGCATTTCAAAAGTTATAGAAACTTTTTGCAGTTGGAGCCCCTTAAAGTTGGTACTTGAATCATTTTGACAAGACCTTGTAGTCTTACTGGTTGCCTGATATGACCAGATATTCCGGGCTCATTTTGCATATTTCTGCCCCAGATCTAGGATCAGCCATTCTACCAATGAGCCTAGATTTTACAATCTGAATATAATAATATTTAAGTCCAAAATTTCAAATGTTCACCTCTGTCATTATATATTCATTTGTTAAAGGAATATAGTTAGTGAGTCTTGACAGTTCAAGGCGTGGAATCAGTGGGAGGGAAGCCAGTTAGGGCTGAAGTGAGTGGAAAGAAGAGAAAGAAGACATCTACTCCCATTCCTCCCTCTGCTTCCTCCCATCTTTCCTACCCTTCCTACTTCAAATTTCTGAGCATCAAGAAAAGCCAAAAATTGCCTTTTTCTAAGGAGGTCTATTAGATATAGTTGGGGTAGGAATAAATTCAGGTGTAAATAATTGACTAATGGACTACTAGGAGGAAAATCCATTTTCCTTTAAAAATTTTTTTAATGTTTATTTATTTTTGAAAGAGAGAGACAGAGCAAGAGTGAGGAGGGGCAGAGAGAGAGAGAGAGAGAGAGAGAGAGATACGGAATCTGAAGCAGGGTCCAGGCTCTGAGCTTCAGCACAGAGCCTGATGCACAGCTTGAACCCACGAACCACGAGATCATGACCTGAGCTGAAGTCGGACACTTAACCAACTGAGCCAGCCAGGCGCCCCTATTTTTCCTTTTGAAAATTAAAGCATTCTTTCTTTCTTTAGCTGTCTTAATTTTTTTTGTGGATGATGGATAGTATTCTTTGATACCAGAGAGGGAATGAACAATTTTGGGTCCAAGTACAAGAAATCAGAAACTGTAGATAGTGAGGGGTATCCCTAAGTTTTCTCAGCCCTTCCCCCTACCCCCACCCATGGCACAGGAAATGGAAGCCAGAACAATTGTTCTTCATCTGGACCTGGAGCTGGAGATGGGGTCTCCAGTGGACCCAGAAGAAGCTGGGCTCTCACATTCCTTCTGCTCTGTGAGTGTGTCTGCAGCACCACAGCTCACTGAGATGTCATCACCCAGGGGGTCAGGAGGAGTATTTCAGATGTGAGGAAAATGGCCACCTCTTCAGGCTGCCTGGAATTATCTTTGTTATTGTTTCAGAGGAAAGCCGTAATAACATTTTTGAAGGTGGAGTGGTTGCTTTCTTTATTGTTACCTGATATTTCTTCGTTGATATTTTTTTTCCAGGAGGCATTTCCACAAAACTTATTGTTCAGGGGGAAACACAATTGAAATCAATTGCTAATTAAATTTGTGTCTAAATTAATAAATTACCACAATTCAGATCATATCTGTCTGAATAATTTCTATTATGGTGAACATAATTGTTAGATTCAGCATTTAATGAACCATATTGTTAGGTAAAATTCTTATGACAATTGAGACTAATAGAATGTATTAACCTTTATTCTTCTCAGCTTGACATTACATTGGACCATGTTAACATGAAATCACCTGGAAGAGTTTCATCATTAAGTATCCATTGTGACTCTGCTGGCCTTCCCATGGAGCTTGTGAGCTTGGGAAATTAGTGATATGTGATGTTTATCAGTGAGTGTCCTTATCTACAACCAGTTTTTAGGGCATTTGGTTCTGTGTGTGCATGTCTTCATAAGATGGAAACTGTACCAAGGTCAAGAATTAGAAAGCCCCCATCTAAAGTCAACATCATGTTTGGAGCACCCATCTCGAAGGTGCTCTAGGTTTGGGGCCCTGGGACAGGTATGCAGTGGGGTGCTGAGAGAAATAAACACGACTCTTTTCCTAGGGGAATGCATAGTCTAATGCAGACAACAGGGGAGCTTTCTAAGAAAGTATAAAGAAAGCTCATTCTAAAGAAATCTAAGTATATTTAACTAGTTTTGTGGACCTATATTAAGCTGTGACCCTAAAGTTCTATGATTGCTGTCCTAGGGAACATATCAAAATTTATAATTTATAATTTATTTATCCTTTTGAATGCTATCTCCTTCAAAATATCAGCATGTCAGCCTGGAAGTCCCAAAGAACTTTGGGAGATGTCTTTAGGGTTTGGCATCCGCCATTTTTAAATGCTCAGAGGGGAGCATCTGTTGTGCCTTTGTAACTAGGAAAATAACCCCAGTTCACAGGACTGAGAACTATCGGGCAGTGTTATAGTTAAAGGGGGAAAGTTAACCTCTCATGTCTACCCGTAACACGAGTCAGTCTGGCAATGACAACAGGCAGCGCTAACCAGCCTTTCCCTGATGCTCAAAGTCAAGCCTGTAGCTCAGGGTCAGAGCTCACTTTCTCTCGTTGATTATAGACCAGCACTTTGTGCAACACCCTCTATCACTGAACAGTAGCCCGGGGCCTCTAGGTTTTACATTAACTGTAAAACTGACCCCAGTAAACCATGGAAGGTACAGTTACTTCCACTCACTCGAGTCCCTGGCTTCCTTTTCCTGCCTGTTTGAGGGGGCGGGATGGAGTGGGGGAATATACTCTCCAGCGTCATCTGCTGAAGTCAGTCACAGGGAACACCCACCTCCACTTTTGTGTTGTTTGTTTTGCTAAAATAATAAGCCTCTTGTAAGGGGCATATGGTTAGGATTATTACTTTTGCTTTAACAAGTTCTTAAGAGAAAAACTGCACCCTAGTGATCTGGAAGGAGCAGAACACACTAAGCCCTAAAGGCTACAATCTCCCACCCTCACGCCCAACAGTCTAGGGTATGTGTATGTGTTCGTGTTTGATTTACATATGCCACTTGGACTTTTAATCATCTGCTCCATTTGGCCGTTTTAGTTTCTGGTCAAAAAACAGGGAAATCTTCCCAAAGTGATCAGGATTAATGTTGGGACATTTTCACAGAGAATATCCAAGAGTTCTGAAGAATTAGACAGATATGGTTTAGCAGAAAACAGTGAGGAGGGCAGTTCAGAGGGGGAGGCAGAGAAGGGGATCTGTCTGAGTGAAATGAGGGCGTCACTGACCCCAGGTGTATCCTGAGGGTCCCAGGCAGCTGCTGTCAGCCCCCTCCCCCTCCCTAAGGGAGTTGGGAGAGAGGCTTCTTCTCCAAAGTTGGCCATCCAGGGTGTTCTTTTCCCTCCCTCTGTTATCCCCTCTTCTTCTTCCAAGCAGTCTGTCCCCAGGCCTCGGACTAATTTTAGCCCAACTGTTACTGGGCTCAGGGTAGACGGAGCAACCTGCTTCTGTCGGTCTTCCTGTGGGTGCTTGGTGGATGTCAGCCATTAGCGGGGGTCTCCTTGGCCCAAGGCCTCGTCTGAACAGACCAGAGCTTGGAGACAGCCAGCAGCAGGGACCTGGAGCTTGCGAACAGGTGCTCTAATCCCTCTTTGAAGGTGGTTGCTGAGAGTGCACACAAGGATAGTCCCCTATGATTAGGGGAGCGGCAGCAGGGACAGGGGAAAGTCTATTCCTGAAAACAGGACGTGCAGGTTTGCAGATGATGTGCTTCCCGCTGCTGTTTCAGAACCGTCAGAGGCGGCATGTGGAAGGTGGTAAAATGAGGTATAATTTATCAAGCCAGCTAAAGGGGATCCAGGACATGGTGGGTATTTCCGTTTGGGTGCAAAAATATTTAGTTTTGAAATTATTAAGCAACATCATCATCTCCTCGGCGATTTTGTCTTTTTGGTAATCTGAGCAGAGCGCGTATGTATTTGTGTCTGCAAATTACTTTGGAAAATGCATATTATTTACTTGTTCTGAAGAGGCTCTTAGGCTCTGTTGTCTAAATAGGAAATTTGGATCTAATAAAATGGGGCTATTATGGACTCCCAGACAAATAATAACAGAGGGCTAATACCTTTAAAAATTCAAAATTAAAAAAAAAAAAAAAGGTCATTTTGATTAGATGTCAGGACAAAATTCAGCATAAACCTCTACAACTCATTTCTTTCTTCCTCGGTTCTCTCCGTTTTAACACAGTCAAGGCAAATCCCTGGATACAAGAGAAAGTTTTTTCTTGCTCTCTGAGAAACAGCTGAGGCTATAAGCCTCAGCACCAAGAATAAGAATGTCTCCTGCTGTTGGAGCCCCTTGGGAGTGGGGAAGAGGAGCAATTGAATATGTTCTAAGCAGATTCTAGATGCATATGAGCTGGTGGAGGTGAGTAGGGGCAAGGTATCTATCTGGGCATTTTGCTGGGTGGGGACCTAGGGAAAAGTCAGGTCCCTGTCATCTTGGGTGAATTGCTTACTCTACATTGTCAGGACCCTCGAGGCAGGCATGTGATGCCTTTGAACTGCACAGAGTTTCTGCCGCAGGGCCCATTTCACCAATCACAAACTTCGGTGCAATTTCTCAAATACAGTGACCAATTTACCTTGGGGACCCAGAATCTTGACTTTTCTTTGTTCATCTCCCTTTTCAAAGGCATCTTAACTAAGATGGGCTTTAGGACTGCCTTGTCATGTAATCTTTTTTCTTCTTTTGAACTGTTATGGTAATGACCTTCCTACAGCTTGGTTTCATACTGTGCCCTGCTGTTCTCTTCCCCAAACCTCAGGTTTGTCATCTGGAAAATAAGCAGAGGTAGCCTTTCTTTGCCCGAGATGTCTTATGCAGAATTTCAATGGATAGAACATATGCTGATAAAACCCGCCTTGCTGGAATCCGTGAGGAGCCCCACCAGCCCTTCTTCATGCGCCTCTTCCTCAGTCCCTTGGTGGTCCTCAAGGCCCACAGGGACATGAAGTTCCAGGGTTCTGCTGGGCACTGAGTCCCAGCACAGAATGGTTTCTAAAACTTTCCAGCTCTGGGGTTTGGAGGTTCTAGGCATTTCCTGGGTCAATGGCCATCTCTGGCCTCCAGTGTTGGCTTTGTACATGAAGAAGAAAAGAGGGTTAGGCCATTGATGTTTGTCCTCCTCATTTATTTGCCCTCTTCAGATGGAAAGGTTTGACGAGCTTGGGGTCTCCTAAGTCAATCTCCTGGAACCGCATATTTGGGGGGAATCTTCTCCCATGTGGTGTATCCCAGTTGCTTTGGGTGTCCCCGGGGCAATCCTTGTGCTGTTTTCCTTAAGTGGAACTAATGCCTTAATCTGTGCCTTATACCTGTGGAGCCCAGTGGCAGGTGCTGGGGGAATAAGGATCTGCTTTGAGAGGTATCAGGAGCTGAAATAGAAGCCCTCAGGAAACACCCAGCAAAGGGACAGGCCTCACTTTCTGGAAACCTCCTGGATTGTACATTTCCAGCATCCTTCTTGGAGGATCAGAAAGGTCAGTATTTACTGTGAGGCTCTTGGCTGGGGTTTGGCTTCTTCCGCAGCCTCCCTGCAGGTCCCCCCTGATCACGTGACATGCTGGCTCTGCTTTCTTCTGGAGTCCTTGGTTTCCTAAATGATAATGGACGAAAGATCAAATCTGTCCCACACAGGTAATCTTTGCCATCTTAATATTTGTTAAGCTTTTTGATTTACTGAAGAGTTAAAGTCACGTCGGGTCACAAAACTGCACATTAGATCTGCTTCATGAAACACTCTGAGCGAATGGTTTAACTCATTTATTTCACCATCTTCAAACCAATGTAGCAGAAGAATTGCACCTCCCCTTTATAAATCTTCCCATTTATTTCTGACTCAGGTTTATGGGAGGGTACAGACCTAGACTGCTCTGGGGTTTTACATATGGCTGTGGAAACCTGACATGTACTGCTCATAATGGTGAGCAAATGCAGCTCACATATGTTAAATTAACCAGACAAGAATTTCATCTAGAAAGCCTGAGGCATGTGCTCTGCTGATAGGACTTTCCTTTGGCTCCTGAGATTCCCCAGTTCCTTACTTTCCTCTCTTCTCTGCTGCCCCTCTTTTTTTTACCTCCCACATTTGCCTCTTTTACTCCAGAAGTTTAGCTGATTTGGAGAGGAATTTAACCAGAAAAGGCTTTACAGAGAATCACTGCAAGTCCCTCCAAAAAAGAAGGTTGAGAGACTGTGAAATGTGACTTGATGTCAATTAGACCAAGTAGAATCCAGTGGTGGCTTCCCCCTTCCCGCCTCCCCGAATCAGTTCAGTCCCTTACTCCTCAGAAAGGGAGTTTCTAAAGAGGGACATGACCACTCTAGGCAACTTTAGCAATCCTGTGGGACAGCTGTCCTGAGGTTAGATCTGAGGGCTGTGCCGAGGGACTTCTTCAAGGTGTTCAGATTGGCAAGGGGGCATCCTTCCCCGGAAGCCTGACTCCTTCCTAATGTGCTCTAACTGAGGGCTGGGACACTAGGCTTTTCATATTTCTATTTTCTAGAGATTTCACATTTATTTGTGGTCTGATATAGAATCAGTTTTTTAAAAGTGTTCCAGGATATTTGAAAATAATTTCAAATACGTAATTAAAAGTATACAATATGTTTTGTATTACAGAGTTCAAAATACATTTATTCAACCAGGCTGACAATGGTCCCTTCATATCTGCTATATCCTTATTTGTTTTTTTATCTATTTCATCTATTGATTTTTTTTGAAAGGCAAGTGAAAATCTCCACCATGATTGAGGTTTTCTAAGTGTTTCCTTGTGTTTCTAATCGATTTTACTTGATAAATTTTTCTGATATATTTTTTGGAAGTCTCAATATTTAGGATGGTTTTATCTTCTTTGTGAATTGTACCGTTATCACTATAAAATATTCATCTTTATTTTCTTTAATTTATAGCTACTGATAAATATTTCCAATCATTATTTTCTTTAGAATGCCTTATTAGAAAATTAAAAATAGACAAACCAAAAGAAAACTATAAATAATATGGTAAAACCTAGATGCTCACTACCCCAAATGAACAAACATTACCTTTTTCATGTGTACTTCACATTAAAAAAAAATTGATAGACTTCATTTTTCAGGGCAGTTTTAGGTTCATAGCAAAATTGAACAGGGGGCACAGAGAGTTTCTAAATTACTCGCCCCAAATACAACACAGCCTTTCTTCCATCAACATCCTGCCCCAGAGTGGTACATTTGTTATAATCAGTGAACCGATGTTACCATACCATTATCACCCAAAGCCCATAGTTAACATTAGGGCTCATTTTTGGTACATTCTATGGACAAATGAATAATGACATGTATTCAACCTTATAGTATCATTCAAAGTTTCACTGCCCTGAAAACTTCTCTGTGTTCTATTTATTCATTACTCCCACCTCCCTAATCCTTGAGAACACTGATCTTTTTACTGTCCCCATGATTTTGCCTTTTACAGAATGTCATACAGCTGGAATCAGATGGTATTGTAGCCTTTTCAGGTTTGCTTCTTAGTAATAGCATCTGAGTTTTCTTCATGTCTTTTTTATGGATTGAATAATATTCTATTGTCTGACATACCAATTTACTTATCCAGTCATCTATTGAGGTACATCTTGGTTGCTTCCAAGTTTTGGTAATCATGGATAAAGCTGCTGTCAACTTCCACGTGCACATTTTGGGGTAGACATAGTTTTCAATTCATTTGGGAAAATACCAAGGAGTGTGATTGCTGGATGATAGGTAAGAGTATGTTTAGTTTTGTAAGAAGGTGTCAAATTGTCTTCCAAAGTGGCTGTACCATTTTTCATTCCCTCCTTCAATGAATGAGAGTTCCTGTTGGTGCATATCTTTGCCACCATTTGGTGTGTTCACTGATTTGGATTTTGACCATCCTAATAGGTGTATAGCAGCATCTCATTGTTGTTTCAATTTGCAACTCCCTAATGATGTATCATATTGAGCATCTTTACTTATGTTTATTGGCCATCAGCATATCTTCTTTGGTGAAGTGTCAGGTTAGGTCTTTTGCCCAGTTTTTAATTGGGTTGTCTGTTTTCTTATTATTGAGTTGTTAGTGTTCATATGTATTTTGGATTACAGTTCTTTATTAGATACATTTTTTGCAAATATTTTCCCCTAGTTTGTGATAAATTTGTTGTTAATGAAGTGTATTTAAATATCCTGTATTTCCCTCTCTAGTCCAATTCCCTTCTATCCTTCTTCAAAGGAAACAATTATCAAGAATTTGGTGTGTATTTAGTCTAGACTTTTATATATTTACTACATGTATTAATTAATGACACAGTAATGTTTTGTACATGGCATCTATTTTGATTCAAAATTGCTCATGCTGTCCTGGTGTTTCATTTTTTTGTTTCTTATTTTAAACATCATCTTTGCCAACAAAGACTTCATATCCAGAATACATGAAGGGCTTCTAGAATGAATAAGAAATAAAGAATCCCATAAAAATGGGTAAAGGGTATGAACAGGCAGTAAGCAAATGAGAAAATGGCCAATAAGGATACAAAGTGTTCCACCTTGTGTATATTGAGATACACAAGTTCTCATAATGTACAAGATTTAAAAATTCTCAGAATGTACAAGACTTCCCTCCCCCATTCAATCTATGTTCTTTAAAAAACATTCACATTAATACATATAGGTATACTTATTCATTTTAACCAGTGTAGAGTATCCTATGACACGAATAGATCACACATTTTATATCCATTCCCCTATGTCAGTCATTTGAATTATTTCTAATTTTTTGTTCTTATGAACAAAGCTCCAATATCTCATTGTGTTTGTGTGAAAGAGTTCTTCTGGTGAATGACACTGGAAGTGGAATTTCTGAGTTATAGGCTATGCAGGATTTTTAAAGTCATACTAGATATTTGCTGTTTAATGTGATTATCTCAATATAAACAAGGAATGTGTGAGGTTTTTATTTTTCCATATCTCTACCGATAATTGATGTGGTCAGAATTTAAAATTTTTGTCAGTTTAAAGAATGGGAACTAGCATCTCACTGCTTTTTGTTTTTGTTTTTGTTTTTATTTTTGTTTTGTTTTTTTAAACTGCATCTCCTTGATTATCCTTGAGGTGGAACACTTTGTATCCTTATTGGCCATTTTCTCATTTGCTTACTGCCTGTTCATACCCTTTACCCATTTTATGGGATTCTTTATTTCTTATTCATTCTAGAAGCCCTTCATGTATTCTGGATATGAAGTCTTTGTTGGCAAAGATGATGTTTAAAATAAGAAACAAAAAAATGAAACACCAGGACAGCATGAGCAATTATGAATCAAAATAGATGTCATCTTTAATTAGAACAAACTAAACTTATAAAGACATTAAAGAATTTTTATTCTAAAATTATAGAGATTTATTCCTTTATATTTAGGTATTTAATGAAAATTTTTAATGAATATGATAGATGATCAATTCTTTTTTGAATAAGAAAAGCCCATTATCCCTAGCTCATCTATTGAACACTTAATTGTTTCTCTATTCATTTTTATGTGTCCTCCATGTTATAGAAAGGTACCATATATATTGGGTCTGTTTTTTTATAGTTTGTTTAATTAATTTATCTGTTTATGTCTCTGTAAATATTATACTTTAAAATTAAACCACCACTTTATAGAGAATTCTGATTTTTCAGAGCAATGTCCCTTCTAGTTCTTTTTCTGAAGTATCTTGGATATTTGTGGACATTTACTCTTCCATGGAAATTTTAAATTCAGCACTCAGTATCCAGGAAACATTTTGTTGATATTTTGATTAGAATTACAATGAACTTATAAAATAATTAGGAACAGAACATTTTTATGGTATTGAGGTTTTTTTAATCCACAACCATGATCTATCTAACCATGTATTCAGGTTTTCTTTCATGTTCTTTAGTGATATTTTATGTGTTTTTTTTTCCCATAAAGTTTCGCATGTAGTTTGTAGTTTTATAGTAATCTATCAAAATGGTTCGTTAAGGTGCCTTAAATGTTTGTAGCTGTTGTGAATTCTATTTTGTTTTTTTAATATTTTCCAATTAGTTATCACCTATCTTTGAATGCTATCAATTTTTACATGCTTATCATATATCTAGGAATCTTGATGTAGTTCTTACCAGGTCTAATAGTTTATGTGCAAATAATGACAGTTTTGTCTCATTCTTATCTTATTGCTTTGTCCAAGGCATGGTAGCAGGATAAACAGTCTTATACATCAGCAATGGAAAGAAATGTCTTTGATCTGGTCAAGCACATATATCGCAAATTACAGCACATACCAGATGTAATGGTAAAAGTTTAAGTGGTAAGATTTCAGATGTTTCCCATTTTTAAATTGGAAAGAAAGGGATCCTCACTTTTCTTCCATTGGTTTTTTTTTTTTGTAGATATGTTTTATCAGGTTAAGGAAATTTCTTTTTATTCTAGATAGCTAAGAATCTTTCATGAATGGTGTTTAATATTATTAAGTTTATATTACATTGTATGTATTGAGATATATCTATTTTTGTCCTTTAAACTGTTAGTGTAGGATATTGCTTTAGAAGAGTCTAGTGTTAAACCATCCTTTCATTTCTGGGATAAAGCCTTCTTTAAAATTAACACATTTTTTTATACTACTGGCTCCAATTTGTTAAATTTTGTGTTTGATTTGTTTGCTATACTCTTTAGTGAAATAAGTTTGTATTTTTCTTTTTTGTTCTGTCATTTTCTTATTCGTGTCTCAAGACTGTACTAATCTCATATAATACAATAATGGAATGGTCTCTTTCTCTGATTTTGTTTTTCTTTAAATCTTCTGTCCCTGAGGATTTTGTAAAACTTACCTGAAAAACTAGCCCTTCTTGGTGTCCATGTGTTTGGAGATGGAGGGAGGGTGAAAAAATATTTTAACTATTGAGTTGCCTAGATGGCTCAGTTGGTTAAGTGTCCATTTTCAGCTCCGGTCATGATCTCACAATTCGTGAGTTTGAGCATGAGGCTCTGCACAGTGCAGAGCCTGCTTGGGAATCTCTGTCTCCCTCTCTCTCTGCCCCTCCCCCACTTGCGCTCTCCCTATCTCTGTCTCTCTCGAAAATAAATAAAATAAAAACATTAAAAATATTTTTACTATCAATTATGTTTTTAATTAAAAAATTGTTAATGTTTATTTTTTGAGTGAGAGAGACAGAGCACGAGTGGGAGATGGCAAAGAGAGAGAGAAACAGAATACAAAGCAGGCTCCAGGCTCTTCTGAGCTGTCTGCACAGAGCCCTACATGGGCGCCCCTTAGTTACATTTTTTTAAGTAAATTTTGGTTTATGTAGGGTTTCTATTTCACCTTGAATTTTGATGATTTATATCATATATTTGATAATTTATATTCTTCTATAAAATTACTCATTTCATCTGTTGTACAATGTTATCTTTGTAGTTAAGTCCCCCCTTTCATTCTGAATACTGTTTTTTTGTGCCTTCTCCCTTTTTTTTATTATTTAGTCTTACTACTTTTCTGAATAAATGCTTAACTCACTCATTTTTAGTCATATTAATTTTTGATAAATGAACGTAAGACTATATATTTTTCACTAAGTAATACAATAGCTGTATCTTTGCAATTTTGATGAATAGAACTTCTCTGGAGTTAGACATCTATTGTGATATAGATTTTAACTCAGAGGTTATTTGGGGGTGTGACTTTTAGTTTCCAAATGTCTGGTTTCTAAGAAAAAATGTTTCTTTATTGTTTAATTCTTATTAATTGAGCTGTGGCCAGAAAATGTGGATTTTATAATGTTAGTTCTGTGAAACTGTTATCTAGAATGCAGTCAATTGTTGTAAGTCTTCCAGGTAAAATTGAGAAGAAAATTTAGGTAGAAACTAGGTTCTTGAATTATAATTAGATACTTACATTGAAATTTCAATTGATGCAGTATTATAAAATAGATACTGTACACCAGAGTGAACTGTCATTCCCAAATGCAAATTTTAAAAGTAGATGAACCAGAACCAGGTTAATGACTTTGGGCGCTTTACTTGGAAACCATAACTGTTGTATCTAATTGATGTTTTTTTTCAATATGTTGGTGTCCCTCATTGGTCCCAGTAAGGTTTTTCACCTAAAAACCTTCCTTTTTTTATTTTCCTTTCCTCTCTTTGATGCTCTTCTTGACTTGGTAAATTTTGTTTGCTTTGGTTTTACTTTTCTCTACTTCTGCAATGGGTTTTATTCTAATTTTAGTCTACTTTTAAAATTCTGTCTGTCTGTTAAAAATCAATTAAACATCTATTATTTCTGTTTGATGCAGAGAATGAAAATTTTAATGGAACATCTCAGACCAAAATCTTTATTTTCAATACTTGGCGTTTGTGTCATTTTAGGTAAACCTCTTATAAAGAGCTCATATTTAGTTTTGGCTTTTAGTTTTTCAGTGTAACTTGAGAATCTCTGTCTTTCAATAAGGGAATCTAGCCCACTGACTTCTGTTCTTTGGGGTAAGTGTTGTGTCTGTCTTTTTTGTTTGTTTTTATTTTTGTTTTGCTTCTGGTATGTGTATTGTGTGCCTTAGTGTCCTTTTCTTTTTGCTTGAATGACAGCTCTTTGTCACTGTTCTCCACCTCTCTCTAAAATGAGTTGCAATTTTAACATCTTAATTGTATTCTACTAGTGAGAATCTTTGCCTTAAAATTGTTTTCTCAATGTTTATTTATTTTTGAGGGGGGGGCACACAGTGAGGGAGGGGCAGAGAGAGAGAGAGGAAGACACAGAATCTGAAACAGGCTCTAGGCTCTGAGCTGTTAGTACAGAGCTCAGCGGGGCTCCAACCCGGGAACGGTGAGATCATGACCTGAATGGAAGTCAGATGCTTAACCGGCTGAGCCACCCAGGCGCCCCAGAATCTTTGCATTTTTAATGAACATTTTAAAATGTATTTTTCTTTATTAGCTTTGTGAATTAAAATTACTCTTTTACACAAAAAATTAAGTTTAGCCAGGCCTTTATTTTTTTCATTCCATCTCCTCTTGAATTTCAGAAAATCTGAGTTCTTATTTCCAGATTAATACTTATTTTCCTGTTACACCCTATCCTCTTTATATTTATTTAATATTAAGTAATTCCTCTGAAAATTTTATTCACATTTATTTATTTTGAGAGAGAGAATGAGAGAGAGAGCAGGGGAGGGGCAGAGGGAGAGGGAGAAAGAGAATCCCAAGCAGGCTCCGAGCTGTCAGTATAGAGCCCCATGAGGGGCTTGATCCCATGAACTGTGAGATCATGACCTGAGCTGAAATTAAGAGTCAGATGCTTAACTGACTGAGTCACCGGGTTCCTCACCATATCCTCTTTTTAAACTGGTTTCATTGATCATCATTAATTTATGTATATTATGTTTTCTTTTTTCATGAGGTCTTCAGCTGAATTCACGTTCAGTTTATGGGATATTTTATGAGTTCTTTTTTTTAAATAAGGAGATGATGGTTGACTTTCTGAATATGTGCATGTCAAAAATGCCATCATCTCACTCATATGTGGAATCTGAAAAACAAAACGAATGAATCAAATCATTCAACAAACCAAAAAGCAGAATCAGGCCTAGAAAGACAGAAAACAAGCTGGTGGTTGCCAGAGAGAGGGGAATGAGTCATGGGCAAAATCAGCGAAGGGAAGTAGGAGGTCCAGGTGTCCAGTTCTGGAATGAAGTCACAGGGATGAGAGGTACAGCATAGGGAATATAGCCAATCATATCGTAATAGGGTTGTGTGGTGACAGACGGTAGCTACAGTTGTGGAGAGCACGGTATAATGGATAGAGAAGTTGAATCACTGTGTTGTACACCTGGAAGTGAGGTAACGTTGTGTGTCAACTATATGTGATAAAAAATAATTTTAATTCCTTTTCTTTTATGTTCAGAAGAAATGATTGCTGCACTGGATAGAGAATTCTGTGGAAAACCTTTGTCGTAAGAATTATATATAAAATATCTTTCTGCTATCTTTTCCTTTTTAGTGTTACTTATAAGAATTCAATGACAGTTTGAGTTAGTTGGGCTTTTTTTCCTGAATTGTTGCTAATGTATACTAACCAAGTTTCATACATTTGACAAGATGTGCTTACTTCTGATTTTATTCTTACTCATTTTGATACTTGGCAATCTTTTTCAGTATGAAGGATTTGGTTGTCTTCCCTATGGAAGACAGAACTTTTTCAGAACTTTTCTTCTGTTACTTTTCGTTTATTACTTAGAACTAATTACTTCATTATTCATTCTCTCTCATCCACTACTTCTTTTCTTTTGGACATCTTTTTATATTGATGTGGCTCCTATCATTTCTCTTCTTAAATCTCAGTGCTTTGTTTTTTGGCCCAGTATTTTGGGAGAATTTCTCAAGAAAGTCTTCTAAATCATAAGTCAGTTTTCATTAATGTGTATTCTGCTGTTCACTTTCTCCGCTGAGTTATTATGCTTGTGATTTAATAACAATGCCAATAACTCTCTTGTTCTCAGATTGTCTCTTTAAAAAGCAGAAACTTACTGCTATTTTAAAATATAAGTTTCATTGAGGCAACATTTTCATACAATAAAATTTACCATTTTGCAGTATACAGTCCAAAATCTGACAAATGTATACAGTTGTGTAATCATTACCACAAGCAACATATAAAATATTTCCATTACCACAGAAGTTCCCTCTTGCCAATTTGTAGTTAATCCCTTTTCTTTATCTTAAAAAAAATTTTTTTTAATGTTTATTTTTGAGAGAGAGAGAGAGAGACAGCATGAGCAGGGGAAGGACACAGAGAGAGGGAGACACAGAATTTGAAGCAGGATCCAAGCTCTGAACTGTCAGCACAGAGCCTGACACAGGGCTCAAACCCATGAACCCTGAGATCATGACCTGAGCTGAAGTCGGATGCTTACCTGACTGAGCCACCCAGGCACCCTTCCCTTTTCTTTATAATAACTCTTGGCAATTACTGACCTATTTTCTGTCACATTAGCTTTGCTTTTTCTAGAATTTCATATAATGGAATTATTTATTCTGTTTTCTTTGGTGTCTGACATCTTTCATTTAGCATAAAGCTTTTGAGATTTGTCCATGTTGTTGCGTGTATCAACAATTTGCTCTTTTATAGCTCAGTGGTATTCCTTTTCATGGACCTCAGTTGATGAACATCCCTTCCTCCAGCCCATGATTTGGATGTAATGAATAAAATATGAAAATTCATGTACGAGTCATTGTGTGTACAAAGTTTTGTATTTGGTCTTATACTAAATGTATAGTTAGGATTATAAGAAACTGCTAAAATGTTTTTCAAAGAGGTTGTTCGTTTTGCATTCCCATCAACAGTGTATGGGGGCTCCATTTCTTCTTGAGTGAGCTTTGATCCTTTGTGTCTTTCAAAAAAATCTTTTTGATCTAAGTTGGAGGCTCTTGGAAAAGTATCAAGCCCAGAGAGATTCAGTTAAGGGCAGTTATGGCAGCAACTTCTGGACCCTATCAGTATCTCTGCAGCAATTGTGTTTACAATGGGAATAGGTCCTAACATGAAGAGTGCCTCCCGATGAGGAGGAAGGGTGCTGTGGAATTACTGGATGCAGAGAAAACTCCATAGAAAAGGCAAGTGGCTTTGGGAATTTCTCACAGTGTAATTTCTCTCCTTTCTTGTGACTGCTTGCCTGGCAGAGTCTATGGTTTTTTTCAAGTGGGGTGAGAGGGTGGGCAGGGGCTCTAAAAAACTGACATGGAAGTTGGGTCTTTTCCAGGTTCAGATAAGATGAGATGAGCTGGGTCAGTCTTTCCTCCCCACTGTTAGGATCCTATCTTCATAGGAATCCAGATTTTCAGATGTGTGACAAGATTTTCTTTTATACTCACTGAATTGCCTGAGAGAGAAAATTAATAAAAGGGGGAAGACAGCCCATGATATTATATCACCATCTTCCTAGAACAATATCCTATCACTTATATAAGTTATCCGTTTCTGCACAACAAATGGCCCGAAGCTTAGCAGATGAAAACAACGAACATTTGCTATCTCCCAGGGGTATGGAATCCAGGTGCTGCCTAGCCAGGTGGTCCTGGCTCAGCATCTTTCCCAAGGTTGCAGTCAAGGTGTTGGCTAGGGCTGCAGTCATCTCAAGGCTCGAATGGGGAAGGATAGGCTTCCAAACTCACTCACTTGGTGGTTGGCAGGCCTCAGAATATCTGCTTCCAAACTCATTTAGGTGGCTGCTGGCAGGCCTCAGTTCTTTGCTACAAGGACCTCTCCCCAGGGCTGCTTCACAACATGGCAGCCATCTTCCCTAGGGGACTCCAGAGAGAGCACTCAAATGGAAGTCACTATTTTTTTATAGCCTACTTTCGGAAGTGACGTCCCATCACATGTACCAATGTTCTATCCTCTAGAAACAAGTCAGTAAGTCCAGCCCACAAATCCACATTAAAGGGATGGGGATTACACCAGAGTGTGAATACCAGGGGGTGGCAATTATATAACTTCTCCCTTCTATGCTCTTCAGTGTCTTGGTTAGAATTTTCCCAGAAGCTGACTGAAGAAAGGATTCCATTGTAAATAGTTTATTTGGGAGACGATCCCAGGAAAACCTGGTAACAAATGGGATGTAAGAGAGGAAAGGTAAGGAAGCCAGCCTATAAAGGGAACATTTTCAAGCCAGTGACTACCCCGGGCAGGTGGAGCTTAATTCTGCTGGGGAGCTCTGGGAAACAGTATAGGATAGGCCGCAGGGTTAGCCCAACCAAGGATTGAGGAAGCATAGGTATTTATCTACTGACTCTCCATCATTACTGGTTGATGACTACTTGTGGAGAAACTAATTCTCTGGTATTCCTGCTTGGCCTTCATATGCTAAGTGTGCTTCCTCACCCTTCTAACTCCTCCCCACCCAATCCTACCATAAATGAAGGTAAATGCTATAAAGATACGGTTGGAACACCAACGGCATCTGCTATACCCAGCTGGACTGTAAGTTTCATAAAGGCAAAGACCATCTGCCTATCATTTTCTTTCCATTGCATTGCCATTATCTAGCATACCACCTAGCACATACTGTTGCTCCATAAATATTTGTTGAAAGAATGCAGATCACTAATGGTGGCACCATGAAGGAGCTCACAGTGCAGTGAGGGAGACAGACTTGCACACTGCAAGTACAACAGGGTAAGTGCTATTTTATAGGTACTTATGTGGTGCTCTCAGAGTCTAGAGCAGCAAGTGCCAATTCTGCCTGGAAGTAGATATGAGGCTAAGGGGTGTTTTGCACAAGAGTGAAAGTCTGGGCTAAGTCGTGAAGGAAGATGGATAGAATTTTCTGATAGGATTTTGCTAGATGGAAAAAAGTAGAAGCAGTACAGGGAGAAAGAACAAGTGGCAGAGGCGTTTGCTATTTATAAAAATGGAAGGTAGGTACCCTGGGTCCTCTCTCTCCCGTGTCCTTACTCTGTCCTAGAAGTTTCATGTGGTCTAAATTTTTGGTGCCTTGTCTGGCATGCCATCTTGTCCACAAAGTCATCATTGGTTTGATTGTCTTCACATCTATTAGTGCCCTGTCCCCTCTCCTTCTCAACACACACCCACACACAACACAGTGGCTTAATATCCTTATGACAAAGATAATCTCTTCTTGCTCTTTGAAAAGGCAGGTACAGTACATATACACACATAACAAATATTTTCGTTACGTATTTACTGTTTGTAGCAAGTCTAACCCTAATCCAGCATTTATTAAAACAGGACAGGATTTATTAAATTGGTTCAAGTTTATCAAATATGTACAGATCTTTACATAAATTAGTTTGCTAATTAACAAATTGTTAAATATTTGTGAAATTTATTAAGATTTTTGAGGAACTTAAATAATACCTGAGCTGTCCAACAGAATTTGGCTTAAGACTTTTTTTTTTAAAACTAAGGGATTGATGAGGCTATGAAGAGCAACTCTAGGTGGTCAGTTGAAAGATGGCCAGTTGGCAGGTGTCAGCAGCTGGGGCCTGATAGATAGGCAAAGAAAGAGACCTCTGGGTACTTGTGGGTGAACCTCTCTGTTCAGTAGACCTAGAAGATTTTGATGGTGCAGCCTGGGGGTCACTGGGACCTGCTACCCTATGATGTTGTCCTAAGAACGTCAATCCATGGATGCCTTTCTTCCTGCTCATTAATTCATTAATGTATCGAGCCCCTGCCATGTCCCAGGCATGGGCCCCATGGGCTTGGAATCCAAAATGACCAAGACATAGGCCTAGTTCTCAAAGAGCAGGAAAGATAGACCTATCTACATAAACTTCAAATTCTAAGTTCAAATCCCATGTTTATCATTTATAGCCTCTCTGACCTTAAAATTACCTATTTATTTTATCTATCTATCTATCTATCTATCTATTTATTTATTTATGAGAGAGAAAAAGCAATTGAGAGGGGGAAGGAGGAGAGAGAGAGAATCTCAAGCAGGCTCCACTCTCAGCGTGGAGCCCAATGGAGGGCTCAATATCTAGGAACATGACCTCAGCAGAAATCAAGAGGCACACAACTCAACCAACTGAGCCACTGAAGTGCCCCAAAATTACTTATATTTTTAGATCTTCATTTCTCAATGCAGAAAATTAATAATTACTTGAAAATTTACGTTAAGGCATATAGGAACATCTAGCCGAGTGGTAGTTTCTGCTTTCTGGTTATACTCAAGTCAGTAAGTCAGTCCATGCATTTCCACCACCTGAAGATATTTGGGTCTATCCACTTTGCTCCACCACTACTTCCACCTGATCCCAACTACCAGTATCTCCTGCTCAGTGGTCTCCCTGAACTTATCTTTGTCTTCCTCCAATCCATTCTCAAGAAGGTACCCTAAGCGGTTTTTTTTTTTTTTAAGTTTAATAATGATCATGCCATTGAAGACTTAACAACTCTTCAATACTTTCCCATTTCTCTTAGGACAAAATCCCACAAAGCCCTGCCTGACATGCCCACCCCTCTCCCCCAGCGGGGCATAGGGGTGAATGCATTCAGGTTGCCAGGTTTCAATCCTGCCTCTGCCCCTTCGTGCCAGAGTTGTGGGTTCAAGGTCTTCCTCTCTCCAGGCACTTTCCCCTTTCCCTTCCCCCTCCTTTAAGTATATTCTATTAATTCTTAGGTCTCAATTTAAGAGATACTCCAGGGGGGCCAGGATGGCTCAGTTGGTTGAGTGTCTGACTTCGGCTTAGGTCATGAACTCACAGTCTGTGGGTTCAAATCCTGAGTCGGTCTTTGCACTAATGGCATGGAGCCTGCTTCAGATTCTCTGTCTCCCTCTTTCTGCCCCCCTCTCTCCTGCTTGCATACTTGTTCTCTCTCTCTCTCCCTTTCTTTCAAAAAAACAAATTTAAAAAAAGTCACACATTCTAGGAGGCACTTCCTGATTCCCTCCCCAGACCAGTTTCTCTCTCCATTATATGTGCCTGTAGCACCTTGTGTATTTCCTCAGTGACGCTCATTACACATCTGGTCACCGAAACAATTTCTGTCTTTTCAGAAAGATCCAAGCTTCTCGAGTCAGGGATGCCATGCGCCTTGTTCACCATGGAATCCTCAGCTCATACACAGTGCCTGAAGACTGCTGGCACTGAAAATGCAGCCCAACTATCAGCACCAGTGTAATATGCTATAGCAGAACTTTTTATAAACTATTATGAGTGCATAGGTATCTGCCTCATGTCCAGAAAAATAAAGTATTAGCCGTGTCCAGAAACATCAAGTGCCCTGCTAAGAGTTGATGATGGATATTCGACTTCCAGCAGGCTTCGCAGGAGTGGGAACGTGTCAGCAGGGGGGAGGGGTGGGTGTTATTTGGTGATGGTGGTGGCTGTCTATTGCAGTGTCAGTTTCTTCACCCCCAGCAGACTCTGGCACACCTCTCAGAGTAAAGGGTGAATTTTCTAAGAAAGTGAAGGCCTCCAAATGCCTTCCAGAGTAGAAGCGCTCCACCCCAGAAGTATACAAATTGCATTAGGCACGTGGAATGTCATGATTGGTCCAGGAGCTAAGAATATTTTATTTTCTGCAAAGTGGATATATAAAAAATAATTCTGGAACAAGGAATCCCACTTGTTCCAAATTCACATATCATTTTTTCAAAGATTTAGATTTTTTATCTGGAATAACTTTGAGTTTGGCTCTTAGCAGTATAGTTACCTTAGAGCTCTCTACTTTGTGAACTATGAAAGAAAAAGAAAGAAAGAAAGAAAGAAAGAAAGAAAGAAAGAAAGAAAGAAAGAAAGAAAGAAAGAAAGGAAGGAAGGAAGGAAGAAAAGAAAAGAAAAGAAAAGAAAGAAAAGAAAGGGAAAAATTAAAGTACTATGTGGAAATGCAATACTGCAGTATATCCTTTGATGGTTCTTATAATTATCCTTATATTATACCTCAAGTGAAGAGCAAGTGGTTTTGTGTTCTCCCCCACTTCACCATAATATGGTCACACCTGTGGTAACAGCGGGCAGGAAGCTTTGGGAGATCTGGAAGTTTTAGGGAGACTGCGCTCTCATCAGGGAGTTGAGACACACGTACCCAAGAGAGAAAAAAATCTCAAGAATCTATCTTATCTAGACCAAGATAGTGTGAAATATACCTCTTTACCTGGTGGGATATGGCAAAAAGAATGACCAGAACTGAATGCCGTTGTTTAAGGGAGACTGACGGGAGAAGGTGAATTTTGAGCATCTTTCTAGGCATGGAGAGGTGACATTCCAAATATGGGGGAGAGTCCCAGGGAGGACACAAGTGGGCTGTGTGGGGGGTGAAAGACAGGGAAGCCAATAGAAAGGAGAATTAAATGGGAGTGGGTGGTATTGGGGTTGGGGGGTCACAATGTTTAGGAATCACCCTCTCTGGCAAGCTGGGGATGTGGATGATGTCACAGATGGGAGGTGGAGATTATTTTCCACCAGGTTCCTTTATTCAGTGAACACTTAATGGAGCATCTACGTGACTTCAGACTCTAAAGTAGATGATGAGGATACAGAGAGTATAAGAGGCACCGTCCCCACCTTGGAGGAGCCCAGAGTTGAGTGGGGGGAGACACAGGAATGGAAAATTAAAATGTAATCTGCTGCAGGCTAGAATGGAGGTGTGTGGTGGCAACCAGGAGAGACCCAGAAACGATGTCATAGAGGAGTTGAGGATGGCTGGGGGGAATATAGAAGACAAAAAGTATGGTATTCCAATTGATTAGAATTGGGAATGAGCCTATTTTGTTCAAGAGAAAAGGGGAGAAGTTCAGGGTGGCTGGGGCTTTTGGGGACAAATGGGAATTTTCTGGATAGGAAACTGGAGAAGGAATTTAGAGCCAGATGGGGCCCCTCATCCCCCATTCTGCAGGCAGAGGGACCAGCTGGCTGGGAATCTCAACAAGGAAGCACCATGATCGCATCTATTTCCAGGATAAGAGCTCTGGAAATGCTATGACGGAGAGAGGGGAGCCAGCCAAAGGCCGGGGCAGGGTCTGCAGTTAGTAAGAAGGGCTTTTGTGACAGTCCCAGTAACTGAGGGACAACCGGCTTAGAATGGCCAGGGCAGGGGGAATGGAGAAGAGGTAACTTTTGCAGCTCTATTTAGTGTGGTTTCTACTTTCTCCAGAAGAAGTACTTTTACTTCTATTTCCTTTAATGTCCTATTAAATGCAAATTCAGGCCTCTTTCCTTCAGCCTTCACCCCTCCTTCCCCTTCCGAAGTTGAAAGCCGCTTCACGTGGCAACAGGTACAATGAATTCCACTCAGATGAAGAGCAGAGCTGCCGGGGGGCTCTCAGTGGCGCAGGTGGAAGATGCCAACATTAGTGCACCTTGACCTGAGAGGAGGGGCTCTCGGAGACCAGTCTTTCCTCTTGGCTCCCGTGCGAGGTGAGCCGGGCCTCCGCTTCCCTGACCCCGACATCCATTATTCACAGGCTCATTGTGCTGGTGCGTCCCACGATGGTTCTGCTTCCAGTGCGGGAGCTGGTCGCTTATAGGAGGGCCTGGAACTCTCTGTGGTCATCAGACAAGGGGAGGTGCACTGGCCTTTGGCTGCCTGGATGAGGCCAAGGCTTTGCCTCTCTGGCTAGGACTGGAGGCTCAAGACCGCAGGCCTACGAGTGCTGGAGAAGTGCAGTGAGAGAATTAATTGCTCTCAAGGGCATCTCGAAAGCAGCTTGTTTTAAACAGGATCTGAAAAGGTGGCAGCGGGTTGTCTGTTTTCCCAGTTGGGGAGGGGAGTGTCCCCTGGAGAGGGCGGGGCTGCAGAACACCTCAGGTCAAGGCCGGCTGGCATGGGACCTCACCTTCACAGAACTGCCAGAACTTGCTAGTCAGCAGTGGAACAAAGAGAGGGTCCAGGGGACAGTGTGCCAAAACTCAGTGCGACCCACCAGGGCAGAACCGGGGTCGGGCTTGATCTGGGGTGGAGTCAGGGCTGGGGTGTGCCTGCCTACTCAGCCCACACTCCCCTGCCAGCTGAGTGGTGAAGAGGCATTGAAGGTAGCTGTTTAAATGCTACTTTTATCTGGAAGAAACCACATCTGTAATCTGGCAAGGAGATGAATTAATCTGTCAGCAGCCATCGCGGTGTCAGCATCTAGTAGATTATTAGATTGGCAGAAACAGGCTTCTGCTGGAGCACCTGAATCAGGGGCAGGAGCCTGCCTGGGAGGTGGCTGGCTCAAAGTGAGCCTCAGAGCTGCGTACAGGTGGCCACCGTATGCACGGAGGGGGTGTGGGACGGAGAATAAGCAGATCCAAGTAAACCTTCAGCTACTCCTGAATTTTGCTAAGACCTCGCCCAGGTGGCCAAAGGGCTGGATCCCTACCCTGGGACCCACCTGCTGCTTTCTTTCCCACGATGGCTGTCCCTTTGGGGCTGTGAGCCGGGAGTTGTGGTTCTCAACTGGGAGAGCTCAGACTGACACATGAAAAGTCAAAGTGGATTTTTGTGAGGATTCTCCACCTCCTTTTCCCTTTCTACAAAGCAGCTAAGTGTTTTCACCCACCTTTTGTGACTTACAAGCAGCTGAAAAGCACTTGTGGTGTTTGAATGTCATATAATAGGCACTGTCACCAATAGAGAAATGTCCTTTTCTGTGTTTCTGAGCATTCTGGTTCTTGCTATCTTTTGCATGGACACTCTCTCTCCCTCTGTATAGAGTGGCTGTGAACAATCCCTGAAAATGTTTGTCCCCGAGTTTCCAAGCATCTATCTGTGTCTTTGGAACGCTGTATGGGAACCGTCGGTCCCCTGGGAAACTGTTTGTGGCCAGCAGAGGCCCAGGCAGAGCTCAGCTGGACGTGTGGGTGGGGGTCAGAGGGCTGCTCTGAGCCGGCGGACGTGATTTAAGTCTTTATATTCTGGAGTCCAAACACGTGCTGCACCATCAGCTGGTCATGGGACCTTGAGGGCAGTTACTTAACTTTTCCATCCCTCAGCTCCTCATCTGTAAAATGTATTCAGAGTCTGTCCTTCCTAGTGTGGTGTGAAGTTTCTATCGGTTAACGTGGATAGGGATCTTAGAAGAGGTGTAGCATATAGTAAGCACTGTATGTGTTTGCTGACATTATTATTATTGGATTTGAATGTTGCTCTAAGGTCTCTTCCAGTAACACATCTAGTAATTTTTCAATATAGGCATATGTGATATATTTTCTAAACCCAGTACAGCCAAGGCTGTCTTTGTCTTGCCATCACACATTGAAGACAATGTGACAGGGCTTTAAATTCTTGGATCGCAACTAATTCTCCCTCAAAATCCCACAGATAATTCTCTGTTACTTTCTGAAATCTAGTGTAGTTAAGAAGTCTAAAGCTGAACTTATTTTGTTTCTTTGCAGATAATCTAGTTTTCCTAATGTGAATTTTTGTAGGATTTTTTTCATCATCATTGTATTTCAAAAGTTTTGGCAGAATGTCTACATGTGGTTTTCTCTTCGTTTGTTTTTTCTGGAGAAGTCTTTAAAATCTACTTGCAAATCTTTCTTCACCTCAGACAATGTGTCTTTTGGGGCATCTGGGTCTCTCAGTTGGTTGAGCAACTGACTCTTGATCTGGGCTCGGGTCATGATCTCACAATTGTGGGATCGAGCCCTGAGTTGGGCTCCTAGCTGAGCATGGAGCCGGCTTAAAATTCTTTTTTTTTTTTCCCTCTCTCTCTCCTCCTCTGCCCCCCTCCTCCATGTGTGCACGCTCCTCTATATAAAAAGTATCTTTTGTCACATATTTATAAATTTTGGTTTTGTCCATTGTTTCCATTTATTCTGTGTCCCGTTTGAGAGGCACCAGCTGTTCGTGTGCCGGCTCTCCATTCTCTCCACTTCCATCATTTTCTGTCTCACGTTTTTTATCCATGTTCCCTTTGTGCCTTTAAAATTTGTTCTTCAAAACAATATGATTTGGTGGCACCCAGGTGGTTCCGGTGGCTAAGTGTCCAGGCCCTTGATTTTGGCTCAGGTCATGATCTCATGGTTTGTGGGATTGAGCCCCACATCAGGATCTGTGCTGACAGTGCAGGGCCTGCTTGGGATTCTCTCTCTCCTTCTCTCTCCTCTGCTCTCCCATGTGTGCCCCCCCAATAAATAAATAAACAAACCAAATATGATATTCTCAGTATATTCATTCCATTTTGTAATCTAAGTAGTGCTATTGAAATTTTAGGTTTTTTTCTATTGTTCCCTTTCTTTTCTTTTTTTTTTTACCCTTATATGCTGAAAATTACTTACTTTATATCAACCTATAGCCCCATAAACACTCTTTTTTTTTTTATTGTTCAATGTCTTTTTTTTTTTTTTTTTACAAATAGTTTATTGTCAAATTAGTTTCTACATAACACTCAGTGCTCATCCCCAAAGTGCCCTCCTTCATGCCCATCTCCCCCTCCCCCCCACATCCATCAGTCCTCAGTTTTTGTCAGCATTCAAGAGTCTCTCATGGTTTGCCTCTCTCCCTTTCCCCCACCATTTCCGCCCTTCTTCTCCCCCTTGGTCCTCCGTCAAGTTCCTCCTAATCCTCCTATACGTGCAAACATATGGTATTTGTCCTTCTCTGCCTGACTTATTTCGCTCAGCATAACACCCTCAAGGTCCATCCATGTTGCTACACATGGCCAGATTTCATTGTTTCTCATTGCCATGTAGTATTCCATGGTATAGATAAACCACATCTTCTTGATCCATTCGTCTGTTGATGGACACTTAGGCTCTTTCCATGTTTTAGCTATTGTGGAGAGTGCTGCTATGAACATTGGGGTACATGTGCTCCTATGCCTCAGCATTTCTGTATCCCTTGGGTAAATTCCTAGCAGTGCTATTGCATAAACACTCTTACAACACTGAGGAAGGCTCATTAAAGATCATGGTGCTTGTTCCTACGTGTGCTGTTCTCTAGTGGTACGAAAGCATAAGATAAGATAAATCGGGAGCTGGGGTGGCTCAGTTGGTTCAGCATTCTACTTTGGCTCAGCCATGGTCTCGGGTTTGTGAGTTCAAGCCCCACCCTGGGCTCTGTGCTGTCAGCACAAAGCCTGCTTTGGATCCTGTTCCTGGCTCTCTCTGACCCTCCCCCACTTGAGCACACACTCTCTCTCAAAAATAAGTAAATATTTTTTTAAAATTTCAAAAAAGAGGGCCGCCTAGACAGCTCAGGTCATGATCGCACCGTTTGTGGGTTCAAGCCCCCTGTCAGGCTCTGTGCTGACAGAGTCTGGAATCTGTTTCAGAGTCTGTGTCTCCCTCTCTCTGTCTTGTGCTCTGTTTCTTTCTCTCAAAAATAAATAAAACAGGGGCGCCTGGGTGGCTCAGTCGGTTGAGCGTCCGACTTTCGCTTAGGTCATGATCTCGCGGTTCGTGGGTTCAGCCCCGCGTCGGGCTCTGTGCTGACTGCCAGCTCGGAGCCTGGAGCCTGTTTCAGAGTCTGTGTCTCCCTCTCTCTCTGACCTTCCCCTGTTCACGCTGTCTCTCTCTCTCTCCTAGAAATAAATAAAACATTAAATAAGTAAATAAATAAATAAATAAATAAATAAAACATTAAAAATTTTTTCAAAAAAGATGAGATAAAGAACTAGAAGTTTAGAACTAGAATGAACTTGACAAAATTATAATTATTTTCAGACAATATGATTATACATTTAAAAATATAAAGTATTAAAAGAATTTTAAATGAATTATGGAGATTAGGAGGGTACCTATATGTAAAGCAAACAAAAATGATTTCCTTTTTTGTTTACCATAAAATCTATTAGAAAATAGAGAAACATACCAACAATAGCAATAAAATTTATAAATACCTAGAAAAGACTTATCAAAAGAAAACTATAAGATATTATTGCAAGATATAAGGGAAATCCAAGTGAATGGATGAAAATAATATTTAAAAAGATCAATAATATAGATTTAATTCGATTTCAATAAAAATTTCCAAATGGTTATTCTAAACATAATGTAACAAACATTATTCTAAACTTAATGATTAAACATTAGATTGTGGCTTCGAGTTTGAGGGAAAAATAGGAAGACAAGCTTGCTCTACAGATATAAAATGTATTATTGAGGATGAATGATCAAAGTGGTAAGGTAACATTTTAAGTATATTTGAGGAAACAAAAGATTACTCTATAAATGGTATTTTATTTTATTAAAATTTTTTTAATTTAAATTTAAATTTTTTTAATTTTGAAAAAATCTATTTAATAATTTATTTATTTTTAAATTTACAACCAAGTTAGTTAGTGTATGGTGCAACAGTGATTTCAGGAGTAGATTCCTTCATGCCGCTTACCCATGTAGCCCATCCCCCCTCCCACAACCCATCCAGTAACCCTCTGTTTGTTCTCTATGTTTAAGAGTCTCTTATGTTTTGTCCCCCTCCCTGTTTTTTATTATTTTTGCTTCCCTTCCCTTATGTTTATCTGTTTTGTATCTTAAAGTCCTCATATGAGTGAAGTCATATGATATTTGTCTTTCTCTGACTGACTTATTTCACATAGCATAATACCCTCTAGTTCCATCCACATAGTTGCAAATGGCAAGATTTCATTCTTTTTGATTGCTGAGTAATACTCCATTGTATATATATACCACATCTTCTCTATCCATTCATCTGTCAATGGACATTTGGGCTCTTTCCTTACTTTGGCTATTGTCGATAGCGCTGCTATAAACATTGGGGTGCATGTGCCTCTTCAAAGCAGCACACCTGTATCCCTTGGAAAAATACCTAGTAGTGCGATTGCTGGGTTGTAGGGTAGTGCTATTTTTAATTTTTTGAAGAACCTCCATACTGTTTTCTAGAGTGGCTGCACCAGATTGCATTCCCACCAGCAGTACAAAAGAGATACTCTTTCTCTGAATCCTTGCCAACACCTGTTGTTGTCCGAGTTGTTAATGTTAACCATTCTGGGGGGCGCCTGGGTGGCTTAGTCGGTTAAGTGTCCAACTTTCGCTTAGGTCATGATCACGCGGTTCGTGGGTTCAAGCCCTGCGTCGGGCTCTGTGCTGACTGCTAGCTCAGAGCCTGGAGCCTATTTCAGAGTCTGTGTCTCCCTCTCTCTCTGGCCCTCCCCTGCTCACGCTGTCTCTCTCTCTCTCTCTCCTAGGAATAAATAAAAATATTTTTTAAAAAAATGTTAACCATTCTGACAGGTGGTATCTCATTGTGGTTTTGATTTGTATTTCCCTTATGATGAGTGATGTTTAGCATTTTTTCATGTGTCTGTTGGCCATCTGGATGTCTTCTTTGGAGAAGTGTCTATTCATGCCTTTTGCCCATTTCTTCACTGGATTATTTGTTTTTTGGGTGTTGTGTTTGATAAGTTCTTTATAGATTTTGGATACTAACCCTTTATCTGATATGTTCTTTGCAAATATCTTCTCCCATTCTGTCAGTTGCCTTTTAGTTTTGCTGATTGTTTTTTGTTTTCTGGGTTTTTTTGTTTTGTTTTTTTTTTTTTGCTGTGCAGAAGATTTTTATTTTGATGAAGTGCCAATAGTTCATATTTGCTATTGTTTCCCTTTTGTTTCTGGAGACGTGTTGAGTAAGAAGTTGCTGTGGCCAAGGTCAAAGAGGTTCAATAAATGGTATTTTAAATGTTGGATTGTCATTTAGAGAAAAAAATTAGATTCTCCCAAGTCACTCCATAATATAAATTTCCATATGGAAGAAATACTTTTCTCACAGCAGAACTAGAATGTATGCTAGTATCAGAAGCAAATACAGACGGATATTGGCATCTTTGTCATAAGGAAAATATTTCTTCACAAGTCAAAAAGCATTAACCATTCATCTATTTATTTTCATGATACTTATTTGGCATTTAGTAGACTTAAAAGACAAAAATAAGTATATTTTATTATAGTAAAAATTATGTTTGCCATAAGTGTATTAATTAGGAAAATCCTCCACTGGCAATGACAGAAACCTGACTTAAATCTATCTTAAACAGATAATGTTTTACTTATCTCATAAGCAGTTGGGAGATTGGTGGTCCAGCTAGGCTGGAAACATGGGCTGTCTCCATCCTTCTATTTTCTATCCTTAACATGTAGAGCTTTCTTCTCATGGAAGTCACCTGATGGTTGCATAAGGATTGCTGATGTACCTCCTGGTTCATATTCATTTTCCACACAGAAAAAAAGGGTGATTAGGTAAAATCCCTAGGAGGAATACCAGTGGAGTCTATTTATTGTAAAGACATTTTTTCCCCCAGAGCCTAGTTCAGCAACTTCCTTTAATATTTCCTTGGTTATAATTGGTCACATGGTCACTTCTGGCTGCAAAGGAGTCTGGGAAAGTGCATTTTTTCAGCCTCTATTATGGCTGAAAATGGCTTTTGAATGTCCAATACACAATAAACAAAATTCAAAGACAAAAAATTGGGTAAAATATTTGCATCATATAAAATGAAGGTTAATATTATTAATAAATAAAGAGCCTCTAGAAATCACTGAAAACAAACCCAGTTCAAAAATATAAATAGGACATTAACAAAAGAAGATATAAAATGACCAATTGACATTAAAATTTAGTCTCTCCTGTAATCCACTACATACAAATTAAAACAAGATATCACTTTTTACGGGGATGCCTGGGTGGCTTAGTTGGGTAGGCGTCCGACTTCGGCTCAGGTCATGTTCTCACAGTTCGTGTGTTCGAGCCCCACGTCAGGCTCTGTGCTGACAGCTAGCTCAGAGCCTTGAGCCTGCTTCAGATTCTGTATCTTCCTCTCTCTCTGACCCTCCCCTGCTCATGCTGCCTCTCTCTCTCTCAGAAAAATTTTCAAAACATTAAAAAATTTATAAAAAGATATCACTTTTTAGGTATCACACTTGCAAAGATTATAGGACACACATCGGTACAAGAATGCTTATCCCCCTATGCGGTGACCATGAAATCACTGTAAATGTCCAAACTGGGAGAATTGGTCAAATTAATCATGGTTCATCCATAGAGCATATTATCATGTGTTCATAAAAAATACATTTTATAATATATTGTTAACACTATTAATATGTTCAGGTTGTTAAGTCATTGCCCTCACCCCTGCACTCAGCGGGGGTCAGAGACTGTGTCTGTGACTTGAGCAGATGCTCTTCAAAGGGGACCAGAGGGCAAGATGGCACCATGACTGCCTGCACGGTGCACTGCCATAAGATTTCTTAGCTCTGCTGTCCTTTCTTCTGAAAATGCATCTCCTGGTTTTGGAACTGGTTTTGAACAGGTGAGTAACACGATGAAACAATGGCCGTAAGAAATGGATTTTGTACATGAAAGGGTGGTGGTAATGTGTCTTCAAAATTTCAGGATATGGTTGTGACGGAAACTGAATTTTAGCAAGCCACTTATACCAGATGGAATTTGATATTTGCGAAACAACACCACTTCTTAATGGATTGGAGATGAAATGATTATCCAACCTCTCTTACCACCTGCCAGGCCATATTCCCAGAAAGATACGTCTAGCATTAAGTAACAATCATTTAAACTTTATTTAACCTTTCACTCAGTCACTCAATCAATATCAATGGGGCACAGTTCTAAGGGGTGTAAGACAGCCCCCTGTGACTAGTGCAGGTAATTCACTGAAAGAAGTCAGAAAATAAACACCTGTCCATTTTTATTCAGCCCAATGAGAGAGGGAGAGCAAAAGAAGGAGAGAGAGAGAGAGAGAGAGAGAGAGGACTAATGAGGTCTGAATATTAATGTCTGGTAATAACTATTGTTCATCAATATGATGATTAGTAATTAGTTAGCAAATAGTGTGGTTTCAATGCTATAACTCAGCAACGATGTGGCCTTCGATCAGTCCCTTATATTTAAAAGGGACTAATAATTCCTGGGAGATTTTAGAAGAATTAGAGATAATAGATGTCTGGCTTGGTGCCTGGGTGCTATTACTTTTAGCCAGCATTTCCCCTGGAGTGAAAAGTGGCAATTCATTCCATTCCTTTTGCTCTTACTTTATGTTCGTTAAGCAACTTTCTGACACATAATTTGCTCCTCTGGAGCTAGGCCATAGCTCCAGGAGAGCGTGTTCTGAAGGACCAGTGTGAATTATCCTCTGAGATATATTTCCCATACGAAATTGATAAATCAGTGAAGGTATCAGAATTCTGGGTGGCAAATCAGGCTCCTGCTAATTTGGTGACGGAAGTAACTTCCCCAGGTATGACCGATTCCAGGTGAACAGGTTCGAGTACGTTTCTGGATCTCCGAATCTGAGAACTTGGCGTGGTAACTCACACCTGCCAGTTACTGCCCACCCACGAGGACTAATCCGAGCAGGCAGCCAGTCTCACCCCGGAGCTCTTAACTTACAAGGGACTATTGACTCGGGGATGCTAGATGGGCTGGTCGGAAACAGGTGCCAGGTCAGGCCTCATGCAGTTGACCAGGTAAGAGAGAAACTGACCTGAATGAAGACGGTAGCAATGGGCATGCAGAGAAGGAAAAGAACGTGTGAAGAAACCGAGAAAGATTTGATAGAGTTTAGAATCATAACTTCCTAACATTTTGCCATTAGAGATTATTCAGGTCACCCCCCCCCCCCCCTTGTTTTTTACCNCCCCCCCCCCCCCCCCCCCCTTGTTTTTTACCTGGGCATCGAGAGACCTAGGCTCCGTGCTCCGGTTCTGCGTCAGGTACCGCCCTTCCGGCTCTGATAGACACACAGCACTGCAGCCTCCTGAATGGTTCTATTACAGCCTTGAGTGTTTTTGCTAAAACACACGGCACAATAGCCATCTCAAGTACGCCCAGGCATGGCTTGGGCTATGGATACATATGCTGTGTGCATTAATCAAGTTTAATAGACCCCAATGTTTGAAACAATGCCTTAATTTTTTTTTTCTGGAGACGGCACAGAAGTGTGGCATTGTACGGCAAATAAAAGTGTTGCTACAATGCCTGTAAATCAGAGCTTTAAACTATGTTTCAATTATCCTTCTATTATCCAGCTGGTATTTAAGCATGTTTATTATTCAAATCAGCAGCGAATGTGCTACTGTTGTGTAAACAACTGTCACTTGCTGAAACAATGATTAGGAGGCACCATCCCTTTCAGGTGTACTTAGGAGTACTTATACCCCAGCCACTTGTATTTAAATATCATGTAAACACAATGCTTGAGTGACTACTTTCACTCCCTTTCCCAATGCCTCATGCCAATTCTATTACATTAAGAGGGAAATCTATTAAATTTTTCATTTATACACATCCGTACACTGTTTTTACCCATTGTATCATTAAGGCTTAGATTAATATAATAGATGTGCTGAGAGATACAGTGTGCACTGAAAAAGCCTGCTCAAAATAAAAGCCAATTTCTCTGTATTATTTGGGGGTGTTGGAAAGCTTTTGTGAAAACAATGCAAAGAAAATTATTTTCTGAATAAAAAACATGACATGGAGAAAAGAAAAATTTAGCCCCCAGAAAGAGCAATCTTGAACCTTTATTAGCTCCATTACCAATTCAGCATATAAAAAATAGAGTAGGAAAATAGGACATTTGTTGAATGAATGTGTTTCTTTTGTAGGTACTCTGCTATCACTGGGGAGGGGAGTGTGTACTGGGGCAGGGTTTGGGGGGGCAGAGCTCAGAACTGCTACTGGGCTATGTTCCCAAGCAGTTGATCCAGTTGTTCTTAAGCCTCAGTTTCCACATATAAACCAGGACAAAATTTTGAGCGATGAGGAATCATGGTCTGATCAAATGGTTGATACCATCGGAGATTTTACATTATCTGACGTATGTTTGTGGGGGGAGGGGGCTCAATAAATTCTTGTTGATGGATTTCAGTTGCTAGCCTGCAAATTGTCTCTACTGTGCTTAGCAAACAGGGTGGGTGCTAGAGAGAAGTGGGTGACAACAGGATTTTGATTTGAAAATTCATGGATGAGGGCTTTTGTACTTAGCCAAACCACCCAAGTGGGTTGTAGAAAAGAGCTTTGACTTCAGCCATGCAGGTGATATGAATAATGTCCCTAATACTGCCTTCATTGATTTCAAAATACAATAGATTTCAAGTTCCTTAGAATCTGTAATATATAGGGTGACCATGTAATTTGTCATACCACCTGGGACATTTTGAGAGTGAGATGTGTTAAATAATTATGTCAGGGCATCAGGTATAAACCAATACTGTCCTGGGTAAACATGCACATATAATCACCCTAAAATCACAAGGCTAAAAACCAAATCTGGCTAAGACATGAAGCAAGGAAAGAGAAGGAAAAAATAGCGGCTCAGGGGTCTGATATACCTCTTTTTTTGAGGTGGGTTAGTGTTTTATTTTTAAAAGAAAAATAGGGGCACCTGCGTGGCTCAGTCGGTTAAGCATCCGACTTTGGTTCAGGTCATGATCTCGTGGTTCGTGGGTTCGAGCCCCGCGTCAGGCTCTGTGCTGACAGCTCAGAGCCTGGAGCCTGTTTCGGATTCTGTGTCTCCCTCTCTCTCTGACCCTCCTCTGCTCACGTTGTCTCTCTCTCAAAAATAAAAAAAAATTTTAAAGAAAAATAATTGATTTTTTTTTAGTAATTGGAGTCCTCAAAGGCAGTAAATTTGACTTTCCAAGAACATGTAAGCAAAAGTCCATTTTTATATATTAGATAAATTCGTGAATGGTTTACTTTTCAAAATGACTCTTCCATAACGAATAAACTTACCAGATTGCTAGCCAATAACCTATATTTGTATGTGATTTAACTTATTCAAGTGTTGCACAGAGAATGTCTTTTAAACATATGTAAAGCCTTTACACTTCACACAACTTTAAATTCTTAGCAGGGACTTGGACTCAGCCAACACAGTGAAGTGATAATGGATAGAATCTGCACATGATATCAAACCAATGAGTACTAACTCTTACGTATAGAGAGTATGAAGGAGCTTGACTAATAAATTTTATAATTTTCTCCCGTGCAACTGACAGCATCCAGAGATGACAAACTTTTGTATGGTAGCATGCAAAAATAATTTTCGTCTCTTAGATAACCAATTTCTACACTGACATTTCACAATTCCTACAGCCATTTTGTAACTCTGTCATTTCATTTATGTCCATAAATGTATTTTCCTTTACTGAAGCATGTGTTTTGATATTGTTTTCATTGGTGAAACTGGAATATCAACTTGTTAGTTGTTTTGTATATTTATGAAACGGCAGAATATCTGGTCTCTTTCCCATCTGGGCAGACTGATTCTCAGAACTCGGCCTCCAGTGTCTTGGATGGCCTGTTTCCCAACAACTTCTTGGGTTTCTGCTTACAGGAGGCTAATTGCCACAGTGACATCGAATAGCATTATTATGCCTGATGGTATAATACTCAGCGGCCAAGGTAGTTTCCCCCTTCAATTATGTGCTCTGTCTCTCCTAAGCCCATACATTACCTGCACCTGTCCGTAAACAAGCCTCCTCCATTAAGTACTTGTGCTAATTCCTGGTGCCGGTCACCAGATCCCAAATACCTACAACAAACTCTTCGGTGTCCCCAGCTGCCTGACTTCTCTTATCTCAAAGCTAACCACGCTTTTATCTTTGTCTTTAAAGCTCATTTGATGGAGGTAAGTATAGTGTAGTTTGTTTTTGTTGTTGATGGAATATTAACAGGATTTCTGCTGAAGTCTATTCTACATTCCCTAACTTAATGTTGTAAAACTCCAGGCAGGGTTTACTGGCCAACTCATAGGCATTAAGAAGGCAGGTGGCAAAAATAGCCCAAGTAACACAAATGTGACTTCCAGCAACTCTATATCTGTCTCTTTAATGGAGTGTGGTGGCTCTGTGAGGTTTGTTTGAGTCTGTTCATCCTTCGAAGTTTTCAGTTCAAGTTCTGCTGTTGCTGGGAGACCATCCTCCACTGTTATGATCACACCCAGTTCCTCCTTGAATTCATAGGTGTCAGAGTTTATAATGTCCAGTTCTTGTAATTAACCACATGCTACCATTATTTGGTGCTCTTTCCCAGACTTTCCTTCTGTGACATATATTGTAAGTTTTTATGGGAGTGGGAGAGGGAGGAGGGTCCCTTTCACTCCTGTGATTACCTTAGTGTTTAGCACATGGCCGAGGTCATAGGGGACTAATAAACAGTAATTTAGCCAGTATTGATGGAGTACATACTGTATGCAAAGCCTGGTGCTCGGTAGTGGGGAAAAATACAATAAAAACATATTCTCTGCTATCAGAGGGGTTTTCAAGACAGGATAAATCCAAAGGAGAGGGGAAAGCCTGGATTTTAGAGTCGTATAGCTAGTCTTCAAAGGAATAATATATACTCAAGAAGATGGAGCCATAAGATAACATAATTTAAAAAATCTCCAATTAAAAGATGTCTGTTAGGAATTGAAAAATGTTTGGGTGGTGTGTGTGTGTGTGTGTGTGTGTGTTTAAGAAATAGGAATGGCTTACTAACCTGGTGTAAAGGTTACATGCTAGAGGAGCTGTTCTCCTGAAAGGTTCTGAGTATCTGTGTCAAAGGTGTATGGCTTTGGGAATCGACTCTCTGAGGGCAGGCCAGGGCTGGGAAGGTCACGCCTGCATGGTACAGGTCAGGGCTGCTGTTCAGGAGCATCAGGGAGCAGCAGTCCGGCCAGGCATCAGCATTTCATAGAGGGCGTTGGTGGAGGAGGGGAGGGGAAGTATTTTGGTGAGACGAGTGTTGTGGGAGAAAAAGCCAACTTGCAGGCATTGCTTTGGGGTTCCCCAGAAGCAACTGGGAAGACGATGTAGGAATGCAATTCCTTCACTCCTCTGCTCTGAATACCCCAGAGGCCCTTCATTTCTGTCGGAAGAAATGCCAGAGTCCTTAAAACAGCCTCTAAGGTCCAGACCCTGTTACTCCAATGACCTCATCCACTCTCCCTTCTCCAGCCACACACCAGCATCCTACTTGTTCTCAAATAAGCTAGATCCTGTCCTGCCTCAAGGCCTCTGCACTAGCTATGGCCCATGCCAGGGTCTCCCCCTGGCTTTCTACCCTCACCTCCTTCAAGCATTTACTTAAATGTCACCCGCACAGGGAGATGCCTCTTGACTGCTGCCGGCCTCTGCCCCCGCACTCTCCATTCCCTTGCTCTTTTCCTTTGCACATGTTACCATCCAATACATTTTATAATTCACTCACTTCTCGTTGATTTTCAGTCTTTCCACTTATAGAATGTAAACTCTGGGAGGGCACAGGGTTTTGCCCGTTTGCTCTCTGAGGTCCTCCTGAGCCTAGATCACCACCTACCATGAGCTCAGTCAGTCTTTATCAAATAAGTGAATGAGCAGAAGGGTCCTGATTAGTGGTAGTGAGAGCCAGCTTTTAATGTGACTCTGACATCATTTGCACTCTTAGCTGGGGACATGCATATCACAATTATAATGAGGCTCTATCTTCATTTCTGATTGATAGATTAGTATGTCTTAAGGCTCCATTTAAAAATGTCTCTGCTCCTTAGTGTCTCTGGAAGTAATTCATGGTCTGTAAACCAATAGTTAAATGCCCAAAGGCAGAACGCAGCAGGACACTTCAGAGCGAATATCTTTATTAAGGGAGACATTTTTTGGTAATAATTGCTGCCTCCATATTTGGAGCCAAATAAGTCAACCTTTAGGCAAAACAGTTCTTGCCCCAATTCAGCATCTTTTGTAAACTGAGAAGGCCGGCTCATTCTCAGTGGCTATAACTACAGTCACATACGTCCCTCAGCCTGCTACTTAAGAAGTTGCTAATGGCCATCTTATTAGGCCATTAGCAACTGCTTTGGCCCATTAGCAGACATTTAAGTGGTACAGACTGCTGGGGGTTCCAGCAGGGTGAGGGGGTGGCTGATGCCAGTGCTGGGATTCCTTGCCTGAGAAGCAGGTTTCTGTATGTGGCGCTTGCTTATAATGAGGCACACCTGCACCTCATTTCCCATCTGGGGTGGAATTTTTAGAGCAATCATTTGGAAGGGGGTAGTTTTGTACTCATGAGCTGCAGACACTCCGCCGCTGATGACTTGCCCATTGGTCACCTTTATCCGATTGCCCCCCCTCCCCCCGCCAGCTACTTCCACTCACACAGGAGTTAATCCAAATCCCCGGTGATCAGAAGAGATGTGTGTGGACTGTGTGTGGACTGCAAGGAGTCAGCTTGACTTGTTACTTGATCTGTTTTGTTGCTGTGGTTGGGTTAGTAATGCCCCCCTCCAAGGATGACCGTATCTGAATCCTCAGAAAGTGTGAATGTGTTACCTTGAATGCCCAAAGGGAATTTGCAGATGTGGTTAAGGACCTTGAGATGGGGAGCTAAACCAGCATTATCCAGGTGGGCCCAATGTAATCACAAGGGTCCTTAAATGTGGAAGAGTAAGGGCTGGGTGGCTCAGTGAATTAAGCGTCTGACTCTTGGTCTCGGCTCAGGTCATGATCTCCTGGTTCATGAAATTGAGCCCCGTGTAGGGCTCTGTAGATGGCAGTGCAAAGCCTGCTTGGGATTCTCTCTCTCTCTCTCTTTTTCTCTTTTTCTCCCCCCTCTCTCTGCCCCTCCCCTTCTCATGCTGTCTCTGTCTCTCTCAAAATAAATAAATTTTCAAAAACTGGAAGAGGGAAGCAGAAGACGAAGTTAGGGTGATGCTGTGTGATAAGATTTCCCTGTGTTTTGCTGCTCCAAGATGCAGAAGGAGGGCCATGAGCCACAGAATGTAGGCAGCCTTTAAAAGCTGGAAAGGACGAAGAAATGAATTCTCCCTTAAGAGCCTCCAGAAAGGAAGGCTTTCTTTCTGCAATACTAACAGCAATACTAACAGCTTGATCTTGGCCCTCTGAGACATATTTCTAACTTCTGACCTCCAGAGCTGTAAGATACTAAGTTTCTATTTTTCTAAGCCATCATGTTTATGGAAATCTATCCCAGCAGCCGTAGGAAATGAATGCATTGCCCAAGGTGGTCAGTGGATTTAGTGATCAGGCAATTGAAGAGACAGAGAACATAATCCATTTCCTGAAGGTATCGAGGTGGCAGAAAATGCGCACAGAAAACAGGCTCTCTACAAGAGTATATGAAGAGTATGAACTTTAATCTTCACCCCATTCTTTTTTTTTCTTGTTCTTTTCTTTTCTTTTTATTTATTTATTTATTTATTTATTTTTACAAATAGTTTATTGTCAAATTGGTTTCCATATAACACCCAGTGCTCATCCCCACAAGTGCTCTCCTCCATGCCCATCTCCCCCCTCCCCCCCACACCCATCAGTCCTCAGTTTGTTTCTCAGCATTCAAGAGTCTCTCATGGTTTGCCTCTCCCCCTTTCCCCCAAAATTTCCCCCCTTCTTCTTCCCCATGGTCCTCAGTTAAGTTCCTCCTAATCCTCCTATACGTGCAAACATATGATATTTGTCCTTCTCTGCCTTATTTCGCTCAGCATAACACCCTCAAGGTCCATCCATGTTGCTACACATGGCCAGATTTCATTGTTTCTCATTGCCATGTAGTATTCCATTGTATAGATAAACCACATCTTCTTGATCCATTCTTCCGTTGATGGACACTTAGGCTCTTTCCATGTTTTTGCTTTTGTTGAGAGTGCTGCTATGAACATTGGGGTACAGGTGCTCCTATGCATCAGCATTTCTGTATCCCTTGAAACTTTACCCCATTCTTAATGCGTTGCTTTAGCAGGAGATTAACGAACAAAACAAAACCAGATAAGAGATCCCCAAACCTTCCACTCCAGAGTCTGTGGCATGCACAGGGGAGGATAGATAAATGCATTGTTACCTGAAATAGCTTGAAACATGAAGCAACCACCATAAGAACGAACTAATGACACTAATAATACTGGTGAGCAGCGTCATCTGTGTAACACGCACAGGCTGGCCATCCTAATAGCTATCAACAGAACAGCCACTGTGACAGCTCCTTCTCCTGACATCTCGCTCTGAGGTGCTCACACATATTGCCCGTGCCCTGTCTTCCATGCTGCTCATGGCTTGTTCATTATTTTCACCCATTTTATTAGTTCTCTCTCTGCTTAGTTCTGGCCTATTTTCATAGTCTTCTCTACTCCAGTTCTTCTTCTCTCTCTCTCCACCACCCTCAGAATGCCTTTGGTATTTGGACTGTATTTTGGGCTTAGAGCCATTTTGAGGAATCTTCAGATATTTCATCAGGATTTTACACGACATCTCAGCGTTCTCATACTTGAATAACCAACTTAAACTCAAGCTTATACCCTTTGACTAATAAATGTTGAGGGAGGTATATATTCTTGTAAATAGTCTTTGCCATTGTATCAAGTTCTAAACTGGTAATAAGTATCTGACATTTTACATATAAACATTTTAATTTTTTAGTTTAATGTCATAAAACCTTCAGAAAAGCATGTCATTATAGTGAGTTGAATGGTGGCTGCCCAAGAGATATGTCCACATCTTAAATTCCGAGAACCTGTGATATGACCGTGTTTGGAAAAAGTTTTTGCTGATGTGACTAAGGTTCTGAAAGAGGAGATTATCCTGGATTATTCAGTGAGTTCTAAATCCAATAACAAGTATCTTCATAAGAGACAGAGGAGGGAAAGACACAGACCCCGAGCAGAAGACTATGTTAAGATGGAGGCAGACATTGGAGTCACCCAACTACAAACCAAGGTATTCATAGAGCCGCCAGAGCTAGCAGAGGCAGGGAAGGATTCTCCCCTAGAGCCTTTGGAGAGAGCACTGCACTGCCAACACCTTGACTTCAGACTTTTGACCTTCAGACTATGAGAGAATTAATTTCTGTTGTGTTAAGTCACCAAGTTTGTGTTAATTTGTTACGGCAGCCACTGGAAACTAATACATTCATAAAACATTGAGTACCTACATGTTACCTGTTAATGTCAACATTCATAAATTATCAGACATGGTTGTCGTGAGGTCTTTGAATATCATTGGACCACACTCATTGGCTGGAATGATTGTATGAGAAGTTGTCAGCCGGCTGAACCTTTCAAAAATACCCTTAAACTGTTTTGCATCTATCAGATGGCTGCTATCAGTAAAGCGTGTAGTGTATTTTCATATACATGTTCCCATGTGAGGCCATGGAGTAGAGGTGAAGTCATTTTAGGGAAAGATGGTTATAGGTGAGTTCTAAGGAGGACCTTCATTGCTATGTCCCAGAGAAAAGAGGGGAGTGGGAGTCACAGCTGATCCATCCATTTTAAAGGAGAATTTAATTACTGGAAGCATTTTCTTTGAATTTTATGTAACAACTGCTTTCTCAGCAGATAGAAGAAGGCAGACCTTGGGGCAAGCAAATGGGAAAAATGATCTATAAAGTGTGTTCACAAAATATGGCTGTTATTCCGCCCTGGAACTTAATAGAAATCCTATGATTGTTGTTCTGCAGTCAACAAGACTCATCTAATTGGTGACCATGGTAACAAAATCAGGTCATACGGAGGTTCATGCTGAGATCAAGCATATGTAGATCTCCTAGTTCAAATATACATAAAGATAAGAACCTGTTGGTAAGAGTCCGAACTGTTAGGTTGAAGATGGGCTCTCGTCTACCAAGCGTATAACACTGAGAAAATGATCATTTGTCTGCAGTAACCATACGTTTTGCAGAGAAGGAAGACATTCTTCAAATTCACTGGGGGGGAAAGATAATTCAGAAATGTGAGACCAGAATGAGTGCATAGATGTAGCTTCATAGATCTGTGTAATTTACTCCCCGGGGTTTGTAGTGTGTCTGACTTATATTTTAGACATAATTAAGTAATCAGCAGTGTACATTGTAAAATGAATGTTTAGGCTGCTTGAGGTTAAATTTTCACAGCCGTAGCAGCTGCGTGGTATTAGCGACCACCCCTCCCCACAGCCAAATCCTCTCCCCAGCATACAGTCAGTTATTTAAAATCTGTGAATGGGACTAAAATTATTTCCACATTCACCATTTTTCAGCGGATCTAAAGAGCAACCACATGGTAACCACTGGATACCAGGATTACTGCACTTGATGCTAGCGAGCGTTTTCTGTTCTGGCTCAGTAGCTGGGGTGACAATAATACCAATTATAGAATGAATAATACTTTTATTTATGGGGGGTCTCATTTGATCCTCAGAAAGCCCTGCAAGCTCACAAGTTTTCCTCATGGTACAGATGAGAACACTGAGATGCTGAGAGAAGTTACAGGGGCTTTAAATGCAGAATTGAGAAGCTAATGTCTGTCAAATCCTTACCTTGAGATAATGCAACGGAGGACTTAACCCAAGAGTCTGCACATGATGGTAGGGAGTATCATTGTCGTAGCTCTTACTGTTCTGTGTCCCAACCCTGTTGCCATTTTGCCAGTCTCCTTGGCACAGGCACCCTTACACCTGGTGGCATTTCTTCTTTCTAATCCTAATGGCTCTTGGCTTTGTGATTCTTGGAGAGACCCGTGGGGAGGAGAGGGATAGAAGAGCTCCTTTTCTCTTTCCTTTATTCCCTTCCCTCACTTTCTTTTCCCTTCTTTCATTTCTTCCTTCTTTTTAAACACATGTGACCTATACGCCCCTTCCTCCCCACTAAATCCTGGAGAAGATAAAGTCAGGGGGAAGGCAGGTCGGTGGTGAGGGATGATTTAGGATGGTTGTCTACTTACTACAAGGATACTCGAACCTAGGATTCACTTAAGCTAAGGGTTCATTGGGGGATTTTCAAGGAGATGGCCGGGTGCGTTCTCTTTTAAAAAATAAAATATAGCATTTTTTATCATCAAATAAATAGTTGCTGTTTATTTTTTTTTTAATTTTTAAATGTTTTATTTATTTCTAGGAGAGCGAGCGAGCGAGAGAGACAGCGTGAGCAGGGGAGGGTCAGAGAGAGGGACACAGAATCTGAAGCAGGCTCCAGGCTCTGAGCTGGCAGTCAGCACAGAGCCCGACGCGGGGCTCGAACCCACGAACCGCGAGATCATGTCCTAAGCGAAAGTCGGACGCTTAACCGACTAAGCCACCCAGGCGCCCCGACTGTTTATTTTTTTTTAAATCTCAAGCAAGGCAGACCTATTACAAGAAAAGCTAACACCCTTCCCCATTCTTACTCCTTAGAGGTAATCATTGTTAACAATTTGATGTATATTGCCTTGGGTTCATTTCTTGCTTAGTGAATTGTATATAATACACCCATTATATAATATGGATATGCATTTTAAAAAGCAAATTATCTTTATATATTCTGCAGTTTACTGTTTTCATTTCATAACCTATCTTCCCACATTAGTAGATGTAAATCTACTTCATTATTCTTTAACAACTCAACAGTATTCATTGCTGTAGCAAGATTAATTATATACCAAGATTAATTATATAGATGTATGCGTGTGTATGTATAACATCTTTGTAGGCTTGTGCAAGTATTTGTAGGATCAATTCTTAGAGCTGCAATTGCCAGGTCAAAAATATATACATTAAACATTTTTTACAGGTACTCTTGGTCTGGCTTCCATACCCCAGTCCTGCCTTGCATCATGCTCTCCCTTGCTGTCAGTAGTTCCTTTTCTCTGGCTTCTCCTCGACCATGAACTTTTCATGCTTTCTCCCCCCATCATGGAGACCGCATACTCCATTCTTCTCATTTGAACCATTGCTCCTTTCTTTGCCTTGTTAGCTCCTTTTACATGGTGGACCAGTTATCCGTTCCACAGAAAAGTCTGCCCTGATCACCCTAAATAGATTAAATCCCCCACTATACACTCCCAAAGCACCACGTACTTCCCTTTTATTACAGTTACTGCAGTTGTAACTTTACGCCCATTTCTGCTATTGATTGGCTGATGCCTGCCTCTTGTAGCAGGCCATAAGCTCTCGGAAAGCAAAAACTGTGCCTGATTTTACTCACTGATGTGATTCTAATGCCTACCTCCTGTGCCTGGCCTTTAGTCCAGAGTCTTTCTGAAAACAACTTGAATGAGTGAGTGAATGAATGAATGTGTTACTTTAATTACATCCCTAACACCAGTGTATTTCCCAGAGGTCTTCCAAAGGACTAATGGATAATCAGTACCCAAAGTTATTTCCTTCATCACTTCAGTAGACGAGAGATACTGTAGTTTCTCTGTTGCCCATGTTTCTTGGTCATGAGGCTGCTGAGAACACCCGGGGTAGAAGCCTGTCGAACCCTGGAGGGCTGGCACAGATGACCCACAGAGTTGTAGCCAGAGGGATCTGGGGTGGCATCAAGCCTCTTCCTACTACAAACAAGGCTCCTGAAGCATGGAAAGAGGAAAACCCCGCAGTGAGTGACAAAAGCAGAATGAGGATTCAAATGTCTCAATTTGTGGACAGTGTTCTTGCTATTCTTTTCCCCAGATGTCAAGACGACATCAGAGGGGCCTGAGGACAAGCTGTGCTTTGCAGGATGGGAATGTTCTGAGAATTGTGCTCCACTTCTATTAAGCACTTTCCCCCTTCTCTAATAGAGTGTGGCTTCCTTAGTACTGTTCTGTCTACTCTTTGAGTGTGTAACACCCACCCACTGCTTGTGTGCCTGAAGTCTAGGTTCTGGTTCCATGTGTCCACTAGTGTCATGAGGCATGGAGAATCAAGAGGTCTTGGAAGAAGGCTTTGTCACTTACTGGCTCTGGGTCCCTGGACAAGCCTCAGTCTTCCCGTTGGTGAAGCAGGATAGACATCTTCACTCTGTACCCTCACAGCTTATTGCAAAACAAACAAGACCACAGTTTGAAGTAATTTATAAGCCGTAAAGCATTGCAGTCTGGAATGTGGCAGCAGGAGCGAGCGGTGCCTGACCTGTCCGTAGGTATTTATCTCTTCTGCATTGTGTGGTGGTACTCGCCAGGCAAAGCAAGTTAAAGAGACATAGTTCCAGACCTAGGAGGTTTACAAATGTAGACTTTCAAAATATTCAGTAGATTTTGAGCCTCTTACATTTTGGGACCACGTTTTATTCGTCTTTACAGCACTTCCCCCTTCCCCAGTGGCTTGCCCAAGGCATCTCTTTTTGGCGAGAGGGTGTCAGTCACACCATCCGATGAGTTAGCTAGGTGCCAGAAGCCCTCACCGTGCCCTTCAGAAGGACTGCTGGTCTACGTTAAAGCAAAAACATTTTCATTCTAAATTCCAGTTTTAAAGAAATGGAAGTTTTATTATTTTCAGAAACAAATAGTAACTCAAACGGGGCTCTATTTTATTTGAAGCAGAGTTTTGGCTTCTATATGATCCTTTGCTTCAATTTCATAAATTACCTTCACATCCATCATATCACTGTCATGACTGTCCTATGAAGTGGGATATCATCCCTGTCTTATAGGCGAGGAATGGAGGTTTGGGGAACAGAGGTAACTTAGGTTCTCACAGTTAGTGTTTGACTTAGGATTTTTGACTGTTGTGTCAGGACCATTTGTAAGCTTTCATTGTTTCTAGTAGACTTCATTCTTTGACACACCCTCATCTTCCATAACCCTGTCTCTCCCCAGCCCCCATCATGCTTGCCTGACAAAATCCCCACTCTCACAGTTATTCAACTCTCCTTTTCCATGCTTCACCTAGATGGCTGAACCTCTCTAGAGAACCATGGGCCATACTAACCGCCTTAAGTTCATGATTGGCAAAGGTCAAGTGAGTCCTCAGTGTTCCCCAGCCCTCCTGCACTGCTACACTTTGCTCATCCCTGAACTTTCCTAGTTTTCAAGGTCACACATGTTCTTATCTTTCCACCTTCTAACATCCCCTCTCGGCTCTCTGGTGACGAGTTTCATATTTCATTGAGAAAATAATACAAACAAGAGAATGAACACTTGAGTTATCACATCTTTCAATTTCTCTGCTTTGGCCCCAGATGATCTCCACTCTTCTCTTGGTTGCGTTAGGCCATCACTCCTAGAGACATTCTTTCTCTCTCCTGCAATTTTCCCTCTTGACTGGACTACTTTTGCCAGTAATCAAACATGCCATAATAGCTCCCATTTAAAAAGAAAAAAAAAACACAACACACTGAAATTTTCCCTGGACCCTACATCTTCCTCCAGGATGATCCCCATCCCTTTCCTCTTCATTACCAGCACTATTTCCTAAAGAAGTCACTCATATTCAAATATGGAGTGGACTAGTACTCAGCCATAAAAGAGAATGAAATCTTGCAACATGGATGGGCCTAGAGGGCATTATGCTAAGTGAAATAAGTCACACAGAGAAAGACCAATTCCATATGATTTCACTTATATGCGGAATCTAAAAAGCAAAACAAACAGACAAGCAAGAGTAGAAACAGACCCATAAATACAGAGAACCAGCAGGTGGTTGCCAGAGGGGAAGGGAGTGGGGGTGGGGCAAAAGTGGACGAAGGGGAGCGGGCGATACAGGCTTCCAGTTATGGAATGAGTAAGTCCTGGGAATAAAAGGCACAGCATAGGGAATATAGTCAATGGTATTGTGATAGCATTGTATGGTGACAGATGGTAGCTACATCTGTGGTGAGCATATAGTTGTCCAATCATTTTGTTGTATACCTGAAACTAACATAACAATGTGTCAGCTATACTTCAATTATAAAAAAAAGTCATCCATGCCCACTGTTTCTATTTTCTGCCCTCCTGTTTTCTCTTGGCCTACCTTTTCTATTCAGGTTTACCCCGATCACTCCACCAAAGAAGACACTTTCAGAATAACCAGTGACCCCACGTTGCCAAATGCAATATCAGTCCCAGCTCCATCTAGCGCACCATCAACCCTGTATTCAGCACAGCTCATCGATTGCTCCATTTGCCATGAAACCCTTGCTTCACGTGCAGCCCAAGACATTTCCTCCTGCCACCTAGGCTGCTCCTTTCTGATTTTCTTGATGAGTTTCCCTTTACCTCTGATCTCTAAGCATGGGAGAGTCCCAGGGCTCAGTCTTTGATCTTTTCTCTTTATCCATTCCCAGTCTTTAGTATTTTCGGCAAGGTCTCCTGGCTTTAAGTACAAATTTATATCCCCAGCTGGTACTCCAGACTGCTGCAGATAGCTGCCCATTTGACATCTCCAGTTGGATGGCTAGTTGCACCTGTAGTCAGGGACTCCTGATTTCCTGCCTGCTTTCCTCCTAATAAATGACAACTCCATTCTTCCAGTCACTAAACCTTGCACTTTGAGCTCATCTTTAACTCCTCTCCTTCTCTCATACTCCCACAGTTGATCTTCCAGCAAATACTGTCTCTCTATCTTCAGACAATGCTCAAAATCCAAGCACCTCTCTCCAAACCTGTTGCTCTTTGATCCAAGCCACTACCTCTTGTCTGGCTTATCCCAATACAGTTCTAACTGGTCACTATGTTTTTACTTTGCTCACATAGCAGCCAGAGTGACCTTTTTATAATCCAAGTTATAATAATAATCATTATTATCATGGTAAATATTTTCCAGGTGCCAGGCATTTTATATATATATACATTTATATACATTATATATATATACATTTATATATTATATATATAAACTTTTATATATATATAAAAATCCTCATAACAATCCTACAATGTAAGACTTTTATATATATTTATTTACTTACTTATATATTTATTATTATTTATATATATTTATTTACTTATATATTTATTTATTTACCTGTGTGTATATATATATATATTTATATATATATATATAAATCTTTATAACAATCCTACAATGTAAGACCTATAAGTGTTTTGCAGATGGGGAAACTAAGGCAGAAAATGGCTAAATAACCTGCCTAAGGCAATAGTGCAAGCAAGTTGGTAGCCAATTTGGTGGGTGGTAATTTTGACAGGCTCAGTGGGGGTAGTTACCTTCACTTCCCCGATGTGATTAAATCTCCTTGCCAGCATCAGTCAATTTTGTAGTAAATAGCTGTGTTATTGATCCTTTATTGAGTGTGTGTGCTAGGCAGTGCATGAAATGCTTTATATACATCATCTCCTTTATCCTCTTGAGATGGTCTTGTGTATAGGTGACATTAGCTCCATTTTACAGATGAGGAGACTGAGGCTGGTTCATAGTAAGTGGTAGAGATGGGCTTTATACGTTGGTCTTCGAGACTAAGTCCACTCTTTCCCAGTGGACTGATGGATACATTGAATGTATCTTTTCTCAGGAGGGAGGTTAGTGGGTCTTCTGAGTCAGAGGCTGGTGCCACTGGGCTGGGGCTGGAGTTGGCTGTTCCTTTTAGGAAAGCAGTAGACCAGGCCCATGAGAGCTGTACGACCCTCTCAGACAGAAGTGACAGTGCTGTGGAGCTGACTGGGCTGGGGCAGGATGGGGACTCTGCTCCCTGGCCGAGGAGGAGGACCAGGGATGGAGATGGACAGTTCGGTTCTTCCCCAGGGCTGGCAGGTGCCTGAGTTCCGCTGGCACGTAAATGGCACACGTGTTCCAGACCTCGGTGGAGCTATGCTGGGTGTCTCTGGCATCCATCAGCCTGGGGCGGTGGAGGCGGCAGAGAAGCTGGTTTTCCCAAGTCTCTTCTCAACCTCGCCCTGACAGAATAAGGACCACAGTTCGGCCCTTTCTTACCCCCTTCTTGCTTTCGTCTTGTGCTCTTTGGGAACTCCAGTTCTGTGAGCACCAGCTTCTTACCGCGACTTTGGACTTGTCTCAGGGACTTTACACAAGCAGTCTCTCCTGCCTAGAATCCTTGTGTCCCCCACCACGCACATCCACTTGCCCCTTTTGCCACACCTAACACTGAAGTCACTCTCTGTTCTCAACCTCAAGGCCATTTCCTCAGGGAAGCCCTCCCTGATCCACCTGGCTGGTTTGGGGCCCAGGGGGTTACTCTCAAGGCATTATAAGCAATTTCTGTACTTACCACTTATCACAGTTTGAAATTACATTTTCTGTGCTTACATTTGATTAATCTCTGTCTCCCCAACCAAACTTTGAAACTAACGATAATAAAGATCATGGTAAGAATAACAATGACAACAATAATGTCAGCCAACATTCACTGAGCCTGTGTTCCAGGCAGAGCACTGAGTTTTTCCACGGACTGCCTTATTTAATTCTGACAACACTGCTTTGAATTATGTATTACTTTAAATTTTATTTTTATTTTATTTATTTATTTATTTTTTTAAATGTTTTTATTTATTTCTAGGAGAGAGAGAGAGACAGCGTGAGCAGAGGAGGGTCAGAGAGAGAGGGAGTCACAGACTGAAACAGGCTCCAGGCTCTGAGCTGGCCGTCAGCACAGAGCCCGACGCGGGGCTCGAACTCATGAACCGCGAGATCATGACCTAAGCGAAAGCCGGACGCTTAACCGACTAAGCCACCCAGGCGCCCCTGAATTTTATTTTTATTTTTTTGAGAGAGAGAGTACATGAGCAGGGGGGAGGGGCAGAGGGAGAGAGAGAACCCTTTTTATTACATTTGTTTATTTTGAGTGTGAGAGAGAGAGAGATCGCAGGAGGAGCAAAGAGAGAGAGAAAGAAAAAAAATCTCAAGCGGGCTCAACGTTCAGTGTGGAGCTTAACACAGGGCTCAGTCCCATGACCCTGAGATAATGACCTGAGCTGAAGTCAAAAGTCAGACACTCAACTGACTGAGTCATCCAAGCACCCCATATATTACCTTTGATTCCCATTTAACAGATGGAAAAACTGAACTTCTGTAACTTGCTCAGGCTTGCTCAGCTCCTCAGTAGAGTTGCTAGGCTCTGAATGTAGACGTCTTTCCCTCCCCTTTTTAAATTGAATTATAGTTGATATAGAATATTATATTAGTTTCAGGTGTACAACATAATGATTTGACAATTAGATACATTATGAACTGCTTATCACAATAGGTGTAGTTACCATCTGTCACCATACCAAGATACTATAATGTCACTGACTATATTCCCTATGTTATATTTTACATCCCTGTGACTTATTTATTTTATGACTGGAAGTTGATATCTCTTAATCCCCTTCACCTATTTTGCCCATCACCCCATTTCCCTCTCCTCTGGCAACCAGTTTTTTCTTTGTACTTTTGAGTCTGTTTCTGTTTTGTTTTATTTTGTTTTTTAGATTCCACATATGAGCAAAATCATATGGTATTTGTCTTTTTCTGTCTGACTTATTTACTTAGCACAATATTCCCTGGCTCCATCCATGTTGTAGCAAATGGCAAGACCTCATTCTTTTTTATGGCTGAGTAATATTCCATTACATGTATATTCACCATATCTTCTTTATTTATCTGTGGATGGACACTTGGGCTATTTCCACACCTTGGATATTATAAATAATGCTGCAATAAACACACACACACACACACACACACACACACACACACACACACATATATATATATATATATAAAACTTTGTATTAGTGTTTTCATTTTCTTCAGGTAAATACCCAGGAATAAAATGACTGTATCACATGGCATTTCTATTTCTAGTTTTTTGACGAACCTCCATATTGTTTTCCAAAGTGTACCAACTTATGTTCCTGCCAACATTGCATGAGGGTTCCCTTTTCTCTGCATTCTTGCTGACACTTACTTCTTATCTGGTGGATACCAGCCTGAATGTAGGTTTTTGACTCCAGGGCTTACTTTAAGCTCTGTGAGGGTGTTTTGGCTCACCATTGATCCTAGGAAAGAGACTCATAGGAGGAATATATTAAGTTTGTAAATTGAATTGACTGGTGGGTCTATTCTCCTCTGGGTCTCCTGTGGACATGAAAGCTAGATTTTGCTTGGACTGGGTGATCCATCCTGTCTACCTTGTCTAAGCACCCTTTGTCCTCCTTGAAGCTTTCATGGCTTCGACTCTACTGAAAGTCCTGAAGCATCCAGGAATGGCTCCTGTAGGAATTTTCTTCTAAGACTTCTAAGACTTACTCCTCCATTTTCATGCTTTGACCCATCTCCTCTCTCCTCTTTACCTAACTCCCCTGCTTTGGGAAGCTTGTGGCACTTTGCCTATGTATTTTCTTCCAATCATTTGCGGTTCTTCCTTTTTCGTTACATCCCTCATCTAGAACTTAAGACAGTTTCTTGAAGAAATCCCTTGGGGATCTCTGGCAGATCTGAACAGTCTATCAGTTATGGACTCAAGGTCTTGTTCCTACCCATGAAGTTCCAGCATCCAGGTCTATCCCCAGGTATGCCATTCAACCTTAAAATCCTATGGACCACCATTGACATAGAGCCATTAAACCAGAGGGATCATACTTGCCATCCAAATAAACTCCTCATGGCCTCTCATGTTTTCTGATGCAAACAATAAGTAAGGGTCAGTAAGACCTTCAGTGATGGGCCCATGCTTGAGGGCCATATGGAAGGAGGCTGGCATATTACCACCAGCCAAATGTGGAGGACGGACACAAATTTAAGCCGTATTACCCCAGAGCTGTTTGCTTACATCTTGGTGGGTGCTTTAGTCTGCTCTGGCTTATTTAAGGGTTACTTGAGCTCCTTTCTGCCTCCTGTATTGAGAGCCAGAAGGCAGGGCTCATGCCCATGTCATCTTACTCTGCTCAGCACTGCTATTGGCACATTGTGGGCATGACAGAGTAGGGAATGAGAGAAGGTCAAAGTCTTTGTGTAGAAAGGTCTTGTGTACAAGGGTTTTTAGATGGTGAGAATTCACCATTACTTTCCTTCCTAATTTTAATTTTTCTAAGCAGGTGTTGTGGAAGAGTTGAAATGAAAATGTGGAAAGATATTGATGAGCTGAGGTGGGGATAGAGCCAGAGCACATGCTGTTATAGAACGTTGGGCACACACATGGGAATGCGGAGATGGAAGGACACCCTAATTTCCTCCTCTCCAGTCTCCATCTCTTTCTCTTCCTCTTTCTCTCTCATTGTGTTTGTCTTCTGTTACACAGTCTCAATGACTTATTCCTAGACGGACATCTGTAATACCATTTGGCTTCCGAAACACCTTTTCTATTTGGAATAAAGAATGAAGGAAGATGGAATGGCAAGGCAAAAAAGGACACTCTAATTTGATGGTTACTTACTTTGTATTAGACACCACAGTGGGCTCTTACTTATGTTGTCCTATTTCTTTCTCATATCAATCCAGAGGTAGGTGTGGTTACCCCCTTGCAGAGATGAGAAGCCAAGCTCAGTCAAGGTCAGTGATTTACTCAAGATCACTTGGTCAGCTGGTGGAGCTGAGCTACAGAATCAAGCCTGTCTGATTCTGGAGCTGGGCTCATGGCCTAGCTAGAACACAGCAATTCTCCAGAATCAAAGGAGGAATGAGAAAGTGGAAGCCTCCAGGTGGATTGGACGTATTTTATCAGGGTTCAAAGGAATTTAGGGCTATTGGTGGAAAGAACTTTTCCTAAACTCATCCTGGCTTTCTCTTCACCTCTCTGCTCTGGCTTAGAGATAAGGCTTGTGTCCATGTTGGACTATGCCTCTGCTACAGTCTCCTAGCTGGGTTCTTTTTACCTGAGTGAGCACAAACCAGTGTTAGAGAACAAATTCCAGTGCCAGCACATGTGTGGTTCTGACCTCTCTAGGTCCTGTCTGGCTCCACAAAGAAGCCCAAAGAGGCTGGTACTCTGAGAATGTTCTCTCCCCCACCCAGTTCCTAGCTCAAGTATGCTTTTCTTGGCACTGGTGAGTCAACAGGTGTGAACAAGTGTACAGAGACCTGGCATGCCAGGGCTGGCATTGCTCATGGCCTTCACTCACAAGAGATGGCAATTGCCACCTTCTGCAGGTTGCCCATCAAAACACATTGTTGCCTGGCACCTCCATAGGCTCCAACCAACTTGTGAGTGGGCACCATGCCATCCCAGCAGATGGGCAGAAGGGGTGAGGAGCAGCCAAAGCAGTCTCATCCTGGAGGTGCATAAAGTAGAGGTGGTGAGGGTTTGATTTCCAATTGAGGATGTGTCAGAATGACCCTCTCTACCTTAGATTTATAGGACAGGAGTTAAAAGGGGATGAGGTCAATGGTGTAGCCTATACCTAGTTGTCTGGAGTTTGTTTGGGGGTGGGAGGGAAGTGATTTGGAACCTATCAGAATACTGTGGCTTTGACTTTAATGGCCTTAAGTGGTATTTGGGAAAATACTAAATAAAGATAGGAGATACAGAAAGGTGAGAGGATTCTAAAGAGATCTTTGCCTACTATGATCCCTCTTCTAGTCCCTTCTCCACCGCACTCCAGCTATCCCAACAGCACTGGCTAACAGAATCCCCATGGCCACGAGGCCAAGATCAGAGTTGAGGCCGGGGCTAGAGGAGCCCTTGCCATGAATGATTGGTATCACAGGCAGGGGGTTCTTAGGAGGTAGGAACAGGCTCCTTGTAGCCTTTCAGAGAGGATATACAATGTTTCTGTTTCCCAAGGGACTGTGTCATGATTTTGGAACTCAAGAGGGGTGATTGTCGGAACATTTAAGCATCTTAAAGGTGTCACCTAGGTCTAGCAGGCAGAGTCTATGAGGAAGGCCTTCAAAGTCGGGGAACAGTCAAGCAAAGCCTCTCTTTTTGGAGGTTAGTGGAAGTAGCAGCTTTCGAGCCTGAAAGGTGAGAGGACCTGCATTCTATACCCTGAATGCCAGGCTGGGAGCTGGGGCTTCATTTGACAGAGTGGGGAGCTATAAAAGTTTTGAGAGGAAAAGTACTTTGATTAGCACTTTCCCTGAGAAACCTAGAAAATGTGGCCATGTGCAGGGAGAGCCAGAGCTAGGACGTCAGAGCCCAGGGCCTGCCATGATGATTCGCGTCTAAATGAGGGCAGTGCTAATGGGGTGGAAAGAGAAGGAGGGTGGGAAGGCCTTCCCTAGGATACACTGATGGAATAAAACCTCAGAGGAAAAGGAAGGAGCCAAAGAAGACTTTAGAATAACAGAACAATGGAGCCATTAATGGAGAAGGGGAAGTCAGCAGCGGGCTCTTGCTTGATGGGAAGGCCTTTCAGCTGGGTTATTTTAATCCACATGGCACATTATTTTGTGCTATGGTGGATTTTCTTGGCTGAGAATTCACTTTGTGTTGCAGTTTATTATTCTCACAGGTAAGCTGAGGCTCCTGGAGAATGAGAACCGACAGCCTCTCTCCCAGATTCGAGCTTCATCTAACCTCTCATATTTTGGTCCAACGCACTTTGGGCCAAGGGTTTGACTAGCCTGGCTCCAAAGCTAGCCTCTCGTCTCCGTGAAACATTTTCCACCTCCACACATCGCTATAATCTTTTCGTTATCATGTTAAATAATTTACGGCCTCTGCCAGTCTGAAATTACATGCAGGGCTGCTCTGTTTGTGGCCTACCCACCAATTAGCCACACACCATTTTATCACTGCAGTGACACTGCAAAGGGAGAAAACAGTTGTCATTGTCCCAAGGGAAGCTGAGGAATAGCAAGGTCTCAAAGCTGTGTGTCTGACAGGGTCGGGCGATCCAGGATGGTACCCGGAATGGCACTGAAGTTCTCGTACAGACAGACTCTTTCTTTTTTTAACCATGACCTCCTCACCTGTTTCTCACATCTGTTCATTAAGAATCAGAAAATCTGTAAGATAACCTCTTCATAGGATAGCAAGTAGGTGTCATTTCTTGTGTGAACTCTGAAAGACTAGAGGTGGCTGCTTGGAGTATTGCCCTGGGAGAGATTTTAAGGCTCTGCCTGGACCCAGTAGGAGAGTGCTGTGATCAATTAGTGATGTCTGTCGTGGGTAGAACAGGAGAAGGGGATGCATGTCTGACGTTGCTTATCCAGTTCAAACCTGATCCTTGAGAGAGATAAAAATTAAGGCCTAGAAACATTGTGACTTATTAAAGATAATAAAAGCTAACACGAATGTTTAGTACGTGCTAGGGAATATTCTAAATACTTCAGAGAGAGAAACCCATTTAATCCTCAGAATGTCTCCTAGGTATTTATCCTTTTTACAGAGGATGACATTGGAGATACAGAGAGGTTAAAAAACTGCCTGAGTACAGGGGCGCCTGGGTGGCTTAGTCGGTTAAGCGTCCTACTTTCGCTTAGGTCATGATCTCGCGGTTCGTGGGTTCGAGCCCCGTGTCGGGCTCTGTGCTGACTGCCAGCTCAGAGCCTGGAGCCTGTTTCAGTCTGTGACTCCCTCTCTCTCTGACCCTCCCCTGCTCACGCTGTCTCTCTCTCTCTCTCCTAGAAATAAATAAAAATATTTAAAAAAAAATAAAAAAAAAAAAAACTGCCTGAGTACAGAGCAAAAGGAGCCAGGGTTCAAATCCAAATAGTCTGACTTAAGTTGTAGCCTCCAGCCGCTGTTCATCTGCTCTGTGACCTCATATAGCTCCTCAGTGGTGGATCCCAGAGCCCAGGGCTCCTCATTCCCAGCCGAGTTCTTTTCTCCCATGGGAACAAACTGATACTCTCCCCAGAGTCTATTGCTGTACGCATCAAAATTGGAAGGGAAGAAATAGTGTTATGAGAAAAGCAATAGTTTATTGAGTGTTTAGGGTGTGCCAGGCACCGTGCTAGGAGCTGAGGGATCAGAAATAAACAAGTAGTACCCGGTGAGTGTCCTTAAGATGCTCACCCCTCAGGACAGAGAAGGCCCATCTGAAACCCCACCTCATGAAGTTTTTGCCTGCAACAGCGGACCCTGATCTCAGGCTGGTTGATGTTCCCGGTCCTGCTGATAACCTTCTCCTCTTCTCTACTCAGTATCACTGGCAGCCTCCAGTCATGGTTCCTCTGATTATGTTCATACTGAGGACATACCATGTCAACATTGAGTGGAATTCTATGTGGTGTCCTGTTGACCCTGAAAACTGGGTAGTGGCTTGACTTTGTGAAGATTTGTGTGCTCTGCTTTGGAGAAAGCTCATCAGCTTAAGTCAGCAGGCTCCATCTGGAGGCTCATTTTATTAATTCCTCTTTGGACAATGGCCCTATGGCTAAATTATCAGTTTATTTATACTGCACCTCTTCTCAGGAAGAACCTAAAGCGACCACGTACAATAAGATCATGGGAATAGAATGAAAATAGAAAATCTTGATCAAGACGCAGAAGAGGGAGCAAAAATATTGCCAATCATATAGATTAACACAGTTGTTGTGATGAAGCAACAGGTTTTATATTGTGCTTCCTGGCAGCTACGGCAAGATGGAAAGGAGAGTGATATAGTTGTCAGTACTGGAAAGAAGAAACTTTGATAACTCCTCAGAGGGCTCCCAACTTCTCTAAGTCAGGAGAGCTGTTCTGATCACACTTGGCTGTTGTAGCATAATGTGAACATATTTGATCTTTATTCCTTGTTCTTGGCACAGAGATCCTAAGAGCCTTGGAATTTCCTGAGTGATAAGAGGATTGTTTTTGTTATTCATATGAGCATCTTTTGATCAGCCCTGAACTGAGTTTATGCTAATGAAGTGACTTAAGACTGGGCTGGTTATTGGTAAGACCAAGTGACTAGAGGGTTGGAACTTTCAGCCCCACCTACTGACCACCAGGAAGTGGGGAGGCTGGAGATTAAGCACTATAAAAGCTCCTGGGACAAGGCAATTTGATGAGCTTCTGGGCTGGTGAGCACACGGAGGTGCTGGGAGGGTGATGTTCCCAGAAAACATCTGGAAGCTCCACACTCCACCCCCACTATACCTTGCCTTATGCATCTGTTCTAGCTGGCCATCTCTGGTATCCTTTATAATGAACTGGTAGATATAAGTAAATGCCTTCCTGAGTTCTGTAAACTGTTCTAGCAAATTATAAATCTGAGGAGGAGAGGTGGGAAATTTTGATTTGTAGCCCAGTTGGAGAGACGTGTGGGTAATCTGGGGATCCACACTTGTGATTGGTGTCTAAAGTAGGAGAAGGCATGGGACTGGGTTCTAAAGTAGGGGAACCCAGTATGGGACTTGGTTCTTAATCTGTGGGTCTGTGCTAACTCTGGGTTGTTGGTGTCAGAACTGAGTTGACTTGAAGGATATCTAGTCACTGTCTGCAGAGAACTGGTGCTTGAGATGGCCGAGCCTCTTATTTGGAGATAAGGGAATCCATGGAGATGGGGAGGATGACCACATCAGGGGGGATTTTAATTCCCAGAGTCCTCTTCCCATAAGACATCTGACCATTAAGAAGGAAGCTCAAGTTCTTCCCAAGTTCTTAGAATGAATTAGTTCTTTTGAGGGAGTGCTTGGTTCCCACAGTTGGTGGTTAATGAATGTCTGCCTGTGTGGTGAGATAATCAAGAAGGAATGATGTCAGTGAATGGCAAACTTGCAGAGTAAGTCTTGGGCCCAGCAACTCCTTCAACCTTGGGTGTTTTAGGATTTTTGAATTACAATTCTTCTAGTTGAGGCTATATTCTCCTGTTCCTTGCATGGGAAATAAGTCACTTATAAGGAAATACTGGCAGACTCAGAGTTGGACTGAGTACTAACTACGTGTAGTTTAGGAGGACAGAGGACACCTACCAAACAATGCCACCCAGGCCAAGTGAGGATGTGAGGGAGGGTGGCCGTGGGCTGTGGACAGTCTGTTTCCTAGTGAAGAACTGCCTGATAAAAGGACATTTTTTAAAAAGGATGAGAAAATTATTTCATAGAAGCAGTGGAGCTTGAGGTGGTCCTTCAAGGAGGGCTTCTGGGTTGCCATGAAGATGAAGGGGTGGTGTTTCTGGAGTGAAGGAGCAGCGTGGGTGGAGGTGTAGAGGTAGGAATGAGTATATCTTGAGGTTGGATAACAGGAATATGATAATCACTACCAGGTAGGAGTTTATTGTGTGTACCACACACTAGATTCCTGCCTTTGGAGAGCTTGTGTTCCACTGGCAGATACAGACATCAAACAAGGCAGCAATATAAACATATACTTAGAGATTATGATAAAGGCCACAAAGGAAATGAGCAGGGTGCTGTTACAGACCATGATGGGTTGTGGTTTATAAGATGTTCTCTTATCCACTGTTTCACCCATACCATGACTCTCTGATGGAGGCAGAGCAGATATTATTGTCCCCATTTTGCAGATAACGGGACTCTGAAAGTTGAGGTTACACACCAAAGGACACCATCTGGCTCTTTCTCTTCTAACATGCTCTGCAGTGTTAGGTGGTTGAAGATTTTCACTGAGCACCTGAGCACCCATCAAGCCTCCTCTTCCGGTGTGTAATCTGCATGAACGCAGGACTGTTTCTCTCTGTTCCCTTCCTATGGGAACTGTCAGCCTTGGAACCCACATCTCAGAACCTGACATCCATCCAGCTTCCTGGTGATGGGCCACCGAACGTCTGCAATCAGCATTTTGTCACATTGAGCCCAGAGAAAACTTCCATTTCACAATCACATGGTAACACTGTAAATGGTTGAATAAGTTGGCCGGGTTTCCTTGCAGGAAAATAACCACATTCTGAAACGCTAGAGGCCCCTTGTCAGTAAGAGGACTTGCCGTCCCTCTCTGCGGTCCTTGCTGGTGCAGCCATCCGTTTGCATGGCCCAAAGCACAGCGGTTTCTTTTTCACAAGCCATTCCAGTTGGAGAATAAGTGGGGCTTTGGGGGTCTCCTTTCTGTGGGGTCCTGCTCCAGATCGGGCTCTCCATTGTGCCCGGGGCATCCCCAGGGTGAGATGGGAACAGATGAGCACGGGGACTGCAGTTGTGCTATGGGAGCAAGTGATAAGAGACGTGATAGAGCATGAATCGAGTACTGTTCTTGCATAGCAGGCCCAGCCACCTCTAGTGAAGAACCTCGGGAGAGGGGAGCAGTTTGGTCCAAGCACCATTGGACCAAATAATCACAGGAAACATGATGAAGAGATCTGAGTCTCAGTTTACCCAGTAAGGAAATACCAGTAATGGCTCGAGACTGTCCTTTGAGGAAGCATACAATTTAATAACAACCAAATCCATTCCAAGCCTGGGCAAAGCATTAATACACATTGGAATGGGACTAAGGGGACATGTTCAAGGAGTGCTGTGTCCGGTGGGAGAGACAGCTGTGTAGAAACTAAAAATAGTGTGTATCAATTGTACAAGTAGTATGACAGTGACCTAAGCCAAAGTCACATGAACAGATGGCATGAACTGGAGGACGTGGGGAAGGATTCGCCAGCAAGTTTACATCTGAACGTGTCCTGAAGAGTGAGGAGAAGTTTGTCAGGTGGAGCAGGGGACCCTAGGTCCTGGGGGTGAAGCTTCATGGAGGTGTTTGAGTCCAGTGCAAGTCGTGTTATTGCTCAGCTCTCGACTTTGGGACTTTGTCGCCTTCTCCTACCACTTTATTCTCCTCCCCTCTATGGATGGGGAGAAGTAATTCGATATGTTTGTAGTTGGAGTGCTGAAGGATTGAGAGGAATGCTTTTTCCACTTGCAGAAGTCTCTAGATCTGGATGGCAAACCTCTAGCACATGGGTCACCATCTCCTTTGGAGCCATTTCTGATTGGATCGTCACATTGTCTGCTGAGCCCTGACTTGGCTTCTGGACCTTTCTCAGTGCGGTGCTTCAGAGAGCTGCCATCAACCCACTGGGCAGACAGGGAGACTGTTTGCCATTCTTGCCCAGTGCAACTTCTTCAGCCCTGTTGGGCACGCTGGTCCTGTAGGCAGCGGTGCCCCCTCCCACTTGGGAAATCAGGAAGTACAGAGCCAGCTTCTCCATCTTCAGAGGGATGGGATGGCCCACTGGGATGAGTAGGTACCGCGGAAGTGGGATCCCCAGAAGTCAAACTTCCTTGCATCTTTGGCTGCGTGTGGTACACTGCCCATTCTCACCACGTTTCTGAGTTTGAGTCTTCTTCATCTTCCTTGTGTGAGGAGGCATCAGAAGCTACAGAGAAAAGAAGTAAAACACACGGTTCTCAATCTTGAGAGTCCTGGAATGTATTTGGAGCAATGGGAATAAGCATTCATAATGTAGTTAAGAAATTATACTCTGTTAACAATGTATGTTAACATATGTAGATTCTATAACTATTACAGTACAGTAATAGTTATTATGTTGAGTATTATTTACTAGGCAGTGTATGATTATGTGTGCTAGCATGAGCAGGCAGTCAAATTCTACACGACTTCAACAGTAGGACATAGCCTAGGCCCCCGAGCGCCACACAAGTGACCAAGACCAGTAACCCAGGCTTTACACTACAGTGTGAATAGGGGCTGTATTACTGCTGTCTCTTAAGGACAGCAGGGGAGCAGGGACAGCCGAACTAGGGCATTTGCTACCTGATGAGGGTTTAAATGACATTCCAGAGGAAAGGGACAATAAATGCAAAGCCAAGGAGAAAAGAGAGAATGGCGTATTCAGGAATGGCAAGGAATTCACATGGGCACAGCCAGGAGAACTGGAAAGTGGCAAAGACGAGGCTGGAGAGATTCACGAAAGACCTCGAAGTCTCCTTGGAGGGTTTGGGCTTGTGCAACAGGCCGGGGCCAAATTGTGGAGGCACCGCGGTGATCAGGAAGACAAGATGGCATCACTGAGGCAGCAGCGAGGGAAGAGTTGGAGAGGGATGGTGCTAGGGGCATGGACGAGGCCACTATGACCCAGACAAACAGTGTGACTCAAAGGCTAAAGAGAGGAGAGCCACCAAGGAGAAGGAGGAATTCAAAATGCAGTGAGGCGATAGCGCAGCAATCTGCTGACTGACTGTTCCGAGGTTGTGTGGGAGGGAGAACCCACCGATGGCTTCCAGATTGCCAGCTTGGGATGGAATTTGAATAGAAAGAAAATATTCAGGTTGGGGTGATGGCTCATGATACAGGTTCAGGGGGCCTTTTGAAGGCTAAAGGCCAACTTCCTGCCTTTAGTCATCTAGGTCAATTTAAAGCATTGGAGATAAATGAGGGTCTATCCAATTCCCAAGGAGTAGCAGAGGAGACCACCCTTTTCTCTTCAGAATGGGAATCTTTTCAGAACAGAAAGTCTTTTGTTTTGGAACAATTCTTCCCATAGAGAAATGATCTATCCCCAATTCTACTTAATTCAGCTGGAAATTTTTGTGATTATTACATGGAGTTACTGTAGGATTCAGTCTTTCCTGTTCCCATTTTCCTTTACTTCTTAGACCTTGCAGATATGGGGTGTGGACTCTGCTCAGGGATGGCCAAGGGAGGAAGCTCCAAGGACACATTTTACAAAGGATCTCACTTAGCTGACAAAGTTTCAGGTAGTGCTGGAATGACTAATGAATGGCTTAGCAATTCATCTGGATGCATTCTTGTCCAGCAGCTACTGGTTCATCGTCTGCAGCATTCCCAGCAGTGCACATGCACTTGAAGAGGAGGAGGAGGTGGGGACAGAAAAGGAAAGAAGGAAGAAAAGATGAGAAGAGGAAGAGGAGGGAAAGGAGAAGGAAAACAAGAAAGTAGGAAAGGGATCGAAATGGAATAAAAACACAATCATGTAAGTTTAGGTGGAAGGGTGGACTGACGAGAGGAAAGGGGACAGGAAGCTTGGCAGGGGTGAGGGGAAGGGGAGCCGTCTACTGTAAGAAGTAGAAGGGAGGACAGGGGTGTTGCCCGGACCCAGGACGGCAGAGGGAGGTCAGGGATGGACACAGGATAGTGTCCAGGAGATATTTGAGCTACAACAGCAGTGCAAGCATTAATGTTAGCTCACAGGTTACTAGGGGTGACTGCCTAGAAAATATTCTCTTTATTTCCTTTTTAAGTTTGTTTGCTTGTTTATTTATTTAGAGAGAATGAGCAGGGAAGGTGCTGAGAGAGATAATCCCAAGCAGGCTCTGCTGTCAGGGAGGAGCCTAAAGTGGGGCTTGAACCCATGTACCATGAGATCATGACCTGAGTAGAAATCAAGAGAGGGACACTTAACCGACTGAGCCACCCAGGTGCCCCAAAATATCCCTTTTTAAAAAGAATTCAAGGGGACAGCTGGGTGACTCAGTTGGTTAAGCGTCTGACTTCGGCAGAGCCTGGAGCCTGCTTTGAATTCTGTGTCTCCCTTGCTCTCTACCCCTCCCCCGCTCACTCTGTCTCTCTATGTCTCTCAAAAATAAATAAAAAACATAAAAAGTTTAAAAATTAAATAAAAGGAATTCAAGGATCCAACAATTCAACTTTTTTTGGTAGGCAGGAGATGTCAGGGAAGGAACAATGTAACAACACCCCTCCTCCGTCCTGTCCTCTTCGTCTCAGAAGCAGTAGAAGTGTGACCCTGGGTCAGTTACCTACTCTCCAAACCTCAGGTTTCTTGTCTGAAAAAACGACAGCAACAACGCTGCCGGGGCTCCGTGTGAGCGCCCCCAAACACCAGGAGCTGTTTTCATCGCTGTCCAACAGAGCACTTGAATATGTCTCAAGCCATTAGCAGCCTCACAGAAGTAGGAACCACACTCACATTTGCTTCCACTTAAGCTGCTGGGGTGTTCAGACCTAAACAGAGAGGGTGCTGGGAAAGAGACAGCAGGGGAGAAGAGGGAGGGGGGTATCCGCTGCACATGAGAGCCTGGGGCCATGGTTGTTTTTCCATTGAAAGGATTATGATTGTGTGTTGAATCATTTAAATAAGTAGGCCTCCTGTACTGAAGTTCCATTTGGGGAATTTAGGCACCAAAGCCTTGCTGTGGCCCAGTGTCAAGGTCTCGGCCAGAAGCAATGGAAGGTGCTGGTGTAGGTGATATGAAGTGCAACGCACAGGTAGTATCGTGGGATCAGACCCAGGGAAAGAAACTCTAAAGATATTCTTTGTCTCTTATAAAATCCACTCATACAAGAGATCTTTCTTTCCTCAAGCAGGTGAACACATCATCCCCTTAATAAGAATTTTTCCTGTTGAGAGTAGACCATTCACTTTGGAGAGGTCCTCCTTTTCGAACAAGACCACAAAAGGACATGAATGGAGTTTATTTTAATATGTTAATACCTGGTTTCCTTTCCCCAGCGCATCCCCAGCTACAGACTAAAGCTCGCCTCACCACTCTGTATGCACCAGACCTCCACACCCGAGGCTTATCACAAGCAATTATCTTACCCAAATAAAAAATGAAAATGGAAAAGTTAAATAAATAACAGGACATCTTGATGGAATCGCAGTAATGCTCATCTTGGTTAACATTAGCCCTGACTTTTGGACAGCTAGATTTGTTAATACGCTTGTCCTTTGTTTAGGCATCTATCTCGAAATCTCGTGACTTTCCAAAATGATGGATGGCAGCCATCTCACCCTCCCTTAAAAAAAAAAAAAAAAAAAAGAAAGAAAGAAACCACTCTCCAGGAAACTGGAAGAAGTGAAATGGACACTGTAGTCCTGACCTAAAGCGTTGCTTAGATTAGAGAAAACCCTCAAAACTGAGCTCTGAGCTCACCTAAAACTTAGCACTGTTTCCTCCCCAGTGTGTTCAGTGTTCTGTTGTTCCCAGCTTCCTGCTCTGCATTCCTGCACCAGTCAGGCCTCAGTGAACTTGAACTGAAACTTGGGATAACAGTCAGGACGGACCAGCTTGAGCTCTGGCAGCAAACCGTGCTAAATGTCAGGGGCTCGACCCAGCAGACGTGATTATTCCTTCTTCATGCAAAGCCCGGTAGGTGCTACTGGTTTGTCATGACAGTTGTCCCGCAGATCTCCAGCCTGGCCTCTTAGCCTGCTTTGACCTCAGAGCTTCTCCGTCCCAGTGTGCTGTCTTCCTGCGGCTGCAACAGAGAAAGAGAAGCCTGGAGATTCAGGCACTGATGATTACACGCGTCGGCAAGGAGGGGACACAGGCTGGGTCCATTCACATTTCCTTGGCTGTCAGTTATAACAAATGAACAACTCGAGTGGGGGATGTTGAGAGTTGGGGAGGCTGCAGGGCGTGGGGAGAGCAGGGGGGTCTATGGAATTCTCTGTCTTTTCTGCCTAATATTGCTGTGACCCTAAAACTGCTCTTAAAAACAGTCATTGACACATCATTATCACCCAAAGTCCATAGTTTGTGTTCGGGTTCACTCTTGGCGTTGGACATTTTATGGGTTTGGACAAATGTGTGATGACATGCATCCATCCTTATGGCTACAGACAGAATAGTGTCACTGCCCTGATGCACAGAGGATTCCAGAGCACAGAGAATTCCTCCTTTTGGTCTTCCTACTGCCACCATAGTTTGCCTTTTCCAGAATGTCATATATTTGGAATCCTATAGTATGTAGCCTTTCCAGATCAGCATCCTCTGTGTCTTTTCATGGCTTAATAGCTCATTTCTTTCGGCCATGTAATAATAGTCCATTGTTTAGATGCGCCACAGTTTATTTGTCCATTCACAAACAACTTGATTGGTTTCAAGTTTTGGCAATTATGAATAAAGCTTCTATAAACATCTGTGTGCAGGTTTTTGTGTGTACATAAATTTTGACTCCTTTGGGTAAATACCAAGGAACATGATTGCTGGATTGTATGGTAAGAGTATATTTAGTTTTGTAAGAAACTACCAAACTGTCTCGTAAAATGGCTGCACCATTTTGCATTCCCACCAGCAACGACTGAGAGTTCCTATTGTTCCGCATTCTGGTCGGCATTTGCGGTTGTCAGTGTTTCGGATTTTGGCCATTCTAATAGGTATGTAGTGGCATCTCATTGTTGCTTTGGTTGGAAATTTCTTAAGGATGTAGGATTTTGAGCATATTTTCTTATGTTTATTTTCCATCTGTATGTCTTCTTTGGTGACATGTCTGTTCAGGTCTCTTCTCTATTGTTTTAGTCATGTTTTGTGCTTCCTCCCTGTTGACTTGTAATGTTCCTATGTTTTTGATGATAGTCCTTTATCAGATGTGTCTTTTGCAAATATAATTTTCTGGTCTGCAACTTATCTTTAACAAGTCTTTAATTTTAAAGAAATGGGATTCAAGGTTTCAATCTCTATATGAAACCCCATACTCCTTTTGGAATATCAATGGTTTTATAGATTCTTGGAAGTGGAAGGGCTTATATTTTTCTTAGTTACTTCTAGCTAGGATTTCTGTATCCAGAGAATTTTTTTTATCTCTCCTCTGAGTATATGCAAACATGAAATGTGGCTTTCTTTTCCTTGTAATTTCTTCCATCTCCAGTGCTCTCTCCTAGCATTATAGATCCACTGAAGGTTGGGCCATTGGAGGGAAGTCATAGCATGAGTTTGTATAACTTAAAGCACAATATTAGATACAGCCATTCTTCACGTTTTTCAACATACCCAGCACCTGGAATATCTCAGTGGCCACCTCTCCTTCTCCCTGCATGCTGCCTGTTGCTTTCTCTCCACCTGTTTCCCTTGACTTCTTTGTATCTCCGGGAAGATCCTCAGTCTCTGAATCTCTTGTGTTCCCCCCTTTCTAATTATAGGTACAAAAATTTTCTTCTCTCCTTTCCTGACACAGAAATATTCATTCCATCCTTTCTTTGTTTTTGGTTTCTCTTTCTAGAATATGTCTTTTCATACCCAAATGATCCCTTAGGCATTTCATCAGAACATAATAAATTTTCTCTCTTTCAGAATTTCTATGGATGCCGTTTAAAATATCTTCTTACTTGGGCTCCTGGGTGGCTGAGTCAGTTAGGTGTCTGACTCTTGATCTCAGCTCAGGTTATGATCTCATGGTTTATGAGTTCCAGCCCTGCATCGGGCTGTGTGCTGATGGTACAGAGCCTGCTTGGGATTCTGTCTCTCCTTCTCTCTGCCCCTTAACTGCTTGTGCAAGTGCTCTCACTCTCTCTCTCTCAAAGTAAATAAATAAACAATCTTAAAATATATATAATTTTACTCATCATTGTAGGATAATCTTGCCAAGTGTGATATGGGGATAGGACTTAAAAAGTGTAGGAATAACCCACCTGAGGAAGGCTGAGTGAACCCTGTGTCCAGCTTTGGGAGCAGAAAGTGGTTTCACCCATAGTGGCCACGCATGAGCACATCTGTTTCCATGGAAGAAATCTCTTAATAAAGTCAGGTGGTCCATTTTGGGGAGAATTTGCCCAGAAGGTCATTGTAAGATCGTCAAGAGGGCTGCCACAAATAAAGAAAATATTTGAATATGCTGCAGCTTGAAAGTGTCATTGAAGAGTCAAAACAAACTGGGGCCTGTTCTCCTCATGCCCACACTCCTCGCTGGCAGCAAGATCCTTGGCAGTAGATGGCGTTAGCCAGAGTAGCGCAGGGCACAGCTCTTAGGAGGTGCTGCCGAAGACAGCCATCTGTGGAGAAGAGGCACACCAAGCCATTTTATCCTCTTTGGAACTCTGAGGAATTCCAAAGATTGCTGGAATATTTCATTATTGCTATTTCTTATGACTGTTTACAAACATTTGGTTGATTACTCATTGTGAATAGTAATACTTCCTTGTTTTTGTCTTTCAACAAATCCTACTGCAGTGCTGGGTCCTGTAAAGTGTGGTTACTCCTCTGTGTGTTTAGAAATCTACGGAGATGCTATTTTGGATCTTATGTAAACTCATTCCACTTCACTCTCTCCGGTGAAAATCAACAGTTTCTTTTTACTCGCCCACAGTTTCTTTCTCTTCAGCTGTTTTTCCTCTTCTAACCCTGTTCCTGGCTGGCTCCTTTCCTTCATCCCATGATCTTCGCTTGGGAACACTAGTTATGTGTTTCCTTATCACAGCGGCCAGAACAGGATATGGGACTCCATATTTTCAGTGTTCTCACAGCTTCATCTCCTTTTGCAAAACTCTGAGACAGCACCTGGCATTCTATGATGTCATCACTGTTTGTGACATTATTCAAGACTATTGGAAGCAGATGAGAGCATTCGACACCTTGTAGTTAAAAGATACATTAAAAAATGATACATAATTCACATAATTCATTGGATGCTTTCACTTGGGGGTGGTAAATATTTTTTCCTTAGCCAGATTAGCATGGGAATTATTTTTTAATATTTTTATTTATTTCTAGGAGAGAGAGAGAGAGACACAGCGTGAGCAGGGGAGGGTCAGAGAGAGAGGGAGATACAGACTCTGAAAGAGGCTCCAGGCTCTGAGCTGGCAGTCAGCACAGAGCCCGACGCGGGGCTCGAACCCACGAACCTCGAGATCATGACCTAAGCGAAAGTCGGACGCTTAACCGACTAAGCCACCCAGGCGCCCCTAGCATGGGAATTTTAAGAAAAGAGCATATATGATTTTCATTTTCCCCATTTCTTTTGCCTTGACCTAGAACATGTAGAGAAGAGTAGGTAGAGAGGCAGGGCAGGAATGAAAAAAGGTGGAGAAAAATGTAGAGGATGGGGGTTATCCCTAGTTATTTATTCTTTTTTAACTTTTTAATAGGAAGTCGAAAGAAATTAAGCAATAATAAGAATAAATTATTTAAGTGTCTACTATGTGATGGTCATGGTGTTAGGAACTTTGCGCTAGCTATCACATACGGTCCAAGGAATTAGAAAAAGGCTGTTAAATCATACAGAAGGAGTCGATTTGTAGGAGCAGAAAAACTGCATCAGTGGATGGAATTTACGAGAAGGCAACTATTAAGACTATAAAGAAATCCCTAAGCAGTTAGCCTTGTCTGATAATCAGTAGAGTGCCCTGGAGGGAAGTGACTTTCTAGCTGCAAATTTAAAGGTTTGCCTTAAGGATTGCTAACGAAACACAGCAGACATCTTGCCATCTAAAACGGTCTATCAAATTTTCATACTTTTATGATCAGAAAAAATAACAAGTATTATTTTAAACAGGATCGATTAAGTCTCAATGTCTGCATCTCGCTGCGCTAGGGACTATGCTGTGGGAATGCCCCAAGCACAAAGCACTTTGCCTCTAGAAACTATCAAGTCAGGAGGATAAGGCTGAGACAGAGGATGCCATTCATTACTGCTTTCAATACCTCTATTTCAGATTTGGCCGGAGGGCGGGGGGTGGGGCAGGAAAGGAGCTCAGACTTAATCCATGTTGGATGGGGACCAACAGGGATTATTTCTTTTCTAAGAATTGGGACACTCTTTTTTAGAGAAGGTAGCATGTTCTTAAGGGCCTCAGCAGTGGAGGCGAGGAGGATGCTTTGGCAGATGGGGAGGTACAGACACTTGGATCCATCTTGACAAGAGGCCCAAGGGTGGAAATAAGAGATTGAGATCAGCAGTGCCCTTCCAGCCGGAAGGACCCTCACCCTGTCCTGGTCCTGCACTTTTAGGGCCCTGCTTTGCCTCTTTCGGACCCTTCTCTCTATGGGAGATGAAAAACCCACGGGACTAAGGATGTGTGCCCACCCTGAGCTCATGCCTCTTGGCCTTTACTTTCTAAGTCATGCTCTGGGTTCAGAAACATGGAATTCCTTGGGTTTCTAGGCATAGCCTCTTTCCTGGGTCTGTCCCCAGGGTGTGCACAGAACAAAGTACTCTCATGTATACCCTGGAGCTTCAAGTTTGTGGCGAGTGGTGCTTTATAGAAGGCATATTTGGGGTTTAGGTGTGTGGGCTGGAGTGTCTGCATATAAGGGAGGCTTATGCTGTGCAGGACAGAGCCACAAATGGAAAGAGAAAAGGCAGCAGGGTGGAATCCTGGGATTGGCTTTCTTCATACCTCCTGGCCCACGTACAAGTCTGAGTGTGAGAATTCTAAGCGTGAAACTGCCTTCCAGCTTGATCTGAAGCTGTATTTGTAAGATATGAAGATAGAAAATGTTTTCTTCAGCAGTATGTTGGCTTGATACATCGTAGGCATGTCCTGTGTGCCCTCCACTTGTATTCCTGCCCTGGGAATATGATGTTCCCTCTCTTCCTTTGGAAAAGCATCTGTGGATACTCCCATGAAGCAGGGGTGAAGGCAGCAGAGATCTGGCCTCCCTTTCCCATTGATGAATCAGAGTCATTCTGAACAAAACACAACATGAGTAAGGCCAAGCTCCATGAATCCTTCTGTCTGTGTGTTTGGTTTGTCACGAGGTGGTGTGTATAGGACAGGTGTGCTGCCCATGTTCCCAAAGTCCTCTCCCTGCCTGTGATAGACAGGGAGAATTTGAAGAAGGATGAATTGTAGGAGCAGTTTGCCCATGAGTATGTTCACACCATCTCTCTCTCTCTCTCTCTCTCTCTCTCTCTCTCTCTCTCTCTCTCTCTCATACACACACACACACACACACACACACATATACACACACACAATTAGAGGAGCTTCCTTCCCATCTCTTTCTCTCTTTACACTTGGGAGTCTCCACAGAGGCTTTTCTTCCACCTGTTTGCATCTGCTGCAAAAGGGGCTTGCAAAGAGAGTCGCTGTGGCACATCTTTGCGGATAACAGGATTGGCAGATGTTTTTTAATTAAAGAAATTCAGGTTATGAAAAAGATGTCATGGGTAGAGAGAGTGGGAACTTGCCAGCCACAAACCCCTGCTTGTATCTGCTCAGCCCCAACACGGAGCATCTGCTTCAGGATTTCATGAAATGCCATTGTCAGAGGTGGAAGGGAGTGGGGAGCAGATGCAAGTATCAGCATGCTGCCAGCTCTTGATTATCTACCATTTGGGGTCCGCGGCCCAGACTAGAATGATCTATATCCATAGAAGGCACAAGGCAACACTGTAACAAAGTGTCTTGACTTCCTTCTTTGACCAACTATCCACAGGAACTCTTTAGGATTTGGTGATCTTGACTCCCTCCTTCCTTCGAGGCCAAGTACAGTGCAGAAATAATGTACCAAGGACAGAGAAGCCAGTATCTTCGAGCCCTGCTTTCCCATGTAGCTCTTCCTAACTGCTTTAGCCAACAAAGCCATCAGATTTAAATCTTCAGAAGGAACTTTGAGGCCTTCACTTGGCCGCTAAGGGAACAGAGGCTCACAGAGGGGAAATGACTCGCTTAAGGTCTCCCTGTGAGATCAGTGACAGAGCTTGGGCTAGAACCAAGTCTACTGACCCATTGTCACCACACTGTCCGTGAAGCCTGCTTCCTTTTGAAACTCTTCAATAGCCCTTTTGGACCATGCAGGTTAACATTTGGTTGAATGCTATTCTTTGGTATTTCTCCTGTATTAATATTGCTTACCATGCTAGCAAAAATATGAGTGTAACTACAAGAGTCACAAAATTTATATGCTTACAGAAGCCACTTAGGTAAAATAAATGTGTAAATAAGCCAGGTGAAAAACAACAAGGAATGTTGCAGCCTGGGGCATACCTGAAGAAACATGCCCCTCTTTAAAGGCATCTAAACAGTACAAATATTTCAGCACCATGTGGGCCAAACAAAACACCTAGAGGACACAGTTGGCTCTTGGGCTGCCTGACTGCAACCCCCACCAAAGAGCCTAGGACTTTGAGAGTAGCCAAGCGTAGGGACCAGCACTGCCTGATAGAAATACAATGGAAGCTTCCTCCATATGTAATTTTTTTTTTAATTTTTTAATGTTTTATTTATTTCTAGGAGAGAGAGAGACAGCGTGAGCAGGGGAGGGTCAGAGAGAGAGGGAGTCACAGACTGAAACAGGCTCCAGGCTCTGAGCTGGCAGTCAGCACAGAGCCCGATGCGGGGCTCGAACCCACAAATCGCGAGATCATGACCTAAGCGAAAGTCGGACGCTTAACCGACTAAGCCACCCAGGCGCCCCATCCTCCATATGTAATTTTAATTTCTAAAAATCATGTTAAATATTAAAATGAAGAGGAAAATGAATTTTAATAGTGTACTTTACTTAATCACATATATCCAAAACAGTATCACTTTTTTCTTTTTTTAAAGTTTATTTTATTTTATTTTTTATTTATTTCTAGGAGAGAGAGAGAGAGACAGCATGAGCAGGGGAGGGTCAGAGAGAGAGGGAGATACAGACTCTGAAACAGGCTCCAGGCTCTGAGCTGGCAGTCAGCACAGAGCCCGACGCGGGGCCTGAACCCACGAACCTCGAGATCATGACCTAAGCGAAAGTCGGACGCTTAACCGACTAAGCCACCCAGGCGCCCCAAGTTTATTTTATTTTTGAAGAGAGAGAAAGCACAAGTGGGGGGGAGCATAAAGAGATAGGGAGAGAGAGTCTCTCATGGTTTGCCTCCCTCTCTCTCCCCCACTATTTTTCCCCTTCTTCTCCCCCACGGTCCTTTGTTAAGTTCCTCCTAATCCTCCTATATGTGCAAACATATGGTATCTGTCTTGCTGAGAACAAACTGAGGACTACTGGGGGTGGGGGGGAGAGGAAGGGCTTGGAGGAGGGCACTTGTGGGGATGAGCACTGGGTGTTATATGGAAACCAACTTGACACTAAACTATTAAAGAGAGAGAGAGAGAGAGAGATGGGGAGAGAATCTCAAACAGGCTCCACACTGTCAGCACAGAGCCCGAAGTGGAGCTCAAACCCAAGAAACATGAGATCATGGCCTGAGCCAAAGTCAGATGCCTAACAGCCTGGGCTACCCAGATGCCCCAATGGTATCATTTCAATACATAATCAATTTAAAAATTACTAATGAAGTTTTTGAAAATCAGTGTGTATTTTATGGCAGGTCTGGGATTTGACTTTACCTTTCTTACAAGCTACTCACACAATTCCACATGTTTTGGCAAAAGAGATGAGATCCTTGGGTCAGAGATAAAGGGTGTTATTACTCATGGCACAACAGTAGCATAAGCACAAACACATTTGCCTCAGTTCCCCTGGTCCTGAAATAGGCAAATTCCAAGGCCCCAGATATTCCCAGTCCCTTGTATATACACACATTCTCCTTAGTTATTCAATCCCTGTGAATGGATTTTGCAGACAGAATTAAAATCTCAAATCAGTTGAACGCAAAATAGGGCAATTAAGCAGGTAGGTCTAATCTAATCACATGACCTTTTAAATTCTGGGTCTAGTGGTCAGAGACAGAGAAGTCACAGAGATTAAAAACATGGGAGGGATTGACGGTAAGAAATTCTCCATTGTTGGCTTTGACACAAAGACCATGATGCAGCAAGGAATGCAGGAGGCCTCTATGAGCTGACAGTGGCCCCTGCTGACAGCCAGCAAAGAAAATGGGGGATTTCAGTTATATAATCAGAAGGAATTAAATTCTGCCAATGACCAGAATGAATTTGGAAGTGGATTGTACCCTAGAGTCCCCAGATCCCCCAGATCAGAACTCAGCCTGGTGATACTTTATTTATTTATTTTTTTTTAATTTTTATTTATTTCTAGGAGAGAGAAAGAGAGACAGCGTGAGCAGGGGAGGGTCAGAGAGAGAGGGAGTCACAGATTCTGAAATAGGCTCCAGGCTCTGAGCTGGCAGTCAGCACAGAGCCCGACGCGGGGCTCGAACCCACGAACCGTGAGATCATGACCTAAGCGAAAGTCGGACGCTTAACTGACTAAGCCACCCAGGCGCCCCACAGCCTGGTGATACTTTAATTTCAGCCTTTGAGGCCCTGAGCAGAGACCTTTGTGTGGCCTATGACCTACAAAACTATGAGCTAATAAATGGGTAGTATTTTAAGCTGCCAAATTTGTGATAATTTGTTACTCAGCAATAGAAAACCAATACATGTCTAAGGTCCCACGGGGGTGACATAGAGGACCCCAGTGGCGGTTGCACATAGAATGGGTTTATGTTTCAGCTAAAGAACCCTGAGCCTGGGGAACTTACCCTTTTATAGAAAGCTGAAGGCAAGCCTACTCTTTGTCCCAAAGGCAGATAGCATCTCATCCCTCAAGGATGCTCACTGCAAACACAATTCTGATACCTGCCCTAGATAAAAAGTGTCTTATATTCTTGGCATACTGCTATAGGCTGAATGTTTATGTCCCCCAGATTTGTATGTTGAAATCAAGTCCTCAGTGTGATAATATTTGGAAGTGGGACTTCAGGGAGGTAATTAGGTCATGAGGGTGGAGCCCTCATGAATGGGATTGGTATTCTTATAAAAGAGATCCCAGAGAGCCCCCTTGCCCCCTCTGCCACGTGAGGACACAGTGAGAAGATGGCCATCTGCAAACCAGGAAGCCGGCCTGCAGCAGACACCCTCCTGCTGACGTCTTGGTTTTGGATTTTGAGCCTTCAGAACTGTTGTTTAAGCTACTAGTGTACAGTATTTTTTGTTATATCAGCACAGAAGAGCTAAGATTCATACCAAGAAAAACACATGACAGCAAGAGACATCCATGAAGGAGCATCTCTCAACAGTTTATACTCAGTGCATATTTCACTTTGGACCAGCCACACTGTAGGCGCTCAGGAGCCAATGTGACTAGTGCCCAACACATTGTGCAGCACAGATAGCAATATAGAAACTACCAAATATTTGTTGAGAGTTGATTGGAAAATTGAGAATTGAGCTCTGTGGGCCTTTAGCCTATTTGGTGCTTTTTCCTGAAGTTTAGAAGCTGTTCATGAAGGAGACATTAGTTAATGAGTCTGTCCATTGACTAGGTGGGGATTACCTAAGGGAGGGTCACCGTGCCAGACTCGCATGTGTCTGCCTATTTGTGGCGCTATCCTCTCTCCTCATGGATATTTGTCAAACTTTCTTGTTTGTTTTTTAAATAGTTGCTCCCTTATGGAGACTTTTAAGACTTTTTCCCCTTCTAATTGTTCCCTCTCCCCCATGAAATTTTATACCATAGGTATACTATATATCTATTTATGTTCTGTGGCCCTTTGGAAGTCCCTAAGTCATTGCAATATTTAAGATTTTTTACTCACCCCAATCAAATTTTGCCCCCCTGGGGGCAATATTGCCGCTGTCACGAATGTACCCTTTAGAGGAATGCTGTTACATTTATAGAGCTTTCTAGAGGCAGGCTGACAAACCAGGTGGCCATTGTATCTCACTTAAGATGGAATAACTTACTGAGCCATTTGCCTGGAGATGCTTTCATGGCATGTCAGGTGCTCAAATCATGGGATCCTGGGAGTATATAGATTAGGATCCAGAGATCTGGGCTTCCTTGCCATTGTCACTCTATGTCCAGGTTGCTGCATGAAATGCCCCAATTACCTCTTTTTTCTAGACTCTTGTCTGGTCAGACTGCAAATCCTTCCTGAGGGGCTACAACTTCAGTAGTAGCCAGGCATATACACTAGCATGGTCTTTTCTTGGGGACAACTCTGGATAAACACTGAAGCATTTTTGTTCTTAGGGTCCCCCTCACCCATCAGTTACACACTCCAATCCCAGTGACCACCCCCTTTTTTCTCCAGCTTTTTGGAGAGCAGACAGCCCAGTCCAGCTTTGAGACAGTTATTTTGTCCTTTGGAAGAGTGGCAAGGATATTTTCTCCTGGATATGTCTGTCCCAGGAAGAATATGATAAGCCAAACTTTGCAGATGAGAATATTTTTTATTTTATTTATTTTTAATGTTTTTATTTACTTTTGAGAGAGAGAGAGACAGAGCATGAGCTGGGGAGGGGCAGAGAGAGAGAGAGAGAGAGGCACAGAATCTGAAGCAGGCTCCACGCTCTGAGCTGTCAGCACAAAGCCCGATGCCGGGTTTGAACTTGTGAACCATGAGATCATGACCCGAGCTGACGTCAGACACTCAACTGACTGAACCACCCAGGAGCTCCAAGGGTACTTTTATTTATTTATTTATTTTTTAATGTTTTTTTATTTATTTTTAGGAGAGAGAGAGAGACAGCGTGAGCAGGGGAGGGTCAGAGAGAGAGGGAGTCACAGGCTGAAACAGGCTCCAGGCTCTGAGCTGGCAGTCAGCACAGAGCCCGACGCGGGGCTCGAACCCACGAACCGTGAGATCATGACCTAAGCGAAAGTCGGACGCTTAACCGACTAAGCCACCCAGGCGCCCCATCCAAGGGTACTTTTAAAATCCTAAAAGTCAATTGTTGGAGGGACAGGCTTAGGGGAGTCAGGACTGCATATTGAATATCCTTGGAAGTCAGGTCCTTTCTTTGTTCTGGGTCCACTGATTTCATTTATAAAAGGACATGTGTCCTTTTCACTTTGCTCACTTTACTTAGAAGTGTGCTTTTAACATCTTCAAAGTTCTTTTGTAATTAACTTCTAAATTACATTTACAAAGGTCAAGATATTTGATGTGTGTGATACCACTTCTTTGGTATTTATTGAAACTTGCTTGGCAGCCTAGCATATGAGAAGTTTTATGAGTGCCTCATGTCTGCTTGAAAATAATGCATTCCATAAAATTGCCTGATCATTCTTTATATGACTTTAGATAAAGTTAATTAATTATGATGTTGAATCTTCTATATTATTATTGATTTTTCTATTAGCTTGACTTACTGATTTGAAAGAAGTATATTATCATCTCTCATTGTGTGGATGGATTTGTCAATTTCTCCTTGAAAGTCTATTAATTTTTGTTTTATATATTTCAAAGCTTATGTCAATAGAACTTTGTAATTATCTTTTTTCTGATGAATTATTCTTTTAATCATTATAAAGTACCTCTCTATCTCTAACAATTCTTGAAATCTATTTTATCAGGAATTAATATGGTGACATCAGATTTCTGTTAGAGAGTATTTGTCTAATATGTCTTTTTTCTGTCCTTTTCACTTATAATATTTATGTTTTAAATTTTGTCTTTTGTACAGTATACATAGCTGATTTTTTAAGGTAAGAAAATCTCTGTCTTGTACTAGGGAAGTTTATTTCATTCGTATTTATTGGAATCACAGATACATTTAGATTTAAATCTCCTAAAGATGTTGTGTTTTTCATTTGTTGTGATTTAAGCTTTTTTATCTTTTTCCTCTTTACCCCTACTTTATTTTGAGTAGACAAAGCTCCCTTTATTCTCTAGTCTACTGATCTTAATACTGTTTGTTCCTATTTTTGTTCTCAATGGCAACCCTAGCATAAAATAGCACATATGCTTGACTTAAAATGTGTCATCCAGGATTGTGTTGTACACTGCTGAAGAGCTCCAATAACATTGTTTTCTGTATTGTTAAGTGGTAAGCCCTCAATCTCTATATTCTTTCCAGAAATTCAAGGAGTTTAAAACATTTTAACTGATCATTTCTTCCTGTCTCCCATATTGTTGCCGAACATTTTAATTACTCTTTGCTTTTATACCACAAATTAGTTATTTTTAAATCATTATTGATTTATACTGTCCTCTCTTATTTATATTTTCCCCATAAGTTAACCAGTTATTTTCTTCTTCTTGATGGGAGGCAATTTAGTAGTTCCTGCATTAGGGATTTGTTAATTATACATTCTTGGTTTTTGATTGCCTGAAAAAGTATTAATTTACATATATGTTACATATTTTCTCTTGCATGTATTGAATAAAGTGTCACAAAAATAAAGCATTTTTAGTCAGTGCTGTGCCTTCACTCTTGAATGCTAGGTTAACTGGGTATAGAAGTCTAGGTTCACAGGTATTTTTTTCCCTCAACACTTGGAAGATATTTGTGTTTGTTATTAATTTATTGCCTCTCAGCTCCAAATGCACCCTTATTTGCTATACTTTGTGATATCAGACCTGAACTCTCCAGATTACATTTCTCCCTTGCCAGAAGGCTTCTTGTTAGGCTCTGCCAAGAGAGGGCACCAGAGGGATACTACAAGACTGGAAGAGGAAGAAGGAAAAAGGAAACTTTTTTTTTCTTCTGTTGTTCTGATTTTTGGCCTAACAGTGAATAAATCAAATATAAAGATCCTTGTTTATCTGTGGTACCCTCCAGCCAGTTTCCTTCTTACCACATTTGAGGGTGGTTCTTAGATCTCATGACTTATCAGTGACCAATTTCTTTGCCACCATATCTGTGTGTGTCATGTTCCTATGGCAACCACGCTTTCTTCTCAGAGGTCTGAGTTTCAGCTTTACAGGGTTCTGTCTTTGGAGATTTTAAGTTCTTTTCTTGTTTGCTTTCCTTTCTTTCCTAAGGGTAGCAGTGTGTGTGTGTGTGTGTGTGTGTGTGTGTCCATAATTTCTATCTCTTATACCTTAGAGTTTGTTTTGTCCATTTTAGCTATTAACCACCTTTTACCAGTTAATAATCCATTATATTAAAATTTTTCTGTTTAAACTTCTGGTGTAGTTTCAGTCTCCTAACTGGACCATAACTGATAAAATACTATTCTATTGTTTTCTGTTTTATTTGTTGCTGTCCAAAAGAGTGTTGTCAGCAAAAGTTTTGAATAGACACTTCACAGAAGATATAAATTGGCCAAGAGGTCATGAAAAAGCATTCAATGTTATTACTCATCAAAAAAAAAAAAGCGCCAACTAAAATGACAATAAGATACCACTACACACCCACTGGAATGGCTAAAATTAAAAAGATTGACAACAGTAAGTTTTAACAAAGGTGTGTAACAACTAGAACTCTCATACATTGTTGGGAGTGTAAGATTACACAACCAGTGTGGAGAAAGGTCTGGTGATGTCTTACAGATGTACACCTATTCTATGACCCCAGCTATTCCACTCTTAGGTATTTACCCAGGAGATACACTGCTCACAAAATGTATGTTCACAAAAAGACTTTTTCAAGAATGTTCATAACAGCTTTTTTCATTATCTCAAAAATGGAAAGAGCTCAGGTACCCATCAGGAAGGGAATAGGTGAACAAACTGGTATATTTGTACCAGTTTGGAAAACTAGTCAACAATAAAAAGGAATAAGCTACTGATACATGCAGTATCATGAATCAATATGAAAATCAGCCTGCTAAGTGAGTGAAGCCTTATACTAAAATGTAGGACTTCACTTATGTGCAATTCCAGAACAGGTAAAACTAATCCATGGCAAAGAAATATTACTATAGTGGTTGACTCTGAGGGGAAAGAAACAAGAAGGAAATTTCTGGGGTTGATGGTTATATATTTGATAATAGTTTGGGTCACATAGCAACTTACATTTATGATTTGTACATTTCATTGTATTTAAATTTGACATCGAAAGAAAGCACTTGCAAACAAATATTGAATTCTATTTAATAATATCCTTGTTGAATCATTTAGGGAGAAGTGTAGTAATGCCTATAATTTTCTTTGAAATGCACACATACAAAAAACATACCCAAATAAAAAACAATAAAAAAATCTTATGCGGGATTGATGGATGAAGACAAGTGTGGATAGAGGATAGATTTGTGGTAAAGCAAATACAGTAAAGTTGAGTATAATATTACTGGTAGAATCTAAGTAGTGTGAATACAAGTGCTCACTGTGAAGTTCTGTGAACTTGCTCTATGTTTTATGATAAAATGTTGGACAAAAGGACTACTGTCTATCTAATAATAATTATCTTTGAAGTAACTTGTGTTTTGTCTATAGTTTTGTTCAACATCTTTTCTTTGTTTTTTGTGTTCTGCACTTTCACTGCAGTATGTTTATATGTGAATTAATTTTTATTGCACTCAGGGTTAATCAGCTTACATGTTTTTTTAAAGTTTATTTATTTATTTTGAGACACAGAGAGAGAGAGAGAGAGAGCAAGCGAGCAAGCAAGCATGGGAGAAGGGCAGAGACATAGAGGGAGAGAGAGAATTCCAAGTAGGCTCCGAGTTGCCAGTGCAGAATCTGACATGGGGCTCAATCCCACAAACAGTAAAATCATGACCTGAACTGAAATCAAGAGTTGGATGTTTAACTAACTGACCCATCCAGGAGCCCCATGAGTTTACATTGTTTTTGATTTTTTGAAACTTCTCAGCTCTTTTTTCAATGAATATTGCCTTTTTTCTCTTTTTCTGGAATTCCCATTAGATGCGTGTTTAAATTTCTTGTTCTATCACCCTCAAATTTTTCATATATCTCTGCCTCTCTTTGCTGCATTTGGGTGCCCTCACCTTACACCTTCAGGTATTTCATATTTCTGTCCATTTTTCAGTTTACTGATTCTCTCTTTGGTTGTATCTATTCTGCTGGTTAAACTATGACTATGTTTTTCATTTCTAGAAATTCTATTTAAACTTTTCTCAATATAATCATTTTATCACATTTTTTAGAAATTCTTTTATGTATTTAATCTTTTAAAACTTATTTGGTTTTTAGCTTAATTCTGATAGTTTTAAGTGGTTGTTGTCAGCAGTCAAAATTCTGTTCTTTGCTATATTTCCTGACTCCCACTCATTGTGGATTCCCTCCTCGTATCCTTCATAAATTTGGATGGTGACTATGGTAATAGACATTTACCTGAGGGACTCTTCCAGCTTGAGGAAATTTTTGTCCCTCCAGAGAAATTTTTTCATTTGTTTGTGCAAGGCATACCAAAATCATAGGCCCTAGTCCTTTTTATATTAGTTGTTTACATCATGCATATAGAGCAAAGTGGAACTCCAAACCCACATGAAGGCAAGCCTGTGGCCATGAATTATCAGAGGAGATTATTTCTTTTCTTTATCCAGAGGCTAGTTGAAGACAGCTGAACATCTTGATCATCTTCCTGAGTCTGAGTATAGATTTTATTTACTCCTTCCTACAATTAAAGTAACACTTCAGGGCTTCTGGTTTTCTGTGGGGGGAAAGTAAAGAGAGATGTATGAATTCCACTTCCTTTATCATGTGGACTCAAGGTTAATCTCCTGACCACACATGGACATTCATGCCCAGGCCTTTGCATTACCAAAGCTGGCTGCCCTCCACAGGCACCTGGGGCATCTGCTCAGGCTTTCCACTCTGGTGCTTAGTTCTTCCTTTATTTTGGGTCTCTGGAAATTTCTCTCATTTTCTTGTAAGCCCAGTTATTGCTTTTAAAAGGATGTTCATTATAATCTATTCAGCATTTTCTAGGTGTTTCATATTGGGAGTGTCTTCAAGTAATTTGATCCTTCCATAATACTGGGAATGAAAGCTGTGTTAGGCATTTCACATGGATTATTATATTAATTCTTCACAACAACCTATAATATATAGTCCAGGAAATCCAGGCATAGGGGAATTAAGCAGTTTTTCTAGGTCTTATAAGCTGGTAACTGTGGAAAAGTTGGGATTCTACCAAAGTCTAAACAATTCTGGTATGTAGGCTTTTGTTCTCTTGTGGGGCAAGGGCAGAGAAACCTACTTCCTGTCCTGAGAACATTGCTTTTCCAGGGTCAGCAGTGTGACTCAATTAGTACTCTAACAACCTCCCTTCTGGGTATGCATTTGCGATCTTTCATTCAGCAACAAGGCCTGAAGAATGTTCTTTGTACTGTGAGAAGCAGGTGGCTTTTGGAATTCTCCCATTACCTGTCACATCCAGCCTGTGGGTTGTCAGGAAGAACAGCATTTGAGGTCCTTTATGGGGCCACTCTCAAGTGACCCTCTGCTGACTGACAAGAAGACTCAGCCACAGGATGATGGGACTTCTGTGTCTCATATACATATTTTGACTGAGTTTTATTTGAGTCACTTGCTCTTCTTTGCAAATCTGAGAAGCAATGAGCTTTCTGTTTGTCTCTGAAACTGTGTCTCCAACAAGGAGGGTGACCAGAAGCCTTGGTTTACTTGGGGTGGGGTATTTCCTAGGATGTGAGACTTTCATAGTTCCAAAACTGGGTGAGTCCTGGAAAACCAAAATGCTAGTCACTCTGCAGACCATTCTGGAGGATTATTAACCAGATCAGTCCCAGTTTTTTGCCATGAGAGGCCAGGGCATCTTCTGGTTTCCAGATTTCCCCCGAGATGAAAGGAAGGGGGTTTAATGGTGAGAAGAGGAGCACAGAGGAATGAAGATTCATTTCAAGGACATATGGAATGAAGCAAAACTTCACCAGGTATTTCCCAGATGTTTCTAGTTATACCCCCGCAAAAGATGGAGCAGCTTGGGACGTACAAAAAAATAGCAATAGGAAAAAGAACTAGAATTTACAGAGCATGGTTTCCTGGCCCTTGTATTTGGCTAGATGCTTTGTCTATGTCATGCGATTTAGTCCTGACTGGACTTGAAGAGGACAAGATTGGGCCCATTTTGTTTTTTTAATAAGGTTTTTAAAAAAATTTTTTTTAGTAGTTTATTTATTTTTGAGATAGAGAGAGACAGAGCATGAGTAGGGGAGGGGCAGAGAGAGAGGGAGACACAGAATCCAAAACAAGGTGCAGGCTCTGAGCTGTCAGCACAGAACCTGATGTGGGGCTCAAACCCACGAACCATGAGATCTGGCCTAAGCTGAAGTTGGACGCTTAACCGACTGAGCCACCCAGGTGCCCCAAGATTAGGTCTGTTTGGAAGAGGAGAGGACTAAAGCTCCACAAGATTGAGTCCCTTGCCCAACATGATGCAAATAATGATGGCTGGATTCAAACCCAGGCGGGCCTGACCCCGAAGCCAGGCCTTCAAGTTGACCTCAGCGAAGGGGTGGGGAGGAGTGCTCTTTATGTTGGCACTGATTGAGGGAGCTGTGAGTCAGGGAGGCAAGATGGAAAAGAGGCAGGCTCTGCAAACTATCGTGGCCTCACAAACAATCTCTGCTCTCAGGGGGATTGCAGACTCCTGCCACTGCTCCAGAGGGAGATTCAGGGAAGTGAGCAGGAGAGCAAGGGGTGCTCTCTGCCTGTTACCCAACCCCCTCTTTCTTTCCCCCCCTCCCCCAACGTGCTTCTACCCACCGGTGGGTTAGATGGAGTGGTCTGGGATGCTGGGCTTGGAGATAAAGACTCCTTTGCCCTCGGCCATGCTGTTTATAGACCACCATGCGGCCAGTCCTCCCCTCTGGTGCGTGCTCTTTGCTGTTGAGTGCCTTACTCTCTGGTCTGAGGTCGTGAGCTTGGTCTATCATACCCCCACTTGCTTATCTTCAGGAAAACAGCCTTCCTATTGCCTGTCTGTTGCGTTTTAAAATGCTGTATCAATATTAACCTTTATTAGGACCTCCTAGCCTGAGGAACACATCCTAAGGATCCGGTGATCAGGGCCGCTTTTAAAGGCTTCTTCTAATATTTACCTACCCCGCTTCCTTCTACACTCTTTGCTGTGCTTTTCTGAAACAGCTGTGTCGAGCACAGAAAGCTCTTCTGTGCAAACTCATAAGTCACCTGTACTTATTTTGTGTATCCAGGGCTGTTATGCTCTGCAGCAAGCTATTTAAAAAAAAAAATTGGAGTGGATATTTGATATAATAGATTATTACATGTTCAGCATATAAATTACTAGGTCTTAGAAGCAAGAAATGAGTAATTTTGCCCTGAGGTAATATAACAGCTACTGTGGAGTCACTAAAATCAATTAAATAGATCATTTGTGGTCAGGGCAGAAGTGTGGAATTACTGTCTGACCAGCATTCAGTAGCTGTTCCCTCATTTAATCATTCAACAACAGGTACTGAGAACCCAAGGTGAGTTTGGGACATTGTCTAAGTTGTGAGGCTACAAAGAAACACAAAACAGACAGCCTCAAGGAGACCAAAGCCTTTATCAAATCCTTCCCACAGCAAGTTGAATGAAGTCATCGCCATGTTTGGTGGATACAGATAAGCACTAGGAGAATGGGCTCTCTTCGAAAACAGCTGGATGCAGAACCAGAAGGAAGAAGGGTGACCTGTACAGCTTTGTTTATGAGGGTGTAGGGTAAAGAGGAGGAGGAGGCAATATGGACCAGACCCCAGAGACTACCTCCGGAAGACCAGCTGTAACACAAGACCTACTCAGAGACAAGGGTCTTGGTACTAAGCCCACCTCTATCGCTTATTAGCTGTATGATTTGGGACAAGTTACTTTACCTCAACGAGTTCCAGGTTTGTTTGTTTGTTTGTTTGTTTGTTTCCATCTGGCAAAAGAGATAATCATACTATTCACCTCAGGGTTATTGTAAGAATTAAATAAGATATTATATGGGAAATACCTGGCACATAGTGGATGCGCAAAAAAAAAGTGTGTTCGCGATGCTTTTAACACAGCCCCACATGAAAAGATAGGGTGCCATTCTCACAATGGGGATCATCCCGACTCTGCTCAGAAGCCCAGAGCTGTGAGAGTCTAATCCTGCTCTGGTTACTGACCTGTGTCCAGCTAAAAAAGAGACCCCAGTTTTTTCATGGTCCCCAAAGAAGAATCCAATTTTGTGTGCGAGTCATGGAGAGTGTAGCATTCTCTGTCCAGGGTAGAAGACCCTTTGCTACTTTTTTGCTAGTGAGGAGCTTTTCATTTGCCTCTATAATTAAAATAGGACCGCTGGGTCATTGGGTCAGTATCATGTGGCTCGTGAGTCATGCAGGGCAGCTGTCCACTTTGTATCAAGTGAATTAAAAATCTATTGACCCGGGTCAAACGATGTGGAGAGGTGAAAAATTATGTAATGAATCTGGGCGATCTAGCCTCGCGCCTATGCCACTTTCCGGGGCACAACAACCTTCAACCCTGATGCCACGCCCACTTATCACTGTAAAACCATTCGAAAGAGACGTCTTTTCTTAAAGCACCAGTGAGTGAGAGATACTATAAAGTAACTTACGTGAAAAACCAAAGCTAAAATAGCATCATATTCTGATAACTCATACTATGCTAGTAAGCCTTTAAATGCTTATGTTTCTTCCGATTACAGTTTCTTTGGTCTAATAATTGTTTTGCTGAATACATGAATTGCCTTGATGTTCTGCTGACTTTTGCCTGGAAAGATGGGCCCTTTAGAAGCCAATTATTCAGTAGAAATACTGCCACCCCGCCCTCTTCTCGTGGCCTTGGTCTGTAAAATGGAGGACTTTTTGGAATGACCGGCAAAGCATGATTTCAGTTAGACTTAGCCGACTTCTACTGGGGATCTGTTCAGTGTAAGGAATAGGCCTGGCCACTGAAGGGGACAAGGGGACAGAAAAGGGAAGCAGTTGTGAGGACTGAGTGCAAGAGGAGGCAGAAAGGGACTTGAGGAGGAGCATCTGCAGAAGGCAGCATTTTCAAAATACCTTGTAGGTGGCTGGACTTCGGAGACAGGGAAGCGGGTGAGGGAGAGTCTTCTGGGTCAAAGACGTGGCAGGGATAGGGAAGGGTAGAAGGAAATCAGGACACCCAGGGATGGATGTCCCCCAGGGCTCTTTGAACTTAATACATACAGTTCCCTGAATGTTAAAGATCTCTGTGTCCCTTTAGCTCATTTCTAACAAACGCATAGTCAGTCACTGGCTACTGAGTAGAGAAGTTCAAATTGCAACTTGGATCTGTTTGATACTTCTGAGCATCTCACTGCTGGTTCCTAGACTTGAGACAGAGCAGATCCACCCAGGGGCACTTTCGCGGCACGGGATCCAGGATGTCACTCCAGATCATCCCCAAGTCCTAAGGTGGGAGCCTGGACATGCGTATATGGAAAGACTCTGGGGGAGATTTTCTCAAACCATACATGCACAAAGGTTTGCCCTGAGGAGCTTGGTCAATGCAGGCCTGGGCTGAGGCCCTGGAGTCTGCATTTCCTACAGGCATCCAGGTGAGGCTGAAGCGCCTGGTCCCCGGTATTCTCTTAGGCTAGCAGGGTTCTGGGTTTCTGAGTCTTACCCGAGGTTGAGAATCATTGCCCTGGTCCACATGGTCTCTTGTTTAGGCTTCTGTAAATACGGAGACAGCCATCTGGAGGGGACACAGAGGCACAGAGCGGAGAGGCAGGAGAAGATCAGGATGGGGCTGGGCCATCGGGGCCAAGCTGGCGGAGTGTTTCAAAGCACAGGGACTGACAAGCAGATCTGTCTGCTTCAGAGAGCTGCTGGTGGCCGAGCTCGCAGAAGGCGGGCTGGGGCTGATTCCCTCCCTGACAGATCCCACATACAAGACCTTCAGAAGGACCCATTGATTAAATAAATGTGTTCTCCATGTAGGAGGAAAACTCCAGGTTTAAAACTAATTTCCTTCTGTGGGGCTCTTCCTCCCTGCCCCGGTACTGACACACATAGACATTCTCAGAGGAAATAACTGGGTGCTTTGAAACAAACCCACATGAGGCAGGCACATACAGACTTTGATAGAGAGGTGGCCATCCTGATTTTCTCTGGTTCCCAGACTGGGGAAATATTATTATGTTCCAGTTACGTCGAAATGAAACACATTTTAAAGTGTTTTTTTTTTCTTTTTAATAATGGAAAAAGCAGGTAATCCAAAGAAGTGAACATAATTCCTTTAAACCATTTTAAAAATAAATGAATTTAGTGTTTTTTATGTTAAATCAGGAAATAGCTTCATTGTTTGAATTTAGATATAATTAAACCGTTGATTTGGCCTCATTGGAAAGTGAGTGTTTATCAAAGAAACAAGGACACTGTGACAGGGCTGTAGATGGGGGGCATGGGGGGCAGGAGACACAGACTTTGTCCAAGTTCATTTGCTTAATTTCTTTCTAAAAAGATAAAAATTAGGATCGGCGAGTGGCCACAATAGAGAAGTGTAGCAAATGTCTTCTCCTTTCTCTAAGAGACCCCATCTTGGTGATATTGTGTTGCTTAGGAACTAACAAAACATGTGTGTGTGTGTGTGTGTGTGTGTGTGTGTGTGTGTGTGTGTGTGTGTCTTTCTTTTTTCTAATGGTCCCTTTGTGCCCTGGTATTTTTCCAAGTTGGCAGCTGTGATTTGGTTAGATGCAGCCTCCTTCTCTCCAGTCTGGAGCAGAATAGATAAGAACTTGTATGTCAGAATACAAGGTTTACTCAGCACTAGTCAAACGCTTTTGATGTTGCCTGCCCAATCTGGCCTCACATCTTTGAAGTTCTATTACACATGCTAGGGTTCCGTCAATAAGAAACAGACCTTTCTTTCCCCTGCTAGTTAAAACATCTGCCTCCTGGGAACGCCCTGCATGAAAGCAGGTTACAATAGTCCCAGGGCTAACAGAGACCTGGGCTTTGCCACATTAGTGACAAGAAGGGAGAGGTTTAAGGAATGGAAGCCATTTAAGAAACCCCTCAAGGATCGGGGATGATGGTATTTTCTTATTCCAAGATTTCAAAGGAAGAGACTCAGCTTGGTCGGCTCTCTCGTAAGCAGAGTGACTGATCAGGGCAGCCTTTTCGTGTGGCTCTTTATACAGCACTGTATTCACGTTATAAGTCACATGTGATCTACACTCTTTTTCTAGGGCATTAGCTGTTTTGCAGTGAATAGAAGCAGAGAAAACAGGCTCATTGGTTTGTAGTGTCACTCTTTGCAATGTCATTTAAACTGCTCAGCAAATGGCTTATTTGTCAAAGAATATTGCTTTTTCCTGGAACAAAACCCAGTTACTGAGTGCTGAAACCTATGGATATCAGAAATGATATCATGATGTGCTGCTGCCGCTACAAAGTGGTGCCCTTTGAAGGGACAGAGAGGTGGGGGTAGGAGAGCCTTTGTTCCTGGAAATGAAAGCATCTAAACAATGGATTAGCTGAAGGACCTTAGATGCCAGGCTTCGTGCCCCAAACTCTGGCTTGCAACAAAAGCCTTCAACTCAGAGAACCCAGTCCTGGAAACATTGGAGGTGGGTGGAAGTCCAAGGAACGTTGGTGAAGGAAGGGCAGGCAGGCAGACACGCAGTTGGACTCCAACCCAATGGCCAACACTTCCTATTGCGAGTCCTGATTATGTGGCTATAGGCCTGCTGCATCAGCTGCTAGCGGGTGGGGGAGTAAAAGCCAGAAGGAAAAAGAACATGAGCCCATGCCTCAGAAGATCTTTGCCAAAATGTCAAGATCAAAATACAAGTGGCAGGAACAGGGGAAAGTTGGTGTGCTTTGGGGTAACAAAATTATTGGGCAGGTAAGTTGTTCTGGGCATTACTGACACCCACTTTCTGTGCCTTTTTCTCTCTTGATAGTATCTTTTTCTTCCTCTTTTAATCTTTACGTTTGGTTCTCTTATACTCTTTTGTTCTTATTTCCCTCCATTCCCTCAAATGCTGGCACAGGATTAGATTCTTTTCAACTTTCCCATTCTAAGAATGAATGGCTGGAAGTGCTCAATTGGTAACTCTTAGGTAACTCCTAAGAGCATTTCCATTTTAAGGGAATACAAAGTCAAGTCAAAGAAATGGATCTCTAATGGTGGAATTTTATGAATTGGCGGGCAGAATTTCATTTCTTTAGAATTTTATCATGGAGAGCTCTACTAACCTTGCTGAAGAAAGACAAACAGCTGCAAAATAATAAGGAAGAAAATCACCAGAGATCCAGATTTTTACCTGAAACATTTACAGATAAACCAGGTCATGATTGTGTTATGACCTGGATGGTGGAAGGTCAATAATAAGGAGGGGCCATGCAGGCGTATTCACACCTCCATATCTGATGCAAGCAGTTCTGATCCAAGGTTTAGGGCTATGGAACAAGTCTGAGGCCTCCAAAGTGGCGTGTAGGTCAACTGGGTGCCAGAGCCAGATAAACTGTGTGAGGGTGCTGGATGACAGCACCTGGCTTTGAAGAGGCAGTGGGAGGGGGGAGGCAGGGAGACTGGCTGGGGAGGATCCCCAAAAGCAAGGGGGTGTGGTGTTGGGAGCGCAGTATACTACAGTATATGCCTACCAGTGTAAATCCCAGCTTTGCAATCCCAGAGCTGTGTGTCTCTGGGCAGATGATTTAACTGAGCCACCTGGTCTTCTTCACTGGAAGATGGGAGTGATACTAACATCTATCTTGCCGTGTTCTTATAAGGACGAAATGAATTTTAATATATTTATAAATAAATACCTATGTAAATATATAGATCAATGTATGTATCTATCCTGTGAAGCGCCTGGTCTGTGCCTGGCACAGAACACACGCTTCTCAGTGTTAGTGTTCATGGCTGGTATACAGATGGGAGGAAGGGGAGCGCGGGCCCTGGGTGTCCTCTGGGCGCCATGCTGGTGAAACAGCCCCATGATGCCAGGAGTGGGTGTTCAGATCCACACGGCAGCTCCTGGATCTGTTGAGGACAAGTGTGCCCACCAAAACCCAATGCAGCCTGTGTGTTTGTCCGTGGACACTGCTGTCTCACTTCATTCCTTGGCTATTTGTCGAGGACTTTGGCACCAATCTCAGCAGGAAGGTGCCAGTCTTCAAACCTGTCCTCACCTTCCTGCTTTGGGAAAAATAAGAAGAAATGGGCTCAGCATGCAGTTAGACACAGACAGGTACAGGCTGCAGGATGGGCTTCCCAGGAGTGAAATGGGGATTGTGGGCCCTTCGTTCCCAAGATGGAAAAGGTCGTCAGCACTTCTGGGATGGGTTGGACGAAGATTGCTAATGGGTGGGCGGGGTGAGCTGGACCATCGTGGCTCAGCCTGGACCACTCTTTCCAAGGAAGGGCACGCTGACTACAGGGGCCCAGAGAAGTTTCTTTCTTTCTTTCTTTCTTTTTTAATTTTTAATGTTTTACTTATTTCTGAGAGAGAGAGAGGGACAGAGTGAGCAGAGGAGGGTCAGAGAGAGAGGGAGACACAGAATTTGAAGCAGGCCCCAGGCTCTGAGCTGTCAGCACAGAGCCCGCTGCGGGGCTCGAACCCACTAAATGTGAGATCATGACCTGAGCCGAACTTGGACACTCAACCAACTGAGCCACCCAGGTGCCCCAAAGTTACTGTGCCTGAAGTCTTCACCCTCTGCTCCCAGCTCCAAGGCACCAATGACCAAGGTCAAATGTCACCCTCTGAAAGAGAATTGGCCCCATGGTGTCCACTTCTGCTCTTCTCTGCTGCCTCCCCGCTTTCTTCCCTGTGGGCCAGCCCCACCCCACCTCCGCTGTCATGAAAATGACATTTCAATGTTGCCTTTTTCCTTATTTGCCAGTCAGCGTCTATCCACCAGCTCTTTCCTGTATCGTTTTGGTTCCCAAGACGCAGCCTCTTGTGGAGGGTGAAAAGCCAGGAAAAGGAGCTATGTATTCAAAAAGAGAAACAGAAAAAAGTTACTTTTCTTTGAGAACTTTTAAGATCTGGTCTCTTAGTAACTTTCAAATATGCAACACAGTATTGACTATGGCCACTGTGCTGTACCTTACATCCCCAGGGCTTATTTATTGTATAACTGAAAGCTGGTACCTTCTGGCCTCCTTTACCCATTTTATCTTCCCTGCAACCCCCACCTCTGGCAACGGCTAATTGTTCCCTGTCTCTATGAGCTCTTTTTTCTTTTTTTTTTTTTTTGAGATTCCAGATATAAGAGAAATCATAGGAGTTTTGTCTCTCTCTGTCTTATTTCACTTAGCATAATGCCCTCAAGGTCCATCCATGTTGTCATGAATGGCAAGGGTTTTTTTTTTGTTTTGTTTTTTTTCTTTAGGCCTGAACAATATTCCATTCATGGAATAAACATCCATTCATCCATCAGTGGACGTTAAGGTTGTTTCTATGTCTTGGCTGTTACAAATAATGCTGCAATGAACATGGAAGGGCAGATCTCTCTGCAAGTTAGTGTTTTCCTTTTCTTCAGAGAAATACCCAGAAGTGGAATTACTGGATCAGATGGTAGTTCTGTTTTTCGTTTTTTGAGGAAACTCCACGGTGTTTTTCGTAGTGGCTGCACCAATTTATATTCCCACAAAAATTGTATAAGAGCACCTTTTTCTCTACATCCTCGCCAACACTCGTTATTTTCTTTAGGTTTATTTATTTATTTTAAGAGAGAGAGAGAGAGAGAGAGAGAGAGAGAGAGAGAGAATCCTAATCAGGCTCCACACTGTCAGTGCAGAGCCCGACATGGAGCTCAATCTTATGAACTGTGAGATCATGATCTGAGCCAAAATCAAGAGTCAGATGCTCAACCAACTGAGCCACCCAGGCGCCTCTAGCACTTGTTATTTCTTGTTTTTTTGATATTAACCATCCTAACAGTAAGTGGTATAGGTGATATCTCGTTGTGGTTTTTGATCTGCATTTCGCTGATGATTAGTGATGTTGGGCATCTTTTCATGTGCTTGTTGGCCATGCATGTTTTCTTTGGGAAAATACCTATTAAAATCCTCTGCTCCATTTAAATTTTTTAATTGTTTGTTTATTTTTGACAGAGTGACAGAGATAGAGACAGAGACAGAGACAGAGCGTGAGCTGGGGAGAGGCAGAGAGAGAGGGAGACATAAAATCCAAAGCAGCCTCCAGACTCTGAGCTGTCAGCACAGAACCTGACGAAGGGCTCAAACTCATGAATCATGAGATCATGACTTGAGCTGAAGTCGAACACTTAACCAACTGAGCCACCCAGGCACCCCTCCTCTGCCCCATTTTTTAATCAGATTTTTTTCTTTTTCTTTCTTTCTTTCTTTCTTTCTTTCTTTCTTTCTTTCTTTCTTTCTTTCTTTCTTTCTTTCTTATTGAGTTGTATGGGTTCTTTATATATTTTGGATATTACCCTCTTGCAGGGGGTATGTATTGAAATACTTTGTCACCGTGGTCCTCGATGGGGAGAGTAGCTTGAGGAAAACATGCATGTGGCAGGTGTGGATGGTATTTGCTGAATAACAAGTAGTACTGTCTGGCTGGAATGTAACTGACCAGGTTCTTTAAACTAAGCTGGCCTTTTACGTCTATTCCTCTTCATCCTTAGAAACCACTTAAGATAGAAAAATTTTGTCTCCATTTCTTAGGTAAGTGTACTGAGTTACAGAAAGTCTCAGTGTCTTGGCTGAGGCAACTCAGCTACCCCTGCCCCCAGTGTCCCTCACCGTTTTACCTGCACTCAACGATTTGTATCGGGGAAATGTGGGTGTTGGGTCTGGAAAGACACTCTGTGGCGGGATTAGGAAGAGACTTGAGAGACCAAGACACTTTACTCTGATGGAAATAGGGAGCCAGCAGAGGTTCTTGGGTAGATCAGGGATGTGGCCAGACATTTGCTTTAGAAAGGGCAGTGGAGAGACAGTTACCGGAAAGCAGAGGAACGGGGTGCAAGTGAATGGCCGGCTATTCACAAGTCCTGAACGGTTGGCAGGCTGAGGGACACAGCAATGGAAGCAGGGGGTGGGGGTGGGGGGCCCCTTCAGCTGAAATGAACCTGGGGAGGGCCGGGAGCTGAGCGGTTAGGAGGCAGAGGAAAGAAGGAGAGAGGGATGGTGTCAAGAGTCCTCTGCAGCTCGAGAAGTAGCGTGTCCACAGAGAGATGGTGGCCAGAAAGCCATGTTCTAAAATGCAAGAGTCTCATTTCATGGAAGTTCTTGTTTTCTCCCCATGGGTGAGTGTTCAGGGTGCACACGTGAGAGGAAAAAATGAAAGAAAGCCGCAAACACCGTAATTACGGGCAGCCCCAGGCTGGAAGGCAACCGTTGAGGGGACGGCAGCTCCCAAGGGCTGTGCTGTTATGCCTGGAGACTGAAGCTCCGGCTTCCTGGCTTGGATTCTTGGGTTGGGTTTCCCTGAAGCAGCACGCAAGTGATTTGGGGCGGGAGGGCCCCCAGGAGAGGCCGGCAAGGAGGGGAGGGAAGCAGGCCAGGGCAGATGAAGAAGCCGGCAGACACCTCACGGGCTGCACTGCCCCTGTCCGATCCCAGGGGGCGCCCTGGAGCACGGACGGTACCAGGAGGCGGTGGTCCTGCCCAAAGTCAAGGGCGATGGGCTCTACGGATGCAGGTCAGTCTGCTGTTGGCCAGGATCTCCTGGGGGCTTCTCCAGGTGAGGCGGCTCCAATCAGCCAAGGGCAACCTCCAGCCAGGAGTGCAGATGTGAGGCCCTCAAAGGCAGTATCTGCTGCAAGTGGGAGAGGAAGGAGCTCCCAGTGTGCACGTCCACCACCCGCACACGAGGCTCTTGCCACCTGTGGCCCGCTTTGGTCTTCATTCCCAGCATCAACTGTCTGCATCCCCTGCCTTACCAGACCCTTTCAGGCTCCGCGCCGTTCTCCATGCTCTTACTCCCTGTGCTCCGGGGCCCCGATCCCCCTGTGCTGTCTGCTGCACTCGCCGACATCATTTCCGATGCAGGTAACGTGGAGGTCCTCCGTGGAGCCGTCCTTCCTTCTCCCAGGCAAGAGCTGATGCTGACCGCCTCTGGACCACACAGCATTTGACTTCTGCCTATATCACAGCATGACAAAGTGTTGCTTTAATTTTTTTTCTTGTGTATCTGTGTTTCAAATACACTTTGGGGCGCCTGCTTGATTCAGTCGGTTGAGAGAATGACTTCGGCTCAGGTCATGATCTCGCGGTTCGTGGGTTCGAGCCCCGCATCGGGCTCTGTGCTGGCAGCTTAGAGCCTGGAGCGCATGTCACATTCTGTGTCACCCTCTCTCTCTGACCCTCCCCTGCTCATTCTCTCTCTCTCTCTCTCTTTCTCTCTCTCTCTCAGAAATAAATAATTGAAAGAAATTCAAATACACTTTGAGCTCTTGGAGGATGGGAAATGTATGTATTTAAAAAAATTTTGGGGGGGGGGCACCTGGGTGGCTCAGTTGGTTAAGCGTGGGACTTCAGCTCAGGTCATGATCTCACGGTTCATGGGTTCGAGCCCGTATTGGGCTCTGTGCTGACAGCTCAGAGCCTGGAGCCTGCTTCAGATTCTGTGTCTCCCTCTCTCTCTGCCCCTCCCCTGCTCATGCTCTGTCTCAATAATAAATAAATGAGAAAAAAAAATTTTTAATGTTTAATTTTGAGAGAGAGAAAACACAAGTGGGGGAGGGGCAGAGAGAGAGGGAGACACAGAATCCCAAGCAGGCTCCAGGCTCTGAGCTGTCAGCACAGAGCCCAATGCAGGGCTCGAACCCATGAACTGAGGATCATGACCTGAGCTGAAGTCGGATGCTTAACTGACTGAGCCACCAGGTGCCCCAGGAAAATGTATGTATTTTTAAAATTCATTTTTGAATGCCCAGTGGCTGTCCCCTGTGCCTGGCACATATTCTAAATGTGTGTGAAATGTTGCTATACTGAATTCAGGAAGGAAGGTACAATTGGCCCCTATTTCTTGCGTAGAGTGCTACCTGCATGGGTGATTTTGGGTGGTTGATGCACTATCTGTAAATATGTGAGTCCCAGGACACCTCCAGCTAAGCCCTGTTCTCCAGCGGCTTACCATCCTCCTGCTAAGCAAAAACGAAACCCTAGCAACGATGGCCTCTGCCTACTATTCCCCAAAAGAACCTAAAATCCTTCCTGACTGCATGTGACATTGGTGCTAACCTCCATCAGCCGGGATCACATGATTGATGGGACACATGTCCTTAAAACAGCAGAACACTTAAAAATGAATATAAACATTTGAACTGTGACTCTTTCCTATTTATTTTAAAAGGCAGTTTTATATAATCAATGGGGCGTCTAGATTTTTAAAGTGTGAAGAATGGTTTCGGGGTGAGAGGCACAGTGGAATATGGAAAACGACTTTGGATTGGCATGAAAAGAAGGAAACAGGGAAGTTAAGTAATTTGGCCAAGGTCACACAGCTAATAAATGATAAGAATTATTTGATATTTTAAAAATATGTAACAATTTTATCGAGTTCTAATTTACATACAATAAAATGTACCCACTTGAAGTGTAGTGTGTGATGAGAATATTTGAAAATTCAGTACAGTTATATTGTTTGTAAGCTCCCTGTGCAATTTAGTAAATGGGTACTACTTTAAACATCAATATACAATGTAAATTTATGATCATTTATAGCACTAAGAGTATTATTTTAAGTATTTGAAAATATGTTAGTTGTGTGTTTTTTGGCGTATTGTTGAACACTCCTTCATTTTCTTAAGGTTATTTTTTTTTTTAATCCAGTACAGTTAACATACATATATTGGTTTCAGGTGTATGATATAGTGATTCAACAATTGTATACATTACTCAGTGCTCAAGATATGTTACCTTAACCACGCCCCCACCCCGCTAACCATCAGTTTATTCTCTATAGTGAAAGAATGGTTTCTCTTCCCCCTCTCCTTGTTTATTTTGTTTCTTAAATGTCATATATGAAGGAAATCATATGATATTTATCTTTCTCTGACTTACTTTGCTTTGAATTATACTTGCTAGCTCCATCTGTGTTGTTGAAAATGGCATGATTTCATTCTTTTTTATGGCTGAGTAATATTCCATTGTGTATGTATGTACATGTGTCTGCGCGCGTGTGTGTATATATATCACATCTTCTTTTTAAAAATATTTTTAAAGTTTATTTATTTATTTTAAGAGAGACACACACACACACACACACACACATAGAAGCAAGGAGGGTCAGAGGGAGAGGGAGAGAGACAGAGAGAGAGAGAGAGAGAATCCAAGCAGGCTTCACACTGTCAGCACAGAGCCCAACCGAGCCCATGGAGCTTGAACTCATGAACCATGAGTGGCTGCACTAGTTTGCATTCCCACCAACAGTGCATGAACTGTTTTTCTCCACATCCTTGCCAACACTTGTTGTTTCCTGTGTTGTGGATTTTAGCCCTTCTGACAGGCGTGAAGCGATATCTCGGTGCATTTCCCTGACGATGAGTGTCGAGTCTGATGAACTTTAACAAATACACTCGCCTTGTAATACCTCCAAAATCAAAATGCGGAACATTTTCATCATCTCCAAAAGTTCCCTCAAGCCCCCTTTGTAGCCAATTCCGCTGTCCCTAGCCTAGACATCTAGCGGTCTGCTTTCTGTCACTATAGATTAGTTTTTTTTTCCTAGAATTTTATTTAAGAGGCATTATACCGTATGTCTGGATTTTTTTCACTTGGCATATTGTTTTTTGGGATTCACCTCTGTTGTATCACTAATCTGTTGGTTTTTATTGCTGGGTAGTATTCCATTGTGCGCGTTCTACATTTGTTCATAACATTCACCTGGTGATGGGTTGTGGGCTATTTCCAAATTTGGGGCTACTGTGAATAAAGCTGCTCTGAACATTTGTGTGAACACATTTTCATTTATCTTGAGTAAATACCCCAGAGTGGAATTGCTAGGTTGTATAGTGAGCATATGTTTAATTTTATAAGAAACCATCCAACTGCTTTTCCAAGTGGTTGGACCATTTGCATTCCAGGCAACAGCGTGTGTGAGCTCTGAGTTAAGGCCCATCTGATTGTGAAGCTCAGATCTTCCCTCTCCTGTGTACCATGTCTGTTTCCAAATCCAAGTGTACGTATGAATGACCAGGGAGGTTTTTTGTTTTTTTTTAATACAGATTCCAGGACCCCAATCCCCAGAGTATCTAATTGAGTCACCTGCACTCGAGCTTGGGAATTTGCATTTTTAACCAGCACCCCAGAAGTTTCAGGTGCTGATGGTCCATAGAGCACTACTTGAGAAACCATGCTGGGTGGTTCACTGGATATTTCCGAGAAAATCCCCCCGAACAGGGCCATCTGGTATTCTAACAGGGAAATGGCTGCAGTTAACAAATGCCAACATCTGGCTGGCCCAGCTGTTTCTATATCACCATTATCTATGGATGCTCTAGATAAAGAGATAAATGACACTGAGTGGTGGATAATTTCCAAATCTTTCGGAAGTGACTTTGAAATGTATGTTTATACTTATTTTTTCTAATAGTGTGCTGTAGGAATTCGTGTCAAACAAATAAACAGGCTTCCCTTGGAGGAGGACAGTCAGGAATTGCTGGGAAACTGACTAATTCCCCACGCTGCTCAAGTCCTGCAGGACAGCAGTTATAGGCTTTGAAAAGATGCGAGGCTCTCAAATGTTCTATGCATCCAAATCTCCTAGGGCATGTGTTAGTATGCTGATTTTGAAAGGGCTCCCACCAGGAAACGGCATTTGGTTAACATCCCAGTTATAGCTGATGATGGTGGTGGGCCACGAACCTCACTTTGGGAAACGCTGAAATAAACCTGTTTTTTAGTATCTCTCCAGGGCAAGAAAAGATGGTTCAATATCTGTGTTCCAAAGGATTATAGACAAACAGACAGGAGCTGGCTATATATATATATTTGTAGTCTTCTTAGTTGGGTTAGGATGTGGTGGGCAAGAAACTGGGCTTTAGAACCAGATGTGGGGCGCTTAGGTGGCTCAGTCAGTTAAGTGTCCAACTTCAGCTCAGGTCATGATCTTGCCGAACCTGAGTTCGAGCCCCGTGTTGGGCTCTGTGCTGATATTTCAGAGCCTGGAGCCTGTTTCAGAGTCTGTGTCTCCTTCTCCCTCTCTCTCTCTCTGCCCCTCCCCTGTTTGTGCTCTCTCTCAAAAATAAACATTAAAAAATTTTGATAATAGAATCAGATGTGAACTTGAACTTGAACTCCACCACTTACTAGCTGTGTGGATCCTGGGCTAGTTCTATAGTATCCAAAGCCTCAGTTGTCTCATATGTTAAATAGCAATAATAAGATAGAGTCTATTCACCCTCCTTAATTTTCAGTGGCTGGGAAGATTGATCGAGGTCCTCTCTGGAGCCTCGCATGCAGTTGGCACTCAGTGAATGTGAGCCTCATATGCAGTTGGCACTCAGCGAATGTGAGTAAGAGCAGTAGTACACACGCTCTCATTCCCCTAGCCCATATGGTCCAGGGTTGTGAACAGTGAGTCTTCATCATACAGACGTTCCCTCTGTAGAAACTGGGTCTTCAGAAACACATGGCACTGGCCTTTCTCCCCTTGTGATAAGGGAGTGCTTGGGCGAAGCATTTATTCCACACCTTCCTCTTCTCCCAGGGGAATGAAAAGTACCCCTCCCCCCCAGCCCTGAGCCCTGCGGGCCTCAGCCCATTTCCCCAGGGAGCCAGAGTTTATTGCTACTTGTCACCTCTTATCTGATCTCCAAATAACACAAAGGCAGCTCCTGCCCCGTGAAGGTCTGATTGCAAGTGACCTTCAGACACCCAGGCGTGTGAATGTGTGAGAACAGCCCAGGCTGATGCAAGGAATCTGTCTTCTCCCAGCTCTGCTTCGCTCCCTGGCTGGAATCCTGCCCTTCTCTGGCCACCTCTGGGGGTTGGGGGAGGCTCCGTAGCTGGGTGAACCAGTCTCCCCTCCTGAGGATTTCCAGCCCCAGGAGATTGTCTGCAGGTGGAGGCAGAGGCACACTTTTCTAGGTCTTTCTGCCCAGACTCATGGCACAGCTCAACTTGCCCATTGCAGAAGGTGCCACTTGAACAAAGAGTGTGTGTCCAGGACAATCTTCAGATTAGGGGCCAGCGGCTGTGATTTCTCAGGGCTGCCCAACCTTGGGTGGGGACGGGGCTTGCTGAGAGCAAAGGGTCTCACATCAGAACGAGACTATTTTCCTCTCTCCCGTCCCCCCAGACACTAGCCCTCAGGTTTCTCTCTCACTAGTCCCAACCCGCGTCTCCAGGAGAACAATCTTCCTTTGGAATTCTTTGCTCCTGCTCTGAAGTGCATTCCCCTCCGCTCCCCTCCCTTTGCCATACACAGTGACCTTGGCATGTCTGCCAACACTCAACATCGTGAGGCTTTATAAACCTCATATCTCAGAAGGGGCTGACATTACATTACTAGAGGATCTGTAAACCTCCCCGGGATGACTGATGTCTTTTTTAAACAACAGACCAAGACTTCATTTAAATTAGTAACATGGAGATTAGAGGCGCTCTCTCAGCCCCTGGCTCGGCCACGCTGCGACGCTGGGAATATCAGTCACATGAAAGCTGTTAAGTTTGAGATGGAAATAAATCTGGGAGCCTGTAAAAACTGTCAGCAGGTCAGGGAAGTTTATGAACTCTTGCTGTATCTAATCATAAATCATCAGAATAAGCTAAAACTGAGAAGAAAAATGTCCTCTTTTGTAATCTAATGCTGTCTGTTAGGGCAATAAAACTCAAATGAAATGCATGCATTGCAATTTTTAGCTGATACTTTACATTATTAGCAAAGTGAAGGAAGAGACTCGGACTTAAAAGAGTGACACAGATGAGGGGAAGGCCATCATCCTTCTAAGGCCCTGGGCTCACTCTCCCGGCTTTGTGACTCTTTCCTCCTCACTCCCACCTCCTTGGGCCTCAAAACAAGGAAGCAGATACAGATCTCAGGGACTTGGGTGCTAAGTGACAGTGGGAGAGTGTCCTGGTGATGGCCTTGAGAGGTCACATGGCCCGGTTCTCAGCTCGCAGTGGGGGGTGGGGGTGGGGGGTTCCCAGCCTGGCCTTGCGGACCCAGTCCACATTCCCACAGTTTCAGACTGTGGAGGGAGGAAGGTGTGTGCCCTGTGCTCCTTGTTCTCCTCTGTCTCGACGTGCACCCTCATTCCCCCCAGCCCTTTTGGGGTGACTCACTTCCAAGCTGAATTCTTGGGCCCTCCTCTGTATCCTTGGAAACCTTTCATAATAATTCGCACATCCCACGCCTTTCTCCCATTTATTGTCTACAATGTTTGATGTTAAAGATCACCGTTTGCCTTTATGTCTCCTGGGACCTTCCCAGGGATTAACAGTGCCCCGAGCAGGGACAGAAGTTGCGTGAGGAACAGGGATGTTTTTATTTATATCGGCTATTTACCGAGTGCCAGTGACTCACAGGTCCATGTTCCACAGCAGGGTGGGGGTAGGGAGGAAGGTGGGCAGCCCTGGTTTCCTGCTCTAAATGGCAAGGGGAGCACCCAGCTTGCCACGGCCTCTTGCTGGTCTTCCAAGACATTGGGAAGATTTGAAAGGCCAGAGATGGAGCGGGACGAGAGGCACAGAGATGCCTTCAAGAAGATGATGGGTTTTCAGGAGGGAGACAAGGATTTATAGTCATCCATGACTGCTGATAACTGCGAAAGAAATGGCTAAGCAAATGCTCGGCTGGCCGTTGTAGGCATTGGAATATTGGATAGATAAAAGAATAAGTGCATAAAATGGGTTAAGGATAAAGCAGTCTAGACTCTGACTGGCTATACGGTAGAAATTCCTGCTCTTTGAAACGTTCAGCATTGGATCCTGAGAAAACCATATCTCCAAAGGTCATCCTGAAAATATTAAGTGCCTGTTTGTCTGAGTTTGGATTCCCTGCCTCAAGAAAACAAAAGTCTGAGCAAGTTAATTGTTGGAAGTGCCATTGGGTGCTCCTTTCTACCTTCAACTCAGCCAGACTATAGGGTGGGAAATTCTCTTCTAAGTAGGTGGCTGTGTCTCTCATGTCTTGTGCCCTAAATATCTCCCTGGCCCTAGTCATTGGTGCTCTATGGTTCTCTTCCCCTCAGTGGAAACTGGGAAAGGGCAGGTGCCTCTGCAGGAGATACACATAGACCAGCTTGGTGTAAGGATGAGCATGATAGGTGGTCATTGACATGAGCTCCTAGGTTGGGGGACACAGATGAGGCTTGTAAAGAATGAGCTTCCCGGAGTAGGCTCCCAGAAGTAAACAGAAAGGGAAGGAGACTTGGAGGCAGGCAACTTTTCAAAAATAAATCTATAAGCAGCACTGGGAAGCAGCTCCTGGAAGAGTGGCCCTAGTTTGGCCTCTTACAGTACAGGTGGGAGGTAGTGGGAAGTCTCGTCAGAAGCTTCCTGCCTGCAGAGTTCTCCTTCCGCAGTGGATCAGAAGTGTTGAGTGAAGAATTCAGTCCTGAGTCATTTGGGGGCTTCTAGGAGGCCTGGGACCACTGAACCGTACTTACCTGCATTTGCTTAAATCTCAATGTTTCCTTTAGGCAGCATATACATCGGAAGAGAAAACTCAAAGAGATTTTGAATTTAAATTTGCCTTTATGGATATGTCTCAATTTCTTATGAACTTTCACATGTAAACTTTTAATTTAGCTTCTTTTTTTAAAAAATTATTTTTAGAGAGAGAGAGCACATGCACATGCACAAGTAGGGAGAGGGGGGGAGAGAGAGAGAGAGAGAGAGAGAGAGAGATTCCCAAGCAGGTTCCATGCTCAGTGCAGAGCATGACATGGGACTCAATCCCATGACACCAGGATCATGACCTGAGCTGAAAACAAGAGTGGGATGCTAAACCAACTGAGCCACTCAGGCATCCCTAGTTTAGCTTCTTGATGGTCCAAGGAAGAGGGATGGTGGGTCAAGAGGTTGGTTGTCCTTACTTTCTAAAGTGGGAAAACCTTGCTTAAGAACAGCTGGTAAGTGGCCTAAAACTCAGGTCTCTTTGCTCTCAGATCATTGAGTTTCCTATTCCATTATACTACCTATTAGTCTTCCAAGATTCTGCTGGTCATAAGGGATCAGAAGAATCTTTGTGAACTTAAAAAATGAATTGGCTGTGCTGCCCAGAGGCTGGAGCTTATGAAGCAATGGGCTAAAAGATGGGCAGTAGGATGGAACTCATGTGTATTTTGTGGGTATGTTTTTGTCTAGTTTCTGTAGTAAGAGGGGTGTGTGTGTGTGTGTGTGTGTGTGTGTGTGTGTTTCCGTGTGTGTAGACCAACAATGATGGAGAGAGGATAACATTGCATAATGTAATTTTGGTGGAAGAGTAGAGAAACTTCTAGGTAGCCTCCTGACTTGGGAAGACCACTTGCCCTATGTGTTACCCTCTGTTATATTTCCCAGGGGCAGACAAGAGAAATGATGCTTCATTCCTAAGAAATGTGAAAAGTAGGAGAGGTAATGATGTCATAGAAACCCATTTATGCAGATGTGGGCATAAATCTTCTGCCAGTAGGTAGCATCCTATCATCAGAAAATCCTCTCTTTTGAGGAAAGGTGACTATAGTGAGCCCCTTTCACCTTTATGGAATGGGAGGAAGAAGAGGGGCATCCAGAGATGGAGGTGAAAGCTGTCAGAGAGATAGGAGACATGCAGCATATGAGAATTGAGGGGCACTTAAAGAAGGAAGAGTCAGTATGTCAGAATTTGAATTTTTAGGGATAAAAATCCTAAGAAAAAGATTAATGTCCAATTGGTTTTTAGGGAGTGTTTCTGGAACCAACCCCAATAGAAGAGAAGGGAAGGAAGCAGGGCTGAGCAGAGGGAGACATTGAGCCATGATGCAATCTCAGCTGAGGCCTCAGATGACATTTGGGAGGTCTGAAATGGAGATGACACACTTTAATGGAGTCCTCAGTTGACATGATGGGACTTTGTAGACCCATGCTGATTAGACATAGCAAGTGGGCTGCTCGCGACAGGAGATAGGACTTGGGCAAGAAGGCTCTTATCACCTGAGGCTATTCCCAAAGGTGATTGATGCCCCAGGAGTGCTGGCCACAATCCTGGCAGCTGTGTGATGGTGGGGGTGGTGGTTAGTCATTCCTGAAGGGGAATCAGCGTAGTGCATTACAGCGTGCCTTGGAGTCCACCCCTTGTGTCTTTCAGAGCCACTTCATATATGCCCTGGGAACAGCTTCTCCAGGATTCAATGGGAATTGAATCTCTTCCTGAGGAAAACATGGAAGAGGGGGATTAGTGGGACAAGCTAGAGCCCTCACCACTGTGATTGGTCTCAGAGACATAATTGAAATCCGTCCTGTCCTCTGTCCTTCTATTCTAGATTCCCATCACTATAAGCTAGTACTTTTGCTGGCCTTGTTGGCTTAGCAGGTACCATAACCAAAGCTCCTATTCTTGAGAGTTTGAGCCATTGGATCCTACGCCCTTTTCAGATCAGGGTTGCTATATTTGTCCATTTACTGTCAATCCCACAAAAGAGAACCAAGAGATGCCCCAGAGCATCACCTGGTTGCTGAACACATTCTCTATTCCCATTCTGTAACAGCAGCCCTCCCTCCTCCTGAAGGTCAGTGTCCATTCTCCTTGCCAAGATGGTGACTTCTCTTCTTGATGGCTTGTCCTTGCATACAAGACCACTACGTGCCAGTTATTTATGCTCAGGCTTTTGTTATCTTTTCAAAGCTTCAGTTGAACTTCCCAAGAACCACCAGATTCTACTTTTCTTAGAAATATGTCTCCTGCCAAGTTTCTCAAATACCTGACAAATTGTCCCAGCTGGCACATCCCCCTCCACCAGCACATCATCCCATTTCACCAGGTGATAAAGTTGTGACAGTGACCCTGCAACTTTGTGAGGATGACCCGTGCTTGGCCCACCACCAGGGATGGGGTTCCTTGTCACCAGCCAGCTTGTAGGAGGTCCAGTCAAAACTCTCACTTCTTATATCACCAGTTAGACTTGGGGTCCCCGGGGAGTAGAGATGAAGATCATGTGTAGGAAGTTTATTAGGGGACGCTCTTGGGAGTAATGTCTCTGAAAGGGAGGTTAATGAAACAAGTTTAGGCAGAAGGGGTAAGTGGGGCTATACTTGCATTTAATCTAAGGCCTCAATGGACCCTATGGGGTACTCCAAAATGGGTGTGCCCCTGCAGAGATTTCCTGAGTTGGAGCAGTGAGACAGGACTTTTATACCCTGTGTAAGTCAATCAGTGGATGTAGGCCACCCCAAGAAGGGGGTATAACCTTGTGCGTGGCAGCTCTCTTCAGCTTAGGCTGTCCCCAAAGTGACTGAAAGCTAAGATTTGTCCACAGGTAACACTCCCAGCATTCTTGAAGGGGGTCCTGGGTGGTACATTTTAATACCCAGGTCATGACTGATTCCCAAGGTATGAAATGATTAAAGACATTGAAGATCATGATAAAAAGCCATTGGGTTTCATCCTCAAACCTCAGTGACTTTTGAGTTATTGGATGGAAGGGAGCACTAGAAGAGGAATGTGAAAAAGCAAAAAGAGAAAATTATGGTGGTTTTTATTTTTTTTTTATCAAAGGTTCAGTTGAAATTGAATAATAAAAATTCAGCCAAAAGCACTCACATCCAAACTTTCAAACTGATAGCCAAATGTATCAAGCAGTCTTATTTTGTTGAATGGTTTTATTAATTAGAACAGTTTATTAAAAATTTGCATGTATAGCTTTTCTTGAAAAATCAGAGTTTCAGGTAACATTCGGCCAATATCTTGTGAGGCAGCAATGATTTGAGCTAAGTGATTTTTGCCTCTGCTGAAAGAAGCAGGTCCTCTCCAGTGGCCGCAGTCCACACCCCTCCTTACTGTCCTTCCTCATGTACAGCTGCCAAGTGTCTGTCAGGATTTGTGTTTGCAACCACCATTTTTGCCGCTTTGTGAATTGTGATATCAATTTAGCTTTCTTTGAATGTATCATTGGGTTTTACCAATTGCAGGAGTTACATGAGTTTTTTCAATTGATTCATAAATTGGAAGTATTAGTGAAGGATTTCCATTTAGCTGGGCGTCTAGGCCTTGGGGCACAGTGGTGAATGAAAGGGGCAAGCTGCCTGCTTACGTTCTATTGTGTAGGCAGACATCAAATGAGCCAATCAACTGATGAACAGTGGTTTCCAACAGTTGCAAGAAAAGATGAATAAAAAAATCAACGAAGTTGTAAGAACAGATGAGGAAAATCAGACGGCTGTGAAAGAGAGCGAGTCCAGGAGTGAATAGTGGAGTCAGGCAAGGCCTCACATGTGACAAGAGAAAACCCAAGAAGCAGCGACAGAGGGTCCAACAAGGGGACTGACCCTGAGCTGGGCATGGACTCAAGGTGCTTAAGCCGCAGGAAGCAGGAGGTAGGCCGGTGTGGCTGGACACAGTGAGGGGGTGGTGGCTGGTGATAGAATCAGGAGGCAGGCAGGGCCTGGCCAGGAGAGCTGTGAAGGCCTGGATGAGAAATGTACATTTCGTATTAAGAAAAATGGTAAGACACTAGGAGGCTTTTGGCTGGGAAGATAGATAATCTAGTTTGTATTTTCAATAAGTTAATGCTAGCTGCTGTGTGGACTTTTTGGGGGAACCAAGGGAGGAAGCAGTGAGACCAAGCAGGAGGCTACTTCAATGGTCCAGGCAAGTGGAAAATGGTTCATAAAGTCAGGGGTAGTTCCCTGGAAGGTTTTATAATTGGGTCAGGAAAGTAGGATGCACACACACACACACACACACACACACCCCTACACAGAGGAAACACACAGACATAATAGTTCAGATTGCATACACAGAGCCTTGACCATACCAGGTTAGAAGGGATGCTAATAAGTCCTAAAGGGACAGCTGTTGGGAAAGGCTGTCATGGAGGAGGTCAGCTGGAAGTTAAAGGGGGCAAGAGCCCTGAAAGAGGAAAGGGAGGCATTCCAGATAAAGGAAAAGGTGTGAGCATAGGTCTAGTGTAGGAAGGAGCTAGTGCAAGGCAGTGAAGAGAGCGTGGCTGGTCCAGGGTGTGCTGTAGGCCAGGTGGGAGGCATGAAGTCAGTGGAGGAAGTCAGTGGGCAGCTTAAACCTACATAGTCCAATATGGTGGCCACTGCCCATCTGTGTCTATTGAGCACTTGAGATGTGGCCAGTGCGCCCGAGGAATGGAATTTTAAGTTTAAGTTCATTTAAATTTAAGTTTAAATCTAAAAACTGAAGCAATGCATATTATTTTTCTCCATGTAACACAACTCCACCGTTTTGGATTCCATTTGACTTCAACCATTGAAAAATGAGCATCCAAACTGAGATGTGCTGTGTGTGTCAACTACAGACTCAAGTTTTTTGTGTGTCTTTGAAATAGCACACAAAAAAGTAGAATATCTCATTAATAAGTTTATATTGATTACATGCTGAAATGATAATGTTTTTGATTTGTGGGTAAAATAAAATAAGTTAACATTAATTTCATTGTTTTCTTTTGTTGCTTAAAATGTGATTACTAGAAAATGTAACATTGCACAGGACTCTCATTGTATTCTATTTGACAGCGCTGCTTTAGAGAGACAAGGTGAAGAGCTTCCATAATTTCTCATCCGAAAACTTAGAGTTGATTTTTTTAAAGTTTATTTATTTTGAGAGAGAGAGTGTTTAAGTGAGTGGGGGAGGGAGGAGGGGGAGGGGCAGAGAGAGAGTGACTCTAACTTACAAACCTGTTAGATACGACCTGAGACGAAATCAAGAGTCAGATGTTTAACTGACTGAGTCACCCAGGTGTCCCTAGAGTTGACTTTTAATCAGGGTCTTCAAGTAGTGATTGCTTATACTACCCTTGTCTTTATAATAATAACAACCTGTTAATTAATGACCTCCTACCACACTATTAGTTAGCATTTATATAATGCCTACTTACGTAGTGCCGTTCCAAGTATTCTCCATATCTATATATGGAGATACATGTACATTTAATCCTCATGCAATATATATGCATACATCCACATATGCAACATGGATGCTTTGGTGTAGTTGGCCAAATAGGATGACTGACTCCTGGTGGGAGAGGCCACACACCCAGGGTCGGGGGCAAGGTGCTGGAAGGCGAAGAAAGGCTAATGTGAAGTGAGTGGAGGGTGGAGAAGATATCAAAGTGAAACCTATTCCTCTTGGAAAAGTGGACTGATGCTAGATTTTGCTAAAAAAATTTTTTTTCTCTCTCTTGGCCTTGAGGACGGGGGGAGGTAGAGTAATACATTAGAAACATCAAATAGAAGAAGGAAGAGCACCATTCCAGAACAATACTTCTTTATTTCCCATCTTAAGCTGTGAAAAGAGAAGTTTCCTGTTTATGAAAACACAATTGGACCGCATTCTGGGGCTGCAATGACACCGCCAACCCCAGTGCCCAGACCCTTCCTCTTCTTTGTCTTCACTTTCAGGGTGAAGCTCCACTGCGATCTGTGTCATATACGATGACTTGAACGTGGCATGTGGCCTCACACACGGACCCAGGCACAGCATGTGGGTCAAAGAATTTCTTTTGCTTTCCTGCTAGAATTTCCACCTCCAACCATTGTCCCCCAGATGGAATGACCTGTTTTGGGTTAATGACAGTGACTTCCTCTTGCAACCTCCAAAGCAGAGTTGATACTTGCTCTCCAGCCCCCCGTGGGGCATCAGGGCAGAGGAAAAGGTGACGAAGCAGCCTCTTGTCCATTTCTCCTCTTTGTTGTAGTGAGGACATTATGCATGCATTTCCTCTGCAAGAGGCAGGCAGGAGAAGGGAGCAGATGAGTACACAGGTGTCCCCTTCCTGACCATGAATGTCCAAGACATCGACCATCAGCCCCCCACTCCCTTCTCAGCTGCTCTCAGAAGCCGCTGGCTTTATCCTGCTAGCCCCTCAGTGTGAGGCTTGCTCAGGACACCATGCAGCACTTTGCTCACTTTTTGCTGAGTGTCCCTAAAACCTTTACCTGGAAAGTCATAGTGAAGCCAAAATTGAATGGAGCATTTATTGTATGATGTTGAACCATGAGACAGTCTTGATACTAAACCATTTTTGATCTTCCAAATGGTAATTTCATAGATTTTTTTAACCTAATAATGCCTGAAACTGTGTGTGCCTTAGCTTAGTGGGAACCTCCACATTTTCCAGCGATGCTTGAATGGCAAAATGCCCAGTTCCCCCAAGGATTTTGTTATATTGAAGGTTTTTGTTTTGTCTTATTGTGTTTAAGATATCGGAAATAAAGGTAGAAGTATAGAGAGAAAGGGACATGGCAAAATAACTGAAGGAGGTAAGTTAATTTTGAATGCCAGGTAGTTCAAGACTGAGTTACAAAAATGGTAGGAATTGGCAAAGGCTGGCTTGATCAGAAGGATGAAGACAATATCACAAAGAAAATTGGAAAGGCTTGCCAATTCAGATAAGCTATGAAGAGGAAACGAAGAAGTTTAGGGCAACTTAGTAAAAAGGAAGGAGGAATTCTCAGTTCCTCTTTGGTCATGCTCTGGGATTATACCGTAGGGGCTGTCCCGTGCACCGATGGGCTCAGTGTGCACATGGCTTTTCTGCCTGGTGGTTCCGTGGCTGCACAGGTGTCTCGTTCCAGTAGTCCAGTGAGAGGTGGTTGTCTTCCTGTCTTTAGAGGGCTTTTCCCGAAAGCCTTGTAAATGAGGAGCCCCCACCCCCCAACTGCAGGAACTGGTTCATATGGGCTTGGCTATGATGGAACAAAGGGCCAGCTTTTCACTGTGCACAGAGTATCAACATGGGTCCCCTTTGTCAGGAAAGGGACCTTTGGGTGGGAAGTCCATCTTTTAAATTATTTTGGCTAATCATTGCTTAGTGTTGAAAATTGACAGCTGATCTTAAAACCTTACTTCTGAAGAATTCAAATCCTTAAAGTAACTTCCTCTCACTTGGGCTTAAGTTTTCTATTTTCTTGTTCTGTCAATTAGTTAACAAATCTTTCTCAAATCTAGCATAATACCCACAGCAGAAGATACAGTTTTTACCCCTGTGAAGTCAAATATTGACATACATATTGAGTAAAACAATGAGAGAATTGTCGAGGGAGACGATTACTTTAAGTGTTCAACACTTGTGTTTGACACACTGTCCTTGTCAGCTAGAGGACCCCGTGGATGGACCACAGTGATGGGAGCTGGGCAGGGCCACTGCTCACAGGGGAGCCAAAGCCAGCGTCAAGATAGTCAGTTCAAAACCAAGGTACTGGTGAGAGGCTGCACAGACTCAGAGCCAGGGCGGATGGCTTATTTCCACAAGGGAAAGGAAGCATGTTGAGTACGTTTTTCCTTTAACATATGGATGTTTCAATATTTTTTTATAAATCTATTTCCCTTTGTGATTTATTCTACTGTTTTAGTTTGAGAAAGTTATTTCCCACCCATATAAGTAGAAAATTCACCTATGTTTCCTACTAGTTAAGAAAAGGTTAACCTGATATTGGAATGTATCCAGGTGATACCCTTCTGGAGACAAGGAGAGACACAAGTTGGGGCTCAGATGCAAAGCAAATGCAGATTCTCAGGCCGGGGCCTCATCAGCCAGTGGAGGAGTGAATGAACCAGGGCCAAGACCACACGTCTGGGAGATGGGGTCGTTCAAGGCATCAAAAGGAAGATGGCTCAAACAAGAAAACGGAGGCAGGCCGGGCAGGAAAATCCAAGGGGAGAGCTCCTGGAAACCCCAAGGAGAGGTTCAACAGAAGAGGGATAAAGACCCATGTCACGTTTGTTTTTTTATTTATTAAATTTTTTTAATGTTTATTTATTTTTGAGAGAGTGAGGGACAGAGTGTGAGTGGGGGAGGGACAGAGGGAGGGAGGGAGACACAGAATCTGAAGCAGGCTCTGGGCTCTGCGGTGTCAGCACAGAGCCCAATATGGGGCTCGAACTCAAAGACCGCAAGATCATGACCTGAGCCGAAGTCAGATGCCCAACCAACTGAGCCACCCAGGAGCCCCTATCCATGCCAAATTTTGCAGGGTCGTCCACGTGCAATGATGTAGGAAGGGGAAACCAAAACTCAGAGAGGCTCCGGGAGTGAGTTGCTCAGAGGGTCAGCTGCTGTCTGGGACTGGCAGTGGGTGACTGGGGCAGCTCTGATGTTTTTTCTAAAGGCTTTAGGTGCCCACTGGCCTGATTCTCCAGTACCTTCTAAATACTGAGGATCCCAGGGCCAGGGCTGCTCTGACTGAAGGACCCAGTTACTTTGTTGTTAATGAGGAAAGACACTAATAGAACAATGGAGGAAATAAACAATGTAACGACTAAAGAAAGGACAGAGCTGGGACAAGGGTCAGGAGAAACTAGGGTGCGTTGAAAGAGCACTTTCATCTCTGTAAAGCCTACCCTGCTAAGTACATAGTTGGACCGAAATGTAATGGCTATAAGCCCAATTCTAAAAGGAAGTCAGGCTTTAAGAAGTCATCTATCAATCTCAGGGCTGTTAAAAAAAAAAAAAGTAGCATAGAGTCATAACTTGTCCCAAGATGCATAACAAAACAAAACAGAACTTCTAGAAGCACAATCTATGAACATTCAATGGTGCCAGAGCCAGGAGAATATCTGTTAGAGGAAGGGTATCTTTGCCTTCAGAACTGCAGATATTGTTATGACCCATCTGCCCTAGACATGGATGGGAAGACGCGAGAAAGTGCTGAGGAAGTCACACAATCCGACAGCACAATTGTGGGAAGTCACCAGCTGGCTTAACAGAGCACACAATCTCACGTTAACAGAGAGAACTCTTTCTTTTTTTTTTTTTTCCTTTTTTTTTTTTTCAAATAGTTTATTGTCAAATTAGTTTCCACATAACACTCAGTGCTCATCCCCACAAGTGCCCTCCTCCATGCCCATCCCCCCTCCCCCCCACATCCATCAGTCCTCAGTTTTTGTCAGCATTCAAGACTCAGAGAGAACTCTTTCTGTGCAGAGCTACTCTGCCATCCAAAAATGGAATCAGCTTTGAACTCACCTAACCAGGGGATTGAGTCTTCTGGAGGTATATCCAAATTCTTTTTTATTTATTTATTTATTTATTTTTGAGAGAGGGAGAGAGAGACAGCGTGAGCAGGGGAGGGTCAGAGAAAGACAAAAACACAGACTCCCAAGACAGGCTCCAGGCTCTGAGCTTTTAGCACAGAGCCTGACACGGGGCTCAAACCCAGAACCGTGAGACCATGACCTGAGCCGAAGTCGGATGCTCAACCGACTGAGCCACCTAGGCGCCCCAAGGTATATCCACATTCTAATCCCAGCTCTGCTACTGGCTATCTCTGTGACCTTGGGGAATTACTTCCTCTCTTTGGGGACCTCAGTTTTCCCAGCCGTAGAATGGGTGGGTTCACCGAAATGATAGCCAATTATTCCCTATTCTACTTTAGCAATCCACTATGTGGCAAGTTAGAAGATGAGGAAAAACCCAAACTCTACTGGAAAAACTAATTTTGAGATTCAGTAGTTCAGTCCTTCAAAGCAGACTATATCTTACATGTAACTAATCTTGTGACATTTTTAGACTCTTGTGATTCCCCAAACTGCATGTGAACAACCTGCACGGGAGTTTCACTCACTTGGCAGTGAGTCTGAAGCTAAGACAGGAGGGTAACATGTTACTGTTTTGCACATTTCTGATTGCTGGTTGCATTTGTTACAAACAACTCTGTTCTATTTAGGGAGCTGGTGATCAATAAGGCAGATAATATTTTCATCAGATTCAAAAAGAGGAATGTTGTGAAGACAGCCTGTCGAGGGGGCCTCTGTTTTCTTAGCGGCTTGACAATTTCCTGCAGACTGTCTCCCATCCAGGCTCTGTTCTTTACCGGGTCCGTCCTCCGTTCCAAGCACCAGAAGAACCATCCCCAGTCATTTGTTAATGCTGGAGAGAAACACACACACACACACACACACACACACACACACACACACACAACAAAACAAAACAAAAAACCCCCTAAAGTGTCACTTCTGGTAGAACTAAGGGGAAAAAAATCATGGCAAGATTTTCTTTTTCCATATTTCCAAACAGTGGGGGGAAAATAATGGAATGTTTGCCTTGAATTTTGTGTTGCTTTGGCTGCAACGAAGAGATAGTTTCTTGAAGGCAAAAATCTGTCTTTTGTCTTATTATTGCCATCTTCAAATGCAGGGAAATCTGTTCTAGCTGGCGGTTTTGCATGATTACTTTCCCCCTCAAATCTGTTGTTTGTGCCGATTGTGGCATTTCTTGACTCCAACGTGGATCTGAATGGCCTGATAAAGAAAGAGACTGTGACTCATGACACAGATCAGAACCTTCAGCTTCTTGTCCCCTCGTTGCCTCCTCTCTGCAGCAGAGTCCGGGGAAGCCTGGGGGGATTGGCATGGGTGCTCAGGATTTGGGGGGTGGTTGTGCAAGGTGCTCAGACACACCTCAAACGCCCCTGTCAGTTTGGGGCCAAAGGCTCAGGACAGGAGCCCCCGCAGGAGCACCTAACAGGCCCCTCTCCACCCCCTTTGCCTTCGTGATCATCACTTTTGAAACAGCAGTAAAGCATGAGGTGTGGTTATCATTTTGGCGATTCTCCTCTGGGAAAACAGCTTTGTTTTTCTATTCAGGCCCATGGGAAAGGGTGAGTGCACTTGAGTTCCTTCTCTTAACCCTCGTCCACAGAGCTCTGGAGTCACCTCTTTGCCTCTCCTTTCCTACAAAGCCCAAAACGATGAGGGAGATGTCTGTTTGGAGAGACGTCGAGGCAAGAGCTTTCCCTATCCATCCGCACCTCCAGATCGCTGGCGGCCAGCCCTCACTCCCCACCACCTCCATGTCTCCCTGTTAACAAGGGACTCACCCACATTTTGACTTGAAATGTTTATGCATTAAAAATAAGCAATAGGGGCACCTGGATAGCCCAGTCGTTTAAGCAGCAGGCTTCGGCTCAGGTCATGTTCTCACAGTTTGTGAGTTCGAACCCCGCATCGGGCTCTGTGCTGACAGCTCGGAGCCTGGAGCCTGCTTCGGATTCTGTGTCTCCCCGTCTCCATGCCCCTCCCTTGCTCATGCTCTTTCTGTCTCTGTTTCTCAATAATAAATAAACATTAAAAAAATAAAAAAGCGATCATAGAGATGGCGCATCACTCGGTTCTAACTCCTGAAGCCGAGACTACAGTGTATGTTAACTAACTTGAACTTAAATACAAAATATAAATAAAAGAAGGAAAAAATAAACCATCATCAAGGGTACCTTTTTGACAAAATTACTTGATGAGATCATCTCACATAGAATCGCTGGTACCTACTACTTACTCAGTAATATTTGTTAAGTGAATGAATGAATATGTGGGAGGGCATTATGTGGCCCCAGATACTGGCTGATTTGGGATGAAGCAGGAGAAAGATCCAGCCTCTCAGGCTGGAGGGTGGAGGAGGCATTGGGACTTGCCCACGAAGCACCCCAGGTGAAGGAGCGTTTTGCGAGCAAGAAGGAAACCAGGAGGCAAGGACAAAGGAACAGAGAAGGCGGGTATATCCTGACCCCTCACATCCTGGCATGCGGCCAGATTCACGGTTTTCAGAAACAGGTGAAAAATTCCACAAAATGAATTGATTTTCCTTTTTCAGAACAAAAGTCGGGTTCAGTCCAAATGAATTAAATTCAAGGCAGCAGTTCGTATTTCTCTTTATTTGACTTGAATATGTTTGTGAGGAAAAAAAAGTCCTTAACACACTTGAAAAGGGGTCACATAGTCAAGGACTAAGAAGATAGTGCCTGGTCCAAGGACCCTGACTCCTCAAAACTTGGGAGTCAGGATTGAAAACGAGACAGGTCTTCTTCCCGGGGCAGGAGCTTCTGGCACTGTGCTGCTCCTGTGCCCGGCCTGGAGTTGGGGTATCAGGGCGGGGTTCCGGGCTGGCAGCACAGGGTACCCCGGTCAGGCAGCAGCGCTGTGTGCAGCGGAAGTGGGAACAAGCGGAGGGTGGGTAGGAGGCTGGCTTAGAAGACAGCCCAAATCTGACAGGTTGCAGTTTGAGGAAAGGGACGGATATTGGGGGGTCTTCTGGGAAGGAAAGTCAGGGATGGGGGTGCGGGGGAGGGGACAGGGATTCTGGTCTATAGGGTCTGTGACTGAGGATGGGGCTTCCTTGGATGGGACACTTAATGGTGTCTCAGAACAGAGTGGGTACTCTGAAAGTATTCTTACAACTCCACCCCTCCATTTTGGATTCTGCACTTTCTCTATGGTTCTTTGGTTGTTAAAATGGCCATATCCTTTTTTTTAAAAAAAAAAAATTTAAATGTTTATTTATTTTTGAGAGAGAAAGAGATAGAGCATGAGCAGGGAAGGGGCAGAGAGATGGGGAGACACAGAATCTGAAGCAGGCTCCAAGCTCTGAGCTGTCAGCACAGAGCCCTCCGTAAGGTCAAACTCACCAACCACGTGACATGACCCCAGCTGAAGTCGGGCGCTTAACTGACTAAGCCGCCCAGGCACCCCTGGCCATATCGTTTAAAGCTATATTTTTCCTCAGGAGCTAGAGAATAATTCTCATTCCTCCTAATAAAACTTTGAGTCTTTACTCGCTTATCATTTATTCATCCATTCATCCATCTTTCAATGTAAAAATCTCTGAATTCAATGAGAGAATGGTGTTTTATGACCTTTTTCAGGGTTTCTTAGGATCTCTGAGAGAAGAGGTTATGTCAGGCTTGATTTTTTAATTAATATTCTGAGGCTCTATATTTCGTAGGTCATGACCTGAGTCTCAGATTAAGGTTAGGGTCACTGGAGAGCAGAAGACATGTTGTCTTTGCTAGAAACGTTAGATGCCAAGCAAAAATGACAAAGATTGTTCTCGTTAGCTTTTCTCTAGCTCCCTTGTAGCCTTCTAGGCTAGGGGCTTTTATTTTATGGAGTTTCCCTAATGGAGATAGAAGAATTCTCATTTGCATTTTCCCCGTGAAGATCAGAGCCACAGGTCTGTCTGGGTGAGATTTCTTATAAGTACCAAGGCTTAACTGCAATATATACAGATGATATGTTTTATGGAGTTTGTGTTTTATGGAGTTTGTGAGGTCTCTGACGCTTTCCAGAAATGTGCCTTGCCATGTGAGTAGACCTCCACCCAGCAGTTAGTGATAGTAAACTTGACACATGCATGATACTTTGTAGTTCTCAAAGCACAGCCAGGCAGATTATTCTCATTTAAGCCTCAATACTCCAGTAGGGCCAATATTATTACTTCTCCGTATTTGATAGATGAGGCAGTGGACTCAGACATGGGTGTCCAAAGTCATACAGTGAGCTTAAGACATGGTCAGGTTCAGAGCCAAGGCTGCTTCCCCGGGTGCCATCCTATGTCACTTGCCCAGACAGTGCTGTCCTGATGCTCCCACTGTAATTTTTGACCTCATCTCCTGGGTTCCTCTCATCAGATGCTCAGGGTTTTGGAAGTAGTTAGAGCAGCAGCTGCCACTGGGGACAGAAATCACAGCTGGTCATGAGCAGAAGTGAAGGAAAGGGTCCAGCTTCATTCTTCTGCATGTTGCTGTCCAGTTCTCCCAGCACCATTTGCTAAAGAGACTGTCTTTTTTCCATTGGCTACTTTTTCCTGCTTTGTTGAAGATTAGTTGGCCATATATTTATAGATCCATTTCTGGGTTCTCTATTCTGTTCTATTGATCTGTGTCTGTTTTTGTGCCAATACCATACTGTTTTATCCAAAGGATTAAAAAAAATGCTGATTCAAAGGGGCACATGCACCCAATGTTTATAGCATCATCATCAATACTAGCCAAATTATGGAAAGAGCCCAGATGTCCATCAGTTGATGAATGGAGTAAGAAGATGTGGTGTATATATACAATGGAATACTATTCAGCAGTGAAAAAGAATGAAATCTTGCCATTTGCAACAACATAGATGGAACTAGAGTGTATTATGCCATGTGAAATAAGTCAATCAGAGAAAGACAGGTATCTATGATTTCACTCATATATGGAATTTAAGATACAAAACAGATGACCATAAGGGAAGGGAAGCAAAAATAATATAAAAACAGAGAAGAAGACAACCCATAAGAGACTCTTAATACAGAGAATAAACCGAGGGGTGTTGGAGGGCCTGTGGGTGGGGGGATGAGCATTGAGGAGGGGACTTTTTGGAATGAGCACTGGGTGTCATCCCTAAGAGACGTATCACTGGGTTCTACTACTGAAGCTAAGCTACACCAGATGTTAACTTGAATTTAAATAAAAATAAAAAAGAAGTGAAGGAAAGGAAACTCTAGAAAGAAGTAGCAGTAGTGAGATTTCCAGTTTGTTGGGTTTTTACTTTTCATCCTTCCCGATGCCAAGTTGGCCTCGGTGTTATATCGAACACCTGGTAGCTCCACCTTGTACCTTCTAATTATTGACTTTCCATGTTTGTATGGAGAACTGACCCATTTGGGGACATGGATTTCTCCAGTGGTTTTGGTCCGCACCAGGAAACATTATTACTCCAAATACCTTTTGCTTTTGTTTCTTTTTCATTAAAGAAATAGAGATGATCGTTTTTGCTTTCCCACTTTAGAAAATTTGGAAATTACAGAGAAGTAGGAAAAAAATTGAAATCAGCTGCATTCTACCCCTTGAGATAGCATTTGGTTACATCTCCTTCCAGCCTTTTATCCATTCCTTCTTTCCTCTCTTACTGTCTCTAATGGCATACACCACATGGACATTTTGTTTTACAAAGTAGGTGGTCACCTAATGTCCCAACTTCATATACCTGATTTTTCTCCTATTGTCCATGGTCTTATAGAATGTGTGTGGTTTTGTTTTCATATCACACAGTATTCCACAGCATAATTTTACCATAATTTATTTAATAGTCCCCTACTTCGGACATGAAAGCTGTTTGTGAGTTTCCCCTGTTATAAATAGACAACTTCCTCTCGGCTGGTCCCTCTCAGCACTGGTGGCTGGTTTTGTAACTAGGCTCCTACTTTGTTCTTTGTCATTGAACTTCCACCCTGTGCCCCATTTCTGGGAACCGTGTCCCTGCATGGTTTCCTGCTCAGGGCCTCGGTTCCTTCCAGGGACTAGAGTCCTGTCTCTGAAATCCAGTCTCTCCCTGGCTGAGTCTCTGTCACCTGCTGCCAGACCTGCTATGAGGGTCTGGGACGTGCTGGGGCCACCGTCTGCCTGGTCCCACCCCAGGAGGCTTGTCAAATCTTTAGGTCTTTGTTTTCCCTGCTCTGGCATGATCCCAGGCCTTGGAGGCTTGAGAATAGAAGGGAAGATAGTGGGCAGGGGCTTGGGGAAGGGGAGGGGTGTGCAAGGGTGTGAGTGTGTGCAGCAGTGGCTGGGCAGATCAGGTGACTCACCTCGGGGGAAGCAAGACACTTATGAGACAATTTACAGTTCCTCAACTCGTTTGTTCTTTCTCATGTCTGGGACTTGGATATAGAGTTACTTGGCCTGGAGGTTTCTTTCCGTTTCCTTCAACCCAGTTAACAAACCCTCACCCTGCGGATCTCAGCTTAGATCAGAGATTTCCAAATTTTCTCTCACATAGTGTTCTTAGTGTCTCTAATTTTTCATGGAGCTTCAAGTCCCAGAGAAGCCCCAAACAGTTACTTGATTAAGTAGTTAGGTCTGAACAATGTAGTATTTATGTCCTAAGAACTCAGTAGCCATTAAAAAAGTTTTTTTTAATGTTTATTCATTTTTTGAGAGAGAGAGAGAGAGACAGAGAGAGAGAGAGAGAGAGAGAGAGAGAGAGAACAAGTGGGGGAGGGGCAGAGAGAGAGGGAGACACAGAATCTGAAGCAGGTTCCAGGCTCTGAGCTGTCAGCATAGAGCCTGCCATGGGGCTCAAACTCATGAATCATGAGATCAAGAGTTCATGACCTGGCCGAAGTCAGACACTTAACCGACTGAGCCACCCAGAAGAACTCAGTAGCCATTTTAACAATAACTCACAAATTGAAGGAAATATAGTATTTAAAATTCATTCTCTTTTTTTTAAAAAAAAAGTTGTATTTCTTTATTTTGAGAGCAAGAGAGAGTACAAGCAGGAAAGGGACAGGGAGAGAAAGAGAAAGAGGAGAGAGAGAGAATCCCAAGCAGGCTCCATGCTGTCAGTGCAGACCCCAACCCGGGGCTCAATCTCACCCACTGTGAGGTCATGACCTGAGCTGAAATCAAGAGACAGATGCTTAATCGACTGGGCCACCCAGGCGCCTCTAAAATTGATTCTCAAATACCATGATTACCTACTCTTGGGATGCATGGAGCTGTTGGGATGCATGCACTGTCCACCTTCCTAAACTTGACAAGCAGATAAGACATTGCACTGGCTTTTACACAGTACTTTTAACTATCATGCCAACTGCAGAAAGTCCAGCTTTGCGGATACATCGTGGAAAGGAATGCGCTGTGATCTAACGTGGACATATGCCCAAGCCAGTAGTATCTGACGGATGCTGAGTATTGCCGTGTGACCCAAGCCCCACCCAAGCCCCATGAGTTTGTTGTGGTGGTCTGGACTCCTGGGGTTCCCCACCCGGCAGTGTCTGTTGACTTGTCTCTTTCCTTGTTCATTTCATTGTGAGCCCAAGGCGTATGGTAACATGTCCATCTTGTTCACAGACAACAGTGCTTGGCACATAGGAGGCGCTGCGTGAGTCAACGTTCATGGAGAGGAGAAACAGAGCCCTCCAATTTCTCACACCGATCTCCTTCCCGAGGCAGGTCTGGAGGATTCAGGAGCAAAGGAGCTGGAGCGCCAGGTTTGGAGAGATCAAGGACGGCGCTCCCAATTCGAGAGGCTCGGCCGGATGCTGAGGGGGAATAATCAAGGTTATAGCAGAGGACGTATGCAAGGGATACGCTGCCAGGCGCTAAGAAGGATGCTGCCGATTGCAGAGTGAGGTGGAGGGAGTGTGAGCCACGATAAGAAAAGCTCAAGGAGAGGATGAAAAGAAGATTGCACAGGGGTCAAGACAGATAATGAGAAATGTTTCCCGTGCATAAGGAATGTCCGCTCCGGGAAGACGGTGGCAGCACCCCCTTCAATATAGAGCAAAAGCAATTTATTGACAGACACAGTTTCTGAAAATTAAATGGATCTTTGCCTTGGTATGCTCACAAAAGCAGGGCAGAGGACAGATCCCGCAAAGACACAAATTTCCCAAGGGACGGAGAAGAAATATCGTAGAAGACATGGAGGGTGAGTGGAAAAGAGAAAAAAACCCTTATTTTCATAGCATGGCTGTGACCTCCTGGGGCTAGCAAATGGTCCAAATGGGACATCAATTGAGGAAACCAATCTCTTATCACTGGCCTCACTGGCCCCAACGCTGCCAAGTGTTTGGTGCCCACATCAGTCCCTCGGGACTCATTTTGTCACATTCTGTTCCTGGGTCTGGAGGTAAATGGCTCCAAACAGGCTTCCTCGCCAAGTCAAGGCAGGGAGAAGGCTGCACTTTTGAAGTTGCAAAAATAGCGTCTTCCTCAGCTGATTTCTATACGGTATTGTTTTCCGGCAAAGGAGGAATAAGTGAAATACTTAAACAATAAGTGCTCTGAGGGAGTGCGTACAGGGAAATCATTATCCCTCTTATTGTGCCAATAAGTTGCAAGGCAACCAGCCAAGCTGTTCTTACGCTGAAGAAGCCCCGGCTGCCACGCCGAGGTGGAAATCCGAACCAAGAAGGGAGGCCTCCCAGAGACAAGGGAGCTGTCGGAGGCGTATTTGACACCAACTGTTTTTCTCATTGAGGGGACGATGGCTTTTAAACTCTGTACTTCCAGGAGAGAAGACATTCTCACGATGATAATCAAACAGAAGAGCTGCTGTTCCTGAGCCCTTATTCTGCGCTAGGCATTGTAATAAACATTTTGTGTATAATCTCATTTAAAGCTCACTAAACAACAGCACGGGGGGGCTGCAATTATCTCTGTTTATAGATGAGGAAACAGACTAGGACTCACTTTGGGGCCAGCTTGTTTTCAAAGCCTAGGTTTTCACCGGGAAGTGACGCTGAGACCATCTAGTCGGTCCTATTACTCTTCCTGACCCCGAACGATGTGCTGAGCAATGTTATCAGCATCGAAGAGGCCATGTGAAAAAGAGGAAGATGGGCTGTGCTCTGAAAGCCAAGTTGGAAATAAGTACAATTTCAGCAAAGTTTGGGGGTGTGGTAATATTACAAATTGGAAAAATTGATTCGAATTTATAAAAATAAATGGACATAAATTTACATAGAACTACATAGTCTTAGAGGAATAAAGGATTTGGAAATTTAGTATGATCCTCCTTTGTTTGTTTGTTTTGTTTTTTTTAGATTAAGGGCCATATGGTTGTTATATAGGTTTTTTGGTAGACTCCTGTCTCTAGTGGCCTGTATTCCAGCATTTATAATGAACTTCCAAGCTAATTATTGCCTCCCTGCCCGCCTCCCTAGCACTGGGGAACGCGGGACCAATGAAGTCCTCTCCCACTACCCTCAGCCAAGGCTCTGTGTGCGATTTGAGGGACACCAGGCAGAAGGGAGCCCTCACCAGCAGAAAGCATATAAAGTGGCAGTCAGTGACTTGGAAGAGTTTTGAGAACAATGCAATTGCAGTAATAATAAAAATAGCTTTCTTCTCTCAACTTGTAGAAACGTTGGGTCCATGTGGAGGGTTGGCAGCTCACAGAAGTTTCTCATCTTAATCTGTACGCTTTATGTCTGGCTTGAGCAGGAGATATCTGGGCTCCTCTGGCTTTACTTCTGGTTTGCATTTTCTAATACTTCCTTCTGGGAGGTTTTCTCGGTCCTTCCATCCTCTGGTCTTGGTGGACTTTGCTGAAAGGAGGTAATGGACAAGGTTTGAGTTCCAGGATACCAGAAAGCTTGCTTCCTGCTGCTCTCCCCAAATGTCTTCTATGTTTGGAAGACATGTGCCAGACGTGGTATCTTTGGGAATTCCTCCCCGGGCTAAGTTTGTCATCTCCCTGTTAAAAGGGAAGACCTTTAAAAGGATAAGTGTTTGTGTGATGTAACTGAGCGGATCTTTTCACAGGAAGCGAGACATAATGAAAGTCCCTGAAGCATGGAGCATGGCTTGGGGGGGATGGTGGTCACGGTGTGTGGGGACCTAGGGTGAATGCAGTGAGGACCTCACAGCCCAGAGGCCAGGGCGCCCCAGAGACAAGGCAGGTGGGTCTCCTTGGCTTTTGTGAGAGCATCCATGCTGCTTCCCTGTAGGGGCCACCGGGAGGGGGAGGCAGCCTCCCGGTTAGCACGAGGCCTCCAGAGTTGCTCTAGGGACCCAACTGTCAGAAGGTACCAAGGGGAAATAGCAGCTGGAAGTCAGGGCTCCACAGTGGCGATGGGAGGGAGGGTCTGTTTGTGGATTACGTCAAAGGCCACCGGGGTATGGCTTCCTCATGGAAACACAAACCTGGACAAAGGCACGTGTTTAGATTTTTAAATGTGTTTTTCCTGATTAGAAATGTAATCCCTAATTGTTGTAGAAAAAAGTCAAAAATCTTTTAAAAATTTCATCTCCCCCCACAGTTAATAATCTTCATGGTTTCCTACTTTACGTGTGTGTGTGTAAAATCTCATATATTTATATTTTTAAATTTGTCTGTATTCTATATTATATAATTTTGTACCTTGCTTCTCAATTAATATTGTATTGAACATTTTTTCATTAAATTTTCTATTAATGTAAAATTATTTCACTAATACAATTTAAAAATATTTATCCATATGGTATGGATATATCATAATTCATTTGACTGACTCCCCATTGTTTAGCATTTAGGTTATTTTCGTTTCTAAGTGTACAGATATTTGTCAACACTTCTTATCTTTTTTTTTTTTTTTTTAAGATTAGATTCATAGGCCTGGAACTATTAAAACAAAGAACATCAGTTTGTTAGCATATGGCAAAGAAAATAAGAACATGGGGAAGGATTAGAAGAGAGAGAAGGAGAGAAGAAAGAGGAAGAGGGAGAGAAAAGAAGAAAGGGGGGAGAGGGAGAGAGAGAAAGAGAACTAAAATGATCCTTAATTCTATCCAAAGTGGGTCCATCCCTAGCATTTTTATGGTCTTCAGCAAGAGTATAAGCAAAGGCCCACCCTTCTATATCTAAGTATTTAGAAGTAGTAAGTCCTGCTGACTACTACATGAAATATGTTCTGTCCTTCCTTTTGTGACAATCTGAAAGTCCAAGCCCAAATTGAGAATTCTGGGACTCCCTGAAGTTCCGGGCCAGAGCGTGGTAGCATGGGGCAAGCTGACCTCAGGCCCTGGCCACCTCCTTTCATGAGGACCCTTCATCTTGAGGGTCCCTTGTGTGCACATGTGGACCATCTGGTCCCAGGTGCAAATGCCATCCACACCCCTGCAAACAGCTTTCTTCTGGCCACCTCCTTGGGCCCTGGGCATGCACATCAGCCATACCATCTACCCTCAGGGAGAGGGAACCAGGAAGAAGCCTGTGGGGTCCTAGAAACGGGAATTCCAATGTCTTGGGTCCTGGACTGTGTACTAGAAGGAGGATGAGTCAGGCCTTCGGGGGAGTTCATCACTTTGGCCTTGAGAGTCCTTGCCCCATGGGAGAAAAGCAGGTCAGAGAAGGGCCAGAGCAAGACACTCCAGATGATGGGGCCCTAGGGGGGCCCAGGCTTATGGGTGGTATAGATCTCAAGAAAATCTGAAAAAGAAGTTGGGAATTTATCCTTTTAGACACTTTTCTACACCCATAATCACACCCACACACACCCACAAATACAATTATTCTGTACAAGCTATTTTCTGATCGTCTTTAAAAAACCAGAAGTGTTGTAAGTATACTTCCAAATGAGTAAACATACAGGCATGGACACTTTCGTTAGGATTTTGTGACGTGTCTGCCAGTAAGGTTTTATGTTCTCCCCGTTGGTAGCTTGTTCCCAAACCACACCCTGCTCAGAGGGAGCATTTTAATGTTTGTTTAATTGTTGATGTGATGAGCAAAAGATGACATTTACTGTTGATTCCTAGTGAGGCTGCCGTGTCTCCATGCAGTCCTGAGCCAGCTTGTTTTCTCTTTGGTGCATCGTCCCTTCATGTCGCTGGCCTGTTTCCTGAAGATGTTACCACAGTGCTTTCGGAGGCCTGAAGACGGGAGAGATGGGGGTGGGCTGGTGACGGGCGAAGAGCTGAGGGTGCCCCATCCCCACACTGGGCACCAGCTCCTGCTTTTCCCCAGAGCACTGAGGCACGGAGGAGTCCCCAGAGGGGCACCAGAGGAACCGGGTGTCTGTGCAGGAGCCAGGAGGATATGAGGTGGAAACATCCACTGTCAGAGATACGAGATCTGCCTCCACAGAGGAAATGCTGTGGACTCATTTCCTGACCCCTCGCCATCTTAGGGCTTCCTATAGAATGATTCAGTCCTTCTCCCGCAGGAAAATATAATTTGGCTTGTGACCTTGAAGTGTGTTCTGATCGTGGAAGATGATTAGGGTCCGAAACATGATCCCCAGGACAGGAATTAAGTGCTCCCCTCATCCTGGATTCCAGGAAAAACAACACATGACATTTGTCAGCTGGCTAACACATGCGGACAGTTCAGGTAGGAAGACGTCATTCCCTGAGGGTTAATTTGCTTCCGTGGGACAGATTTGTTTGTGCAAGAACTCAACAGATCAAATCAGTCAGTCAGTCGGTCACCTGCACTGGCCACCAGAAGCAACTTCGCCCCTTTCCTGTGTGGGGCCCATCTGCCGGCTGCACTGTCAGGAGTGAATCCCAATGTCTGAAGCATGTCCCATGAATGATGACACTCTTCTTGGGTTGCCTGTAGGTGGTGACACCGTAAATGCTTGTATTATAATATCTTGCATTGCTTTATTCAGGAAACTTCTCTGATAATACTGAAGGCTCCTTAGGGGTGGGTCTCTATCTCTTTGATTCTTACTCATCTCTGTTGCTGGACAGGCCGGAGGAGATGTTTCTTCCTGGCCTTGTTTTCTTTCATTCCATACAGATCCCATTTGTGTAATAGTCCTGGCCCCTCTCTGCCTCCTCACTTGCTCTTTTCCAGAAAAGAGGAAATGGCCCATCTGCCTGGTCAACTTGAGAGAAATTCCTTCCTCTTTCTTAGGGTCCAGCTGCCCACAGGAAGCACAGGCCTTGCTCTGCCCTCCACATTTTGGGTTTCACATGATAGGCCCCCTATGTGTGCCCACTGGGAGACAGGTGCTTGAGGACTAGCCTTGAAACTGGGGAATTTTCCAGCCAGCTCCCTAGGGCCTGCAACTCATGCCTTAACGGAATATTTCCTAATGAGTATTTGTCAGAAACTTTTGCTCCATGAAATGACAGTAAGCGTTATCAGGGAAAGTAAAGGGCTCTGTAGTCATGTAAAATAAGGAAGAGCCCCATTAAACAAGGTTAAACTGGTTTACATCCCTCAGGACTTCTCAGGACTAATGCATGTCCTGGATCTTATGGGAATGCCGGGGGGCTGTGTGGTATGGGATAGTAGTTAGGCCTGGAATGAAGTTGCTCCCATGGCTAAAGCTCGAGTTCCTCATTTCTGTCTTAAAGTCTTGGATGTCTCCCAGAACCCACAGTGAAAGGGAAGGATCTAGAATCGTAACCATCAAGCTGGAATCTCACTATAATGGGGAAAAGTCATCAGTGATTTAAAATGTGGGGAGGGAAGGAGGTGCATGGCATTCACAGTATAGGCTCCTTCCTGGAGAAACCTCAGCAGCAGAGGTGCTAGGAGATGAGGCTGCAATCCTGTGAGGAATTTCTGTGGAGGCCAGAGGGATAGACCAGAGCATAGACAGATGCAGAGGAGGAGGGAAGACTTGCCTCTTCTTCTAAGGTGTTTTCAGCTGAGAGAGAAAATCCCTATGTCCATGGGTGTCTGGGTGTGGGCGCTGGGCTGGAAGCACTGGTGTTCCCTGGGAGCATGTAGGAAATGCAGATTCCCGGGCCCACTCCAGACCTACTGAATCAAAAACTCCAGGACTGGGACATGTGATGAGGTTTAACAAGCCCCCAGGGGAACTGATACATGCTCAAGTTTTAGAACTTATTACCTTATGTAATACCCACGTCTGCATTCTCATGAAGAGCCTCAGCAGCAGACATTTCTATAATCAGTTGCCCTGCTCACTACCAGTTTCCAGATGAATTGTGTGAATGAAAAAAAGCCCTCACAAATCGGGGAAACTACATGGCCTAGTGGGAAGGGCTGAGGAAGAAGATCCAGCTAGAAGCCTCAGTGCTGAGGAGCCTCCAGAAATTCATTTTGTTTTCCTCCTGGGTAAGTTGAGGGGCTAAGAGCACCCTGCGCCCTGCGCAGCCCACAGTACTGTATACACAGTAATTGAAACATGCAACTAAGGCTGCTACACAAAAGTTAAGGTGTTTCACGTGTATAAAGAGCCATAGTGAGTCAACAGTCTTTGAATTCCGTTTTGGCAGTAATTACAGTCTCAGTTCAAATCCAAGGTTGTTTTGGATTTAGGCATTGCCTTTACACTGAGATTTCGCCCTCAAATAACCACTTGGGGTTTAGGGATAATGTTGGGAGGTCCTTTCCTTCCAACATGACATCACGGAGTCTGGTTGCTTTGGCGAGGGGAGGCATCTAGGATTTTTAGCAAATCATTCGTGATATCATCTTAGCTTCTCCTTTAAAGAACAATGACAAAAAAAGGCAATTTCCACTTTTTAATGTAATTTTCTAAACTCAGCCCTCTGCCTGAGGGTTGAGGAAATCAACACACCTTTCCCTGGGGATGGTGACTGTCATCACTTCTGTATTTTCCGCCATTTGCATAGATTGCCCATGTCCTCGGCAGTTATAACTCATTCTCTCCCAGCTCACTGTCCCCAACCACCAAGAAGGCCTTTGTTGGGTAGGCTTCATCAGGATGTCAGCACATTTCCACTCAGCTAGTTGTCATTATGAACGGCAGAATTAGCAAAGTGGCCTTGGTGGCCCTGAGCAGAAGAACTCTCGAGATGATTCTCTCTGTCCCAGATGGCAGCACGCAGCATCACTGTGCTGGGCTCTCCGGCACCAGACCCCTCATTCTGCAGGCTCACCTTTGTCACTCCTACTGTCCCCTGTGAAAACTTAGCACAGTCCTGACCTACCTCTTCCAGGGGCTGGACTTTGGGCTTAGAATGACAGGAAGGGTCAGGGTGAAGAGTCCTGGATTGGGGTGCAGGCTTTAGTTAAGTGAACTGGGACAAAAATATGGGGACAATGTCCAGAAATGGAAAGTAGCGAGCTCTAGACTCTAGCCAGCTAGTCATGAAAGACCATCTTTGGCTTTAGAACCGACATGATAATTGGCAGCAGGCCAGTGTTGCAGTAAAAAATATATCTATTGGCCTCCCCTTGCTTTTGTCTAGATTCCCTAATGGTGACCTTAAAGGCGGGGAAGCTCTACTTGCAAACAAAGGCATTAGGGATAACTCCATGCCTCCTACATTTGGAGCCACAGTGCCTTAGCGTCTCTGTGTTAGAACCACACCTCTGGGCAAAGCACAAGAAAGCCAGACAGTGGACACCAGCCCCCTTTCCCAGGTGGGATTGCTCTCACCCAGCAAAGCCATTCCCAAGGCCAGTGCGGTTGGTTCACTCGTGAACATCAGTTCCTATGCGAGACAGTTGTGCTCAAAAATCCTCTGTGTTTCAGGGCACCTGGGTGGCTTAGTCAGTTAAGCGTCCGACTTTCGCTTAGGTCATGATCTCACGGTTCGTGGGTTCGAGCCCTGCGTCGGGCTCTGTGCTGACTGCCAGCTCAGAGCCTGGAGCCTGTTTCAGAGTCTGTGACTCCCTCTCTCTCTGACCCTCCCCTGCTCACGCTGTCTCTCTCTCTCCTAGAAATAAATTAAAACATTAAAAAAAAATCCTCTGTGTTTCACCAGATAAACAAGGCATTTTTCACAGCTGCAGGGTACACATGTCCAAGGCAGCAGGGACTTGGCTGGGGTTGAGTTGAGGAAAGATCTTATCTTATGTCAAAGACCAGTATGGGTCTGTTTAACCCTCATTCTTTCTGGACCTGTGCTGCCCCAGCCAAATTCACCAGGTCACAAGGTCATTGACTGAGTCTGGCCAACTTCGTCCACATTCCACTCTTGAAGCTGAAGATTTGCCTCCCGGAGAGGTGAAATGGCTCACCCAAAGTCACAGAGCAAAATATGTCAGTCCCAGTCTAATCAGTCTGGTCTCCTGATCCCCATGCTAATTTTTCTAGGAATTACATGGACATGTAGATACCTAGAAGGGGAAAGATACTCCCGCATGGGTATCTTTTGAGAACCCTGTGCACCAGTTTGGCTTTTCTAGAGGGTGGACCATACAGTAACAACCCAGCTTAAGGAAATTTAGGTGTTTAGAGGCAAGTTAACAGCACATCCCTAATTCTGAGAGCCACACCTTAGACAGTAATTCTCCTCTACCACGAAGCTCCATTGCTGCTTTTGATCAAGCCAGAACTCTCAGGGTCTCTTCGGCAGTGGGAGTTAATCTCTCCCTCCAGCCTATTATCAGATGTTTTGTATATCTTATTCCCCACCAGTTTCATTTCAGAATTATTCCCAAGTCATATTCTTGGAGGGCAGAAATCACTTCTTAATCATTTCTCGGTCAGTAGATGTTTCCTTCCTGTTGGTGGTGAGGGGAGAGGGCTGGTCAGCTTGGAGAAAGTATCCCACACTCTCCCAGAAAACTCATCATATGAGAGCCAGGATCAGGGGCAAGACCTGGATTACCCAGCCTGTGGAACAAGGGCTTACAAACCTTTGGGACTGTGGCTCACAGGAGGAGGTGCGTTTTATATCAGGCATGTGTGTGTTCGTGTGTGTTTGACAAAAACCCAGTGAAACAGTACCAGTCGTATGTATGATGCGTGATATGTTCTAATTCATTAAAACAATTGCTACTCTGGGGCGCCTGGGTGGCTTAGTCAGTTAAGCGTCTGACTTTCACTTAGGTCATGATCTCGCGGTTTGTGGGTTCGAGCCCCGCGTCGGGCTCTGTGCTGACTGCCAGCTCAGAGCCTGGAGCCTGTTTCAGAGTTTGTGACTCCCTCTCTCTCTGACCCTCCCCTGCTCACGCTGTCTCTCTCTCTCTCTCCTAGACATAAATAAAACATTAAAAATTTAAAAAAAACCAAAAAAAACCCAAAAAACAATTGCTACTTGTGACCTGGTAAATTGAAGCTGTGTTCCATTGATGGGTCGCGACTCCACACTATGAAAAGCACCACCTCTGAGAACACAGCTCCCTCTGAAACAGCATTGAGAGGGGTGGGAAGCTGGGGGTAGGGGACCTGGAGCCTTATGCAGCCCAGGCGGGCTCTTCTGAGTGGCTCTGGAGCCAGGAGCACATGGAAGGAACAGGACTGGGGCTCTTGCATTGGCCAATGTCCTCGTTCTGTGGATAAACAGAAGACACGAGCTTTCAGTGCCTGCAATCTGCTACCTTTCAAGAGCTTTCCAACTCAGCCTGAGAGAGGAAGGAAGGCAGGCTTGATGAGAAAGAAGAAAGCAGCCTCCTCTGCCCAAAATGCCTCCAGCGCTCACAGGCTAGATGTGGCAAAGGCTTTCTCTCACCACCAGAATGCCTGTTAAGAGCAAGACATCTCTTGTGGAAGGGCTAGGACGAAGGGACAAATGATTTGGTGGCACTGAGCCCCCAGGCTGCTCTCCTCCCTAGCTGGTGGCTCCCTCCATCACCGCCTGCTCTGCAGAACATGCCATCTGGGGGCCTTGATGCAGGAGATGGCTGGGGCTCTGGGAGGCGGCTGAGCTGCTGCTGAGACAGAATGTGTCCCTGCGAGAATGTACACTGAGTCCAGGGGAGGCATCCAGCCTGCCTCCCTTTGAGCATGGCTCTGCCAGTCTCCATGGGGACTGTGGAGAGAGGGAGCCTCTCTCTACAAGGGACAACTTGGAGGTGGGGGTGTAATGCCGCCTCAGAGACTGTTCTGGGATGGGGGGAGGTCACATGATACGGGACTCTAGTTCGGCACCCAAAGTGAGCAAAGTGCCTCTTGGGTCGGTGCTTGAAGGAATCCTGTTACATTGCATGTCCTCTCCACCCCCCGCTGCACGAGGTGGGGAGAGTTTGGTAAGGACGGGATTGGAAGAGCAGCATAAGCAAAGTAGGAGCCTGCGCCTGGCTACTAAGGAGCTTACAATCCAATCAGAAAAAGAATATTAAAAACAGAAAGCTATCAATGCACAGTACATGAGAGAACGTCAGCAAATGCTGAGTGGGGCAGCACGTACAGGCTGCAGGGGTTTGGGGAAGGAGAGGTGCGTGGGGGCTGGGCTGCCAGGAGGCTGTCATACAGACCTGAGTGGGAAGGAGGAGGGAAGGAGACAGCCCAAAGAGTGAGGCAGCAGGGGAGAGGCCTGGAGGTGGGAAGAGGGGAGACCAGAGTGATGGGCTCTGTGTAGGTGTCTGGAGAGGAGGATAGAGGGGTCAGGTTGGAGGGTGAGGCAGTTACCGCAGACCTGGATGTTTGGCTAATAAATGTCCTGATCTAGATCCTTAATCATTTGGTGGCAAAATCGATCCATGCAGCAGGTACACATACCACGAGGTGGATGCCAGGCCAGGAAGTGGGTAAATGGGGCAAGGCGGCTGCTTAGGACACCTGCTGGGACAGGGCTAAGCTACCAGAGGCTGAGGCCACTGAGAGTCCCCGACCCCAGGAGGACAGATCCGTAAGTGGTGGCAGGGCTTGGTGAGCAGGCATGGTTCTGGAAGCAGACAGGCCTACGCTCATACCCTTGCTCTGCCAACTTCACGCCACGAGACGGTGGTAACCTCCGTGGGCCTCAGTGTCCTTATTGGTAATAAGGGAGACAGCACAGTAGTCCATGGCGTCACCCATCAACATCGATGTCATGAGTCTGGCACACTTGTGAGCCCACCGTGTATGAATTTGGAGGGGGGCGCAAATATTCAATGAGTGCTTTGGTTATGTCCACCCTCCCCCCAGCTTCATATGTGGAAATCCTAGTGTGATGGCATTTGAAGGTGGGGCCTTTGGGAGGTGGTTAGGTCATGAGGATGGGGCCCTCATGAATGGGATTCATGCCCTTCTAAAGGAGACCCTCCCCCCAGAGCCCCTTGCTCCTTCCACCATGTGAGGACACAGTAAGAAGTCAGTCTATCTGCCCTAGAGGAGAAAGCAGGAAATAACCCCCTTGACCTCAACCGCAGTAATTTCTTACTTGACACATCCCCAAAGGCAAGGGAATCAGGAGCAAAAATGAACTATTGGGACCTCATCAAGATAAAAAGCTTCTGCACGGCAAAGGAAACAATCCATAAAACTAATAGGCAACCGACGGAATGGGAAANTTAACAGATGGTGCTGGGAGAACTGGACAGCAACATGCAGAAGAATGAAACTAGATCATTTTCTCACACCATACACAAAAATAAACTCAAAATGGATAAAGGACCTGAATGTGAGATAGGAAACCATCAAAACCCTAGAGGAGAAAGTAGGAAACAACTTCCTAGACCTCAGCCAAAGCAATTTCTTACTCAACACATCTCCAAAGGCAAGGGAACCAAGAGCAAAAATGAACCACTGGGACCTCATCAAGATAAAAAGCTTCTGCACGGCAAAGGAAACAATCCATAAAACTAATAGGCAACCGACGGAATGGGAAAAGATAGTTGCAAATGACATATCAGATAAAGGGCTACTATCCAAAATCTATAAAGAACTCATAAAAGCATTAAACTGTTAAGTCTAAAGCAAGTATCAAGAACAATATAGGACACGACTGGCACAAATGTCAGAAAGGGAAAATGGAACTCAATCGTTTGTTGTTTGTCTAGTGTTCATACAGTTATGTAAATTATATATTTGAGGAAATATTACTTGACGGCAGAGGGTGACATATTAATTAATGACTCAAGTTTTAAAGCCTCAAGCAACCACTATGACATAGTAGCACTTCACCCCAAGAGGAAGAATACCCAGGAAAGCATTACTAGGTATTGCAGAGGAAATCCCAAAATAATATTCATGAATCCTAATAAACAGAGGGGTGACTGGGTGGCTCAGTTAGTTCAGGGTCCCACTCTTACATTTGCCTCTGGTCGTGATTTCACAGTTTGTGAGATGGGACCCCACGTAGGGACAGCACAGAACCTGCTTGGGATTCTCCCTCTCTCTGCTCCTCCCCTGCTTACACTCTCTCTCTCAAAATAAATAAACATGAAGTATAACAATAAGGAAATAAAGAAGGTGGGGGGGAAAGTAGTCAGTCTATCTGCAATCCAGAAGAGGGCTCTCACCAGACCCAGGCCATGCTGGCAGCTTGATCCTGGACTTCAGTCTCCAGAACCATGAGAAGTAAAATTCTGTTTACAAGCCACTGTGTGTGGCATTTTGTTTTAGCAACCTAATGGACTGAGACAACCCTCAATAAAGATAGTTATTATTATTATTCCATTTCTGTTTCTCTAGGCTCTTAATGCAAACTGACAGGCTACTGCAAAGTTCACTCTATATCCAGGGGTCACCCAGGCATGTGTCACGGGAGCTGCCCATATTGTGGCTACCTGGCACCATTCCCCTTCTGTGATGGGGGCGGGGAACCAGCACGTCTAATGAGAATGACAGCTGTAATTTGCTGGGGGTCATGGCCAGGCACCACCCATGGACCCCACTAAAATGAACAGTCTGTGCCAACCACATGTATGCAACTGATACCAGAGTATTAGAGGGGGCAGGGCAAGGCATTGGCCTGGATGTGGAGACATCAGTCTGATCCCATTCTCTTTAGTTAAAAAGACACACCAAGCACCTTCTCTGGGCTTAGCACTGTGCTACCACTGTGTGCAACTGTACTGGGGAAAGAGCCACTCAAAAATTGATTCCAGTGACGACATATTGGAAGTTATGAGTGAAGACGGCATTAATATGATACTTCAGGTAACCCGTGAAAGGAGGGTTTTATTTTTAAGGGAATGTTGAGTGGGAAGAATCACGTGCTCTCGTGAGAGCTAAAACCACGTCCCAGTGAGCGCCTTACCCAAAAGCACTGGGCGATGCCTGCTCTGTCTTCACTTCCAAGGGACCTGTTGAGTGGCCAGCCGATGATGAGTGCTGACTGCTTGGTTCTCTGGAACAAAGACATTCCACCGCCCTAAGGCCTGGGGTGGATGCAAAGAGGTGCTCTACAGAATGAGATTTCTCTCTCTGCTCCAGCTCCATGTCTCCATTGAAGAGGTTTTGACAGAGGGGTCTCCTGAGAATGAAAAATGTAGAGGAGCTGGAAATTAGGGAATTGCTATCTACAGCCTTGTTTCTTTAGGGAATTGGTTCTTCCTCATGATTTATTTCTCCACTTTGAAATATTTCATTCATTCATCCCACAATTCATTCATGGCATTTCATCAACATGCCACTATGAAAAACTGGGACAACTTAATTTTTTTTTCCTTTAGCACTGACAAAATTTCCCCCAATTTGGTTCACATTAGGTTACTTTCTGTTCTAAAAAGTGGTTCTTTATTTGAAATGGATTTTTAAAACAGTACGCTAGAGAATGGGGCTGGGGGAGCTCAATAAGTATCCCACTATAACTTATATTTAGTTAGCAGTATGAATAATATCAAAACAATGCGATGAGTTGTACCCACGGCTCCTTCGAGAACACTGGATGAGATCATGTGCATGAGAGCACTGATGAGTGTGCCGTGCTCAGAAAGGCATTTTCTGGGAGCTGAAAGGGAAGAGCCCAGATTCAGGGGTCAGACACCTGGGTCCAGATCCTGAGTTCATTATTTACTGGCCCTGTGACCTTTAGCAAGTTATTTATCCCTGTCAGTTGGAGGTTACGTGCATGGAGGAGTGTTTGGGATATGGCGGACACAGCTAATGGTAACCATTATTATTATGCAAAAGCGAAGCGTTACTATAATCATTATAATGATTCTTTCTATTATTTTCAGCCTTAGAATGAGTCATGTAGCCTCTCTGCAACCTTCTTAATGATATTTCATTTGGGTTAATATCAAAATGAGATTGTGCTCCGGGACTACCCATGTTAGTGGGAGGTAAGGCCAAGGAGTTCAGGGCATCAAGAGGCAGCTCTTCAAGGTTAAACCCTGACAGGGGGAAATACCTGGAGTGGCAAACCCTTGCTTTCTCTCTAATTGAAAACCTTTAGGTGGGTTCACTTTAGTTCATAAAAGTTCATACCATTTACTCCATACCAGGTCCCGGAAACGCGAAAAATAAGCCTCAACAGGCGCCTGACCAGAGGAGGCAGATGTGTACTCACAGGATAGCGCGAGAAGTGCAGTGATAACTAGATGACATATGCAGCTTACAAGCGAGTAGAGGGGGCCGTAGGAATCCACAATAGGATGCTCTTGGCTGCGAGTGACAGAAAGCTTGACTACAAATAGCTTAAACAATAAAGAGATGTGTTATGTTCCATAAAAAGAAGTCCTAATGAGGGAGAGCCCGAATTGGTTCATTTAGTGACTGGATGCAGATCCACGGCCATTGTCACTCAGCCTGCTGTGCGGATCCCCTCCTGATCACAAGATGGCTGCCGTAGCCACAAGCACCGTGTATCAACAGACTAACACCCGTGGACCGATGTGGGATGGTTTCTTCCACATGCATCGCTCTCTTTTAAAAACAAACAAACAAACAAAAAAGTTTATTTATTTACTTTGTGAGAGAGAGAAAGAGAGAGAGAGTGAGTATGAGCTGGGGAGGGGCAGAGAGAGAGAGGGAGAGGGAGAGAATCGCAAGCAGGCTCTGTGCTTAGCTCAGAGCCCGTCGAGGGGCTTGATCTCATGAATGTGAGATCACGACCCGAGCTGAAATCAAGAGTCGGACTTTTAAATGACTGAGCCATCCAGGCATCCCCACATGCATTTTCTTTTAAGACTGAAGAAAACGTGGGGTGCCTGGGTGGCTCCATTGGTTGGGCATCCAACCCCGGTTCAGGTCATGATCTCGCAGTTCACAAGTCTGAGCCTCTCATCGGGCTCTGTGCTGACAGCTCAGAGCCTGGAGCCTGCTTCAGATTCTGTGTCTCCCTCTCTCACTGCCTCTCCCCAGCTCATGCTCTCTCTCTCTCTCAGAAATAAATAGAAACATTTAAAAAAGGAAAAAAAAGAATGAAGAAAACTTTCTGAAAAATTCCTACTTCACCACAGCAGACTTCTCCTAACTTTGCCTAATCAAGTCATGTAGACAGACACCTGTGAAAAATCACAATGAAGAGAAGGGGGGCAGTGTCAAAATGACAGTTAGATCTGTCAAAATTTACCCAAGTCAGGAGAGGAAGGGGAGGGAAGAATCACTGAAATAAAACAGGCTTAGGCAGCACTAAAGAAAAGTTAATCAGTCTTGAGCTAGGCAGCCAAAAGAGTCCTCAACAGCATCTAACAGCCTTAGGGTGAGAAAGTAGGAATCAGGGGGGCTTTCTGGAGGAGGTGATCCCTACGCTGAGACTAAAGTTTTACTACTCCAAGTGGGGACTATGGCCAAGCAGCATGGGCATCGCCTGGGGCTTGTTAGAAATGCAGAATTTCAGGTCTGTCCCAGATCTACTGAATCAGCATCTGCCTTTTTAAGAAATGCCCAGGGGAAGAGTATACACACTGAGGTTTGAGAAGCCCAATATGAAGCATGAACAGGAGGTGGCAGAGTAAAAATGTATGAAAATGGAATGGGACCCGGAAATCGGAGAGGTAACCTTGTGAACATGGGTAGCAGAGGAAAAGTGTCCATTCGGTTAACTGCCATGAACTCAGGGCTCTGCATTTTTGGAGATAGCTTCCAGTATTTGAAAATATTCAGAAAATTTGATCTACCCCATATCATCAATATTACCAATACAAGGATATCCCCGGAGAATTTGTAAGAGCTTACAGGCTCCATTGCTGGTACTGTCCTGTTTTTCTAGATCGGTTGTCCTATACAGTGCATAGACTGTGCCATTTTTGTATGGCTGCTCAACAAACTATCCTAAAGCTTAGAAAACTGAAACAACAATCGCTTTATTGTTTCTCACCATTTTACAGGTCAGAAATTCCAGCAGGGTTCTGCTGGGCGAGCGTTTGGCTTCGCATTGTATCCCTATAGTCAGCTGTGGGTTGGGCTGGTCTTCAGGGTCCAGGATGGATGGACTCTCATGCTTGGTGGCTTGGTGGAGTGGCTAGAAGGCTCGGCTTGCCCATACCCCTCTTCCTCTCCTGGGTAGTCCTACTGCTGCCTCTTCTCGTGGCTTCTCCAATGAGGGAATCGGCTAGAGATAAAGGTGGAAACTACCAGTTCTTGCAGAAGTTAGGCCCGGAACTGGCAAATTTCACTTCTGCCCTATGCTCTTAGCTAAAGTCAAAATAGACCATTCCAGAATCAAGGGGAAAGGGAATAAGATCCCACTTTGTAATGGGAAGGATGCCAAAGAATTTACGGGCAATCTTTAACCTACCAGACACGAATTCATTATTTCCCCAATAACCCTGAGGTAGTTATTATTAGTTTACCGATAAGGAAATGGAGGCACAACGTGCTTAAGTAACTTGCCCAAGGTCAGTGCTTAGTAAGGGAAAGTGTCAAGATTGGAACTCAGTCTGGCTCTGGCAACCATACTTAACCACCGTACCATTACTGCTTCCCCTAAGGAAGGCCACACTTACCACAAATTAGAGAGTATGTTTCTACATTTTTAAGCCGCAGGGAAGGTTAGAGCTGCTTTTCTCTGAAGAACGGTTTCATGGCCCTCTTGGTGAATTCATTCTCCATGACACACGTGTTGAATAGTCCACTTATGCTTGTAATGCCCTGGTTTGGGCCCCACATTTTTCAAACGCTTTTGATCTCTTCTTTCTGTGGCCAGTAACCCTAGCCTGGGTGTGGAGGACCCGGCAGCAGATTAAATGCATTTCAAATAATGAGAAGACCAAACCCTGCCTCCGCTGCCCCCACTACTCCCCTGGATTGTTGACGGATTATTTACTGTGTTTGCCTTGACTTGAGCTATTTAATTTTTCCAAAACAGATGCAGCCGATTGATTAATGGCATTCCCCACTAAAAGTCAGAAATGTCAGCGAGACTCTTAGAAGCCAGTGTCATTCTGGACGAGGACAATAGATACGGCTGAGAAACAGGGACCTGTGCCAAGTATTCTTGAGGCTACGAGGTCATGTGCCACTTTTCTGCTAGGAGAGAGAGAGAGATATCAGGGCAAGGGAAAGAAAGAGGAGTTTGGGGGCTGGGCATGGCTGGGCACGGACTAATAATAGGGTGGATCATATGACACCTAAGTCACCTCGAAAGAGGCTTAGTTGGTGGAGGTGAATTAATGTGCTCGGAATTAAGGACATTTCTTCAAATATTCCCTGATGTGTAAAAATAGACCCAAGGAAATAACATGTGTGATGAGAGAATGGCGAGGTTAGGCCGACCTCCCTTCAGAGGGCTTTTGTGATTTGCTAAGCAGAACTGGCTACGTAATGTGTGGGGCGCTGTGTAACATGCAAATGTGGGGCCCCTTGTTTAAAACTTTTTAAGGGGCACCTGGGTGGCTCGGTCGGTGGAGCGACCGACTTAGGTTCAGGTCACCATCTCGTGATGCGTGAGTTCAAGTCTCATATCGGGCTGTCTGCTGTCGGTGCACAACCTGCTTGGAATCCGCTGTCTCTCTGCCCCTCTCCTGCTTGTGTACTCTCTCTCTCTCTCTCTCTCTCTCTCTCTCTCTCTCAGAAGTAAATAATAAAAAAATATTTAATAAAATCTTTAAGATGGTAACAACAGAGCATTAAACCACACAAGCTTGGGGCCCTTATGAGTGCCGGGGTCCTGAGCCACGATGCAGGTCTGTGCTTATGAAGCCGGCCCTGCTGGGAGAAGCCAGTATCCAGTTTTTCTACAGCGGAGCAGCAGTGAGTGAATCTGACAGTGACTTGTGGGGTGGCCCCAGGCAAAACTGTGCCAGGCCAGTTTGTTTAGGAGCTGAGTTCCACCCTGTGTCCCTTCTTCTGCCCCTCCAGGCCTCCCCCTACCTCAGCCACCCATCACTCTCTGGCTTCTCCCCTGCTCCATCCCCACCCCCCAGGAAACCTGCCTGCAGAAAAGGATCCAGAAGGATTCCAGACATTGAGGTGTGAATGACTGATACTATTTGGAGTGTTCCCCCTACTTGTTTGCAGTTTTCCAGACGTTTAAGCCTCAGGCAAAGCAATGATGGAATTTCAGGTATTATCTGATTCATGGGAAAATTAAATTTTTTTTAAGCTGGGAGGTTTGCCCAGAGCCCTTGAGATCACACTGTGAGAGGCATCCACTCGCTCTGGCAGTCGCGACGACCTGTGGCTCTCTGCTATCGGGAGCATTCAAGGTGCAAGCGTTAGCCTTGTCGTTCATGAAGGGAACTGGATGGACCCTTCTCCCCTGTCTCTAGTCTGGACAGCAGGACGTGCTTGGACACTGTCCGCGGGGAATGTCTACAGGCTGCATTGCACTTTGGTTGTACACCTGTTGTCTGTCTCTCATCCCTCCCCCCCACCCCCCAGCCCCCCGTGCCCACTCAGCTCTTCCAGAAGACAGGGCTCACTTCCCAGCAGGCCTGTATTGTCCTTTCTCTGAATACCAGGGACACCCCCAGGTGGCTGCACGTGTCTCACGGCATTTGCTCCCCTAGCCCCCCACCATAAGCACTTGATCTAGGGGCGGGGGTCTTCTTGCTAGAAGGGTTGGACGCCCACTGGACATCCCAAGCCAGGCTTTGCTCCCTTTCTCTTGGTCCTGCTGTGGAGTGCTTGTCCCTCCCAGAGCTGAGTGTCAAAGGAAACGCCTTCTGTAACCACAAACCACCAGGGCCTCCCTCATTTCTCAGATGAACTTGGCTTCTAGGAAGTGGTTGTGGCCCACAAAACCACGGCATGAGCCCAGGAGAAGCTCATTTCAGCCACACAAGGCCAGAGAGAAGCTCGGCCTCGCGCAGGAGGTTAATAATAGAGCCCATCCTAGAGGCCGTCCGGGAAAGCCTTTGGAATTTTCTGTCTTCAGATACGCCTCAGATGGAGCCATTCAGAAGCACTTTATTCTCTAGGCCCTTCTCTGTGGCAACCTGGCTCTAGAAGGCAGATGGTTTCAGTTCTGGTTTTGAAACCTCGGGGGCTAGGACTGTATTAGGGTTTGAAGCCAAAACACATCGAGCAAATGAAAACCTCTCACTCACCAGGAATCTTCACTCTGCGTTTTCAAACACATCAAAAGGCATGTCAACAGCATCCACTGAAGGTCTATTCTGTGAAGAAGTAGGGACCAGGCACTGCGGGGAAATTTGCAGAACCAATGTATTAATAGCTCATTCATCCATCTTTATCTAGCCATTTAATTCCATTTCGTGAATCAAACCAAATCAGAAATACCCACTGAGCTTTACTAACCACGAACCCTGCCTTCGAGGGATGCCGGAAATACAGAGGTAGTAATGTATAAAAAGTCACTCGCGAGAGGCTCCCACCTCACCGAGGTAGTGGCAAAGGCAAAGACACAAATAGATTCAGCCAGGGGAACTGTGATCAAGGCAACGAGAGACGCTGACCGGAGGTGTGCCCGAGATTCAGCCAAGGGACCTGTCACGTGCAGTTGGAAAGATTACAAAATGCAGTCTATGATTAGGAACTCATTACTAGACACGTTAGGTAGTCAACAGGTATCTGTTGGGAACCGCTGAATAAGGTGGGCGTGGGTATAGGCCCCCGGAAGGCTGGTTTAAGAATTCACAGTCAGAAGCAACAGCAAGGCGCAGACATGGTGGGTGGCTATTACCACGAGCAGCCTGTCTGGCGAGTCTGGGGGCCAGCGATCTGTTCTGCTTCTTCCTCCATCATCATCCTTTCCATCTAGTCATCCATGCATGATGTCACACTGTCAGTGAGGGGCAAACCGGGAGGGGCGGTTGACATTGCAGAAGCCGTGAGCAGGGGCAAGACAGTATTTGCAAAGTTGGAAGCAGGATCACGGGGGGTGGGGGGAGGTGGCGGGGCAGCGGAATGGAAGCCTGATGTTTGGTGGCGGATGGGGAAGGAGGCAGGGGTAGAACCCAAAGCCTGGGCCAGGGGCCAGAGACGGGGCAAGCAGATGAGGTGACCACATATAGACACCCCAGAGGTGCTCACTGAGTCTCTGTGACTCGACCTCCAGATGGGCATTCCAGCCCAGCACTAATTCTGTATTAAGCACTTGTTGTATGCACAGCCTTGTGCCAGATGAGAGAAAGATCCAAGAGAAATCGATGAGATGGCGTTTGTCCTGACAGAGCTTATAATCCAGTTGAGGAAAGGAGGAAAAACGGCAAAGAAACAAGCGGGCTGTGAAACGAGAACAATTGCGAGGGTGTACATGTAAAGTGTGAATGAGTGGTGGCAACGGGAAGAGGTTAACTGCAGTCCAGACTCACCTCATCGATACCGAAGGGGTGCCTGGTTGCGCTAGGCAGTCCCAGGAAGCGTGCCCAGGAGGGCAGTTTCGGACAAGACTCCCAAGAGTGGCCAGTCAGACTCCCCTCCACAGGGCCGCGGCCGGGGTGCTAGTCCATCCAACTCCATCCTTGTGGCCGGGGTGCTAGTCCATCCAACTCCATCCTTGTGGCCGTGGTGACACCTGCACTCCAGGACCGAGCAGATGATGCTCGGTGGCACCCTCAAGGGCCACAACGTCTGGGTGACTCAGGTCGCCACCACTCCCCAGTTCTGGGACATGATAGTCTTTGGCCCTCGAGATAAAACCCTCATCATGTGGAAGCCGACCAGGGATGAGGCCAAGCCTGGCATCCCACAGCGCGCTCTCAGGGCTCCCTCCCACTTTGTTAGGAACGTGGTGGTCATCTCCTCAGACGGCCAGTTTGCCCCTGGGATGGAGCCCTTCGTCTCTGGGATCTCACAACCGGCACCACCACAGGTGGATTTGTAGGGCATACCGAGGATGTGCTGAGTGTGGCTTTCTTCTCCGGCAACCACCAGATTGTCTCTGGCTCCTGAGATAAAACCAGCAAGCTGTGGAATCCTCTGGGTGTATGCAAATATACTGTCCAGGGCGAGAGCCATTCGGAGTGGGTGTCCTGTGTCCGCTTTTACCCAATGGCAGCAATCCCATCGTTGTCTCCTGCGGCCGGGACAAGCTGGTCAGGTGTGGAACCTGGGAGCCTGCACGCTGAAGACGGATCACGTCGGCCACATGGGCTACCTGAACATGGTGACCGTCACTCTGGAGGGAAGGATGGCCGGGCCATGCTGTGGGACTGCAACGAGGACACTAGATGGTGGGACAGCATCAATGCCCTGTGCTTTAGTCCTAACCGATACTGGCTCAGTGCTGCCACGGGCCACAGCATCAAGATCTGGGACATGGAAGGCAAGGTCATTGTAGATGAACTGAAGCAGGAAGTTATCAGTATCAGCAGCAAGGCAGAGTCACCCCAGTGTACCTCTCTGACCTGGTCTCCTGATGGCTTCACAGACAACCTGGTGTGCGTGTGGCAGGTGCCCATCAGCACCACTAGAAATATACAGCAGAGCTTTAGAAATAAAACATTGGTTTGCTGAAGAAAAAAAAAAAAAAAGAGAGAGAGGCTGGCCGGTCCGATATGGTCAGGCAGGGGACCTGTGCCTCAACAGGCTACTATTAGCCCAGTCACCTGTTGTCCTTGGTACACGTGTGTTCTGAGCCAGTGTGCTCTGGAGTGGGCTCACACAGGCTGGGAGAGTCGATTTTGTGTATCTCTTCTCAACTTGCTTCCACGTGACATCATGCAGGTAGCTTGAAATTGACCCGAATGACACTGTTTACACCACAGACATCAGCAAACGCTTCTTATCGGGGAATGTCTTTCCCCCTGGATTTCTGACGTATCAGCAACGCTTTGCCCCTGACCCGTTTTCCCCTGGGAAAGGAGAGGGGAAGGAGAGAAATAAATCACCACTTCCGGGAGGAGAATTTTCAGTCTGGATCTAATTCAGATTTTATTTTTATCTAAAATTTCAACAAACAGTCCAAGAGTTCATTTCCAAAAACAGGCACTTTTCATTCCCTACCTTGTGGGGGTTGTGCTGGCGCCAGGGAGCTGAAGATGAGCGTGATGTGGTGGCAGGGAAAAAGAGCACACCAATCGATGGCAAAGTAAACCGGCAAGGGCTTTGACGGAGGTCCCTGTGGGATGCCAGAGGGACACACGAAGGGGCTAGAGTGGATAGAGAATCAGGAAGGGCTTCCCCAAGAAAGCACCACTTGTCCTGATTCCTGAGAGAGAATTCTGGGTGGAGAAAACATGGCAGCAAAAGCAAAGGGAGACTTGGGGGCTGTCTGCTCTGTGCACTGTCATTTGTAAGGCTGGAGACACCCAGAGAGGCCACAGGCCGATGCTGGGCAGGTCGTCGCTGGGGGCTCCTGATGGCCTTAGAGGATTTGAACGCTGTCCTAAAGGTGAGGGTCAGCCAGGGAGCAGGGTGTGGGGAAGCTGCAAAGACCAGAATAAGGCAAGGCCAGGGAGACTGCTCCGTTTCCCTACCCGTTCCTGCCCGGTTTCTGTGAAGCCCTTTCAGAGCTTCCCACTAAGGTTTCTGGGGCTGGGAGAAAAGTCAGGGCTCCCCTACTTACTGCAGCCACGGGGCAGGTCCTATTCTGCCAAGACGTCCCCAGGCGAGGCCTGACTTCTCAGATCTACAGTAACTGAACTTTCCGGGTAGACCTCTCACTTGTCTGCTGCCTTCTTTCTCTGCTTTACAGTTGTTTTCCCTGTTTAAAAACAAAATAAAACAAAACAACAAATATATACACACACACACATACTTATATTTAAAATGTATATTTTATGTAGAAAATATATATTTTAACACACAAGAAATTCATTAATACATATCTACGTAAAGAAAAGAGGGGACAACTGGTGCCTCAGTCAGTTGAGCATCGGACTCTTGATTTTGGCTCAGGTCATAATCTCATGGTTTGTGAGTTGGAACCCCACATCAGGCTCTGTGCTATCAGCATAGAGAGAGGGATTCTCTCTCTTTCCCTCTCTGTCTGCCCATCCCCCTGCTTGTGTGTGCTCTCTCTCTCAAAATAAATAAATAAATAAACATTTAAAAAAAGAAAAACACTGGGGCACCTGGGTGGCTCAGTTGGTTAAGCATCTGGCTTCGGCTCAGGTCATGATTTCTTATTTCGTGGGTTCAAGCTGCATGTCAGGCTCTGTGCTGACATCTCGGAGCCTGGAGCCTGCTTCAGATTCTGGGTCTCCCTCTCTCTCTCTGCCCCTCCCCTGCTTGCTCTATCTCAAAAATAAATTAAAAAAATTTTTTTTTAAAAATCCCTAAAATGTCTTTACTTGTTCCTTATCCCATTTAATTCTTAGAAGTACTGCTGCTAATTTGTTATATATCTTATAGAGTCCTTACTATGCTATTATGTTTGTATTCATTTATGAAATAGATATGTAAATGTATATAAATGGTTAAGGTTATGTGCATTGATGTGCAATTTGCTTTTTTTTTTTTTTCACTTGAAAATATGTCTGGAGCTCTTTCCATGCCACTGCAGAGAGCTTTGCTTCATTCTTTTAAGCGGTGTGCTGTTTTCTAGAGCACAGGTATGCATTCTTCACCACCCCGCTACCAAGGGATGGTTAAGTTGTTCTCAATTTTTTGTGATTACAAATAATACCAGAATCGGGGCACCCGGGTGGCTCAGTCGGTTAAGCAACCGAATATTGATTTTAGCTAAGGTCATGATTCAGGGTCATGGGATCGAGCCCTCCCATTGGGCTCTGTGCTGACAACATGGAGCCTGCTTGGGATTCTCTCTCTCTCTCTCTCTCTCTCTCTTTCTGCCTCTCCCCTGCCATGCTCTCTCTCTCTTAAAATAAATAAATAAACATTAAAAACAAAAACAAAACAAAACAAATAATGCCAGAATGAAGAGCCCTGTACAAACGTCCTTGGGTATGTATATGAGTGTTTTTCTATACAATATTATAATTATTGTGTCGTAAGGAATAAATATGTAATATTCAAATAGATAAATTATCTTTTGAAATGATCTACCAGTTTAGTCGCTCACTGGTAGTCAATCTCTCCCAATCTCTTGCCTGAATAAAGGCTATTATCGAATGTGTTAAGTTTTACTACTCTGATGGATATAAAAATGAGATCTCACTATGTTGCTTTTCTTTTAACAAATAATATTATACCTGAAAACAGAGATTTTTGCCATGTGAAATTCTATATTTAAAATTACCAGACAGTGAAATTGACTTTTTTCCTTTTGGTGTACAGTTTTATGAATTTTAACACCTGCACAATTGAGACCCTCTCTTCCCATCTCTAACGCCCATCAAACACTGATCCATTTTCTTTTTATAACGTCATCTTTTTGAGAATATCATATAAATGGAATTTCAGAATTTTTAGTCTTTGAAGTTTGGTCTCTTACTTAGTGAAATGCTTTTGAGATTCATGAGAATTGTTGCATAATATTGATAATTTTGTCTTTATTATTGCTAAGTAATGTTCTACTGTGTGGTTTATTCATTCACTGAATGAAGGACGTGTGGCGTGTTTCTAGTTTTGGGAAATTAGAAAACTAGAAATTACAGCTACTCTAGACATTTGTGCACAAGTCATTATGTCGATATATATTTTCATTTCTCTAGAGTAAATACTCAGAACAGGATGTCTGGGTCAAATGATAAGTGTATGTTTAACTCTAAAAAACGATCAAACTGTTTTCCAGAGAAGCCGTAGCCATTTGCACTCCCACCAGCAGCGTGTGAGAGAGACTTCCAGCTGCTCTACCCCCTCATCAGCCAGCACTGGATATTGTCAGTGTTTCTTTACTTTAGCTGTTCTGATAAGTGTGTAGGGATATCTCATTGTGGTTTTAATTTGCATTTTCCTAATAGCACATGATGTTGGGCATCTTTTATTTGCCATCCTTATGTATTCTCTTTGGTGATCTATCTAAATAGGTTTCTCACTTCTTAACTGGGTTGTTTGCCTTTTTATTGTTGAGTTTTGAGAAATCTTTAGATATTATGGGAACAGGTCCATGGTTGGAATTGTGATTTGCAATCACAATATTTGCAAATATTTTCTCTCAGGTTGTAGTCTTTTCATTTTCAGAGCAAAAGTTTTTAATTTTTGATAAAATAAAATTTAGTTTTATTTTTAAATTTGGTAATTTTCAATCTATGTATTTTTTAACAGAACTTGCTTTTGGGGTCATGTCTAAGAACTCTTTGCATAATCCAGGTCATTATATTTTCTCTTATAGTTTTTTTTCTAAAAGTTTTACATTTTACACTTAGATCTATGATTTATTTTCAGTTAATTTTTGTATAAGGTTTGAGGTATAAGGCAGAGTTTATTGTTTTGCATACGGATGACCAGTTGTTTCAAAATCATTTGTTAAAAAAACTCTCTTTTCTTCACTGAATGGCTTTTGCATGGCCATCAAAGATTAAATGCACATTTTTGTGCATCTATTTTTGGAGTCGATTATGTTCCCCTTTATCTGTTTGTCTACCTCTTCACCAATACCATACCATTTTGAGTCCTGTAACTTATAGTAAGTTTTAACATCATGTAGTTAGATTCTTCTAACCTATTCTTTTCAAATTTGCTCTGGACATTGAGAGTCCTTTGCATTTCTGTATGAACTTGAAATATTCTCATTAACATATGCAAAAAGGCCTACTGGGATTTGGGTTTGTATTGAACTATAGCTATACATAGATTCAGGGAGAATTGACAGCTTAATTATGCTGAGTCTTCCATTCCATGAATATGATGCGTCCCCATTTATTTAGGTCTTCTGATTTCTTTAATCATCATTTTATAGCTTTCAGCATACAGATTATGTCCATGTTTTAGAAGATTTATGTATTTCATTTTTTAAGTTGTTATAAAAGGAATGGTTTTTGTAATTTCAGTTACCAATGGCCTATCACTAATATATTGAGATACGATAAATTTGTGTGTGTCAACGTTGGATCCTGCAACTTTACTAGCCACACTTTGTTCTAGAAGGTTTTTGGTAGAGCTGTGGAATCTTCTATATAGATGGTCATGTCATGTGTGAATAAGGACAGTTTTATTTCTTCTTTTAAAATTAAGAGTATTGAGAATGGATATCCTAGCCCTCTTTCTGATCCTAGGGTGAGAACATCTTAGAGAGAACTCTTTTACCATTAATTATAATGTTAGCTGAAGGTTTTGTGAAAAAACTCCCCTCTCTTCTTAACTTGCTATGAGTGTTTATCATGAATGGATGTTATATTTTGTCAAATGCTTTTTTGTATCTCCTGATAAGATCACTTAGTTTTTCTTCTCAGCCACCCAGGTGCCCCTTAAAGTATTTTTTCAAAACTTCCTTCTTTCCTTCCCCTTTCTAGAAGTGTGATGACACAAATAGTAGATCTTTTGTTGCTGTCCCACAGATCAATGAGGCTCTGTTGTTGTTTTCCATCTTTTTTCTTTCTGTTGTTCACACTGGAATATTTCTATTGATCTATTTTCAAGTTCACAGACTCCTCTGTCATCTCTGATCTGCTAATAAGTCCATTCAGTTAGTTTTTAAATTTCAGTTATGGTACTTTTCAGTTCCAAAATCTCCATTTAGGTCTTCTTCTTATCTTTATTTCTTTGCTGATTCTTTCTCTTTAGCATTTATGTTGAGAGCATTTGTGTTGCCCTTTCAAGCACTTTTTTTTTTAATCTTTGTCAGGTAATTGCAGTATCTCCATCATTTCCTAGTTGATGTCTATTACCTGTCTTTTTCCACTTGAGTTGAGAATTCTATGATTCTTCATAGTAAGTAATTTTGGATTGTATTCTTGACATTTTGATTATTAGGTTATGAGGCTTTGGGTCTTGCTTGAGTCATATGAATACTGGTGATATTTTTGTTTCAATGGGCAATTGATGATTTTATTTAGACCTCAAGTTTCTACCTGCCTTCTATAGGCTGAGGTTATAATGTCAGTTCTGCCTTCAGTCTTTGCAATACTATCCAGATCTGTGGCAAGAGTGCACCACCAAGTTGGCATTCCAGGACCTGGGTGGACATCTATTTGTTAGTATAGTTCTTACTGTCTTTGATATGCTTATTCAGATTAGATGTACACATGTATACACATATGCAGGTTGGGGTGAGCCCAGAAGTTTACTGGGTCACCATCCTCAACTCTGCCATCTCTGTGATCTCCCCAGTAACTCTCAGTTCTCTAGGGCTCACTTTTTTTTAAATTTGGTCTTCCTTATAATTGCAGTTTGTCTGTGGCCAAGTGGTAGGAGGACAGAAAGAAATTAAAAAAAAAAAAAAAAAAAAAGCAATGAGATTTGGCCTGACGTTCATGGAAGCCCTCCTTCAAAACTGAATGGTGATGAAAGTTCTCCTCCCTTGGAATTTTGGCTCCTGAAGGCTACCAATGCTACTGTTATTGCTGCTGTCCACTGCCACAGTCACAGAATTGCCAGGGAGCAATAGAATGAGGGAAAAGGAGAGGGAAAGCTGAATAATTTCCCCCAGTCTCTCTGAGCTTTAGAACTTCCTTTTCCAATGAGCTTAGGCAAAAGGACACAGGAGGGAAAAAATTAAAAAAAATTTTTTTAAATTTTATATGTCTTTTATTTTATTTTGAGAGACAGAGAAAGAGAGGGAGCAGGGGAGGGGCAGAGAGAGAGGGAGGCACAGAACCTGAAGCAGCTTCAGGCTCTGAGCTGTCAGCACAGAGCCCCATGTGGGTTTGAACCCATGGACTGTGAGATCATGACCTGAGCCAAAGTCGGACGCTTAACCAACTGAGCCACCCAGGCACCTCTGTCTAGATTTTATAATTGCGTTCAATGGGAGTGAAAGTATGGTGTGTGTTCACTTCATCTTATATGGAAGTGGTTTCCTCACTATTGTTTGAATATACATTTCTCTGGTTATTATGAGATTGAGTGTCTTTTCCCATTATTATTAATTCCTATCACATATTTTCTTCTGTGAATAATAGTCATGTCTTATGACAATTTTAATTCCTAGGTTTTTGTTTCCTTATTAATTGTAGGAGTGTTTTTATCCTGAATAGTAAGGCTTTGATTATTTTCTATATGACAAATATGATTTACCATTGAGTTTGTCCTGCTTTTGGTTTTAATTTTTCATAGCTTAATGTTCTTAAATGTAATCAATAATATAAGTTTGATAAATTAGTCGAGTGTTTTAACCTTTTCCTTTGACTTCTGCTTTTGGTAAAAAAATATATATATATATTTTTTTAGAATGGCCTTTTTAACTCCAAGGTCAGTATCATATTCGCCTATTACTTCTAATACTCATATGTTTGTTATCTTATATTTATATCTTTTATTCACTAGAATTATTTTTTGTGAATGATATGTGTTAGGGATGTAGCTTAGCACTTTTTCCTAAATATGTTGCCATTTTCCCCAATGGCATTTATTATACATTATTTTATCTGCTGATTTTATCAAATACTAAGTTCCCATATACACAGTGCTTTTTTTTTAAAAAAATTAATGTTTATTTTTGAGAGAGTCAGAACACAAGCAGGGGAGAGGCAGAGAGAGAAGGAGACACAGGCTCTGAGCTGTCAGCACGGAGTCTGATGTGGAGCTCAAACTCACAAACTGACTGGGAGATCATAACCTAAGCCAAAATCGACACTTAACCAACTGAGCCATACAGCCACCCCCAAAATGTTTTGTTTTAGAATTATATTCAATTACACTGACCTATTCATTTATATTATTTTAATAAATGTGGTTTTATAATATGCTTTAATAAAATAGGTTAGTGACTTTCCTAACCATTTTTCTTTCTCAAAATTGCCCTTACTCTTCCTGGCATTTATATGCTTTCATATGAATTTTAGAATTAACCAATTTGGGGGATTTTGATTAGAAGTACAATAATTTATAGGTTAATTGGGAGAGAATTGTTATATATACTGTATTTGAGTCTTCTTATTCATGAACATGGTGTATGCCTTCATTTATTTAAGTCTCTTTTTATGCTCTCCTGAAAGCTTTATAGTTTTTCCTCCATGGAGACTTATGTGCACTTTATGAAATATATTCCCAGATACTGTATAATTTTTTTTTATATTTTGAAGGGTATTGTTTCCAATATTTTAAAATTTTTAAGCTTATTTATTTACTTTGAGAAAGAGAGAGAGAAAGAGAGAAAGAGAGAATTATCTGCAGAGGGGCAGAAAGAGATGGAGGGAGAGAATCCTAGGCAGGATGTGGGGCTCAATCCCATGAACTACCGGATCATGACCTGAGCTGAAATAAGTCCAATGCTTAACTGACTGAGCCATCCAGGCACCCCTCTATTTTTATTTTGTTTGGTTATTGTAGATATATGAGAATATTATTGATTTTTTATGCTTATCTTGTATCCAGGGTTTTACTAAATGTACTTACTAGTTCCAGCAGTTTGTCAGTTAAATCTTTTAGATTTTTTTGTATACATGATCATATTTTCCATAAATAATGACTGTTTTTATTTCTTTTATTCTTTTCCTTCTCTTAATGCGCGTGCGCACATGTGCGTGAGTGCGTGTGTGTGTTTTGTGTTAACTATGAGTCCCAGTATAATGTTAAATGTAGAGAAGAGAGAAACAATCTTTGTTTTATTCCACTTCTATTAAGAATTCTTCTAATGTTTCACCATTAAGTGTAATACGTGGTGTAAATTTCTAGTAGATAGTATTCATCAGGTTCGGGAAGGTGTTTTTATTTATGTTGGGTGATAATTTTAAAATTTTTTTATGTTTTTTTATTTATTTCTAAGAGAGAGAGACAGCGTGAGCAGGGGAGGGTCAAAGAGAGAGGGAGTCACAGACTGAAACAGGTTCCAGGCTCTGAGCTGGCAGTCAGCACAGACCCCGACGCGGGGCCCGAACCCACGAACCACGAGATCATGACTTAAGCGAAAGTCGGACGCTTAACCTACTAAGCCACCCAGGCGCCCCTGTTGGGTGATAATTTTAAAAACTCTTTTAATGTTTATTTATTTTTGAGAGAGAGAGAGACAGCGTGAGCAGGGGAGGGCAGAGACAGAAGGAGACACAGAGTCCAAAGCAGGCTCTAGGCTCTGAGCTCTCAGCACAGAGCCCATTTTGGGGCTCAAACTCACAAACTGCGAGATCATGACCTGAGCTGAATTTGTATACTCAACCAACTGAGCCACCCAGGAGCCCTAGGTAATAAATCTTTTTTTTAATTATAGGGGCGCCTGGGCGGCTTAGTCGGTTAAGCATCCGACGTTCGCTTAGGTCATGATCTCGCGGTTCGTGGGTTCGAGCCCCGCGTCGGGCTCTGTGCTGACTGCCAGCTCAGAGCCCAGAGCCTATTTCGGAGTCTGTATCTCCCTCTCTCTCTGACCCTCCCCTGCTCACGCTGTCTCTCTCTCTCTCTCTCCCTCTCCTAGAAATAATAAAAAATATTTTAAAAATCTTTTTTTAATTACAAATCGACATTGAATTTTATCAAATGATTGTTCAGCATTTATTCAGATTGCATAAGCTTTATTAATTATTTTCTAAACATTTAAAAAATGTTATTATATTTATTTCTGAGAGAGAGAGAGAGAGAGAGACAGCGTCATCAGGGGAGGGTCAGAGAGAGAGAGGTAGACACAGAATCCAAAACAGGTTCCGGGCTCTGAGCCGGCTGTCAGCACAAAGCCCGACGCAGGGTTCAAACCCACAAACTGTGAGATCATGAACTGAGCCGAAGTCGGATGCTTAACCAACTGAGCCACCCAGGAGCCCCTATTAATTATATTCTAATATGGAACCATTTTTGCTATCCTAGGTTAAACCCTACTATGTCATGATGATTTCTTTTTCACACATAAAAATTGAATTGAACAGAGTTAATTTGCAAACATTATTTAGAAGTTTTGCATCTATATTGATAAAGGAAATTGGCTTATAAAATTTTTCTTGCAGTGTTTTTGTCTAGTATTGGTATCAGAATTTCTGTTCCCACGTGATACTCTATTATATGAATGAGCATAATTTATTTAATCAGTAAACTCCAGGTAGACAGCTGCAAGTACTTCTCAAAGGTGTAAATGCTTACATATATCATTTTACACACAGGTGAGTATATCTGTAGGATACGTTCCTAGAAGTGGGTCAAAAGACACTTATGATTTGGATAAATGTTGCTAAATCAACCTTCATAAAAATTGCACAAATTTACATTCCCGCAAGAATTCATGAGGTTTCCTTTCTACCCACACTGTTTATCAAACATTTTGATTTTTGGCAATCTGATGGGTAAAAAAAACAGGTACTTTACTATAATTTTAATTTGTATTCTTATCAAAGAGAATTGTGACCAGTTACATTTCTACATTTTCCAGAATCCCTTACAGACAAGGGTGACAATGCGACATGTTTCTGCCAATGAGATGTGAAAAAAAGTCATTGAGTATGGCTTCCAAGAAAGCAGTTTAAGAGGGAGGTGAGTGTAGACTCAACCTAGATACTGCCTTTTGTGTTTTGTTTTTTTGTTTCTTTTTTAGACCTTTTACTTCTTGCTGTTTTCTGTCTGGAACATAGTAAATGCAAAGCTGATGGCAATGAACACAGGCTTAAGATGACAGAACCAGAAAGAGAAGATGATTACTGGGTGTGGCAAGGGCATCGTCAGTAAGCACCAGAGATCCCACAGACACCAACTAAGTAGCTGGAGTAGGAAGTACTCACAGAGCTCAGCTAATCCAATGGCTCCCTTTTATAGATGGAGGCACTGAAATGAAGAAAAATAAGGTGGTTTTGGTGCTGTCACTAAAGCAGCCAATGCTCACCCCCTTGGCCCAAGCCCTACGATTAGAGAGGTAGCACACACACACACACACACACACACACACATCTTATTCCATTATTCCATTTAGTAAACTCCTAGGACTTACATTGGAAACACATCTCAAGGAAAATTGAGGAAAGTAACAGCTCATAATGTATTTCCTTTGTTTAAAGTATTTCATGTAAATATCTTACTGAATCTTGAGAATACTCTGTGTCCATATTATGCAGATGGGGAAACCGAGGCTTGTACCTCATTAACTGCTGAAGGTCGCAGACTGGGCTTTATCATGATTGTAAGTGGTATAAACTGAAATGACTTAGTTTAAACATCACAAGGAGTTTAGGAGTTAGGCTAACAAAATGTTAGGGAGGCAGAGAGGCAGCCGGCCTCCAGAGCAAGTGGAAACTGCTTTGGAGGCCTCCTTGCTCCTCCGGAGGGTCAGCCTCATTTCTCAGACCCGCTCAGCAGGGCTCAGGGCAGCCAATTGCTCAGGCCTTACAACTCATAGCCATGTTCCAAGGAGGAACAAATAATATCTTCTTTGAATGGCACTGTGATTGGCAGCTTCCACTGAAACCGAATGGTTTGAATGGGGCCAAGAACAACTCCCCAGAAGAAGAGGGTGGGTGCTGAGCCCAGAAGCAGAGAAAGTGTCAGAATCAGAAATTCCACTTTGCCAAACTTCATACTCAACAGTCTTATATTCCAAGTTTCTGCTCTTACCCAGGATAGAACCAAGAATTATAACTAAGTTACTAAGGGGAGAGAGAGAAAGAGAGGTGGTTTTCAGATCTGAGGGCACATTGAATTCTCTAGCCCCATCTTCCACCAGCTAGTCAGAGCCTCTGGGGCTGATGCTGGCACACCGGGTTTTGTTTCTGGTAGAGAATGGAAAACTATGGAGGTGCCTCATCGACTTGAATGTGCACTTGAAATTACCCGAGGAGCCTGTTAAATAGCAGACTCTGATCCTGTAGGTCTGGGGTTGGGCCACAGACTTGGCATTTTGAATGAAATACAAGGTGATGCCCAGGCTGATTCCCAGACCATGCCTTGAGCCGCAAGGGTAGAGAGGGGCTTGCTCATGAAGGAAATCTTAGCATAAATAAAACAAACTGCACTTTTACATGGTGAGTAGTAAACCAGGAAGATACATGGTCCCAACACATTAGCATCCATCCTACTGGTAGCTGTAGAGACACCCACAGTCTTCACTGGTCTCTGGTTGACAGTCTACACCTGTCATTTTCCATCCTTCATATCCCAGCTGTGAGGCCACTTCTGGTCCCTTAGGCCCCCCCACCTCTACCCCTCTGTCCTGAATTCCTCTCAACTATAAGGGAAAGAATTTAGATCTCAATTCCAAATCTTATGTTCAGAATAGACATAAGTTGTAAAGTTCAGATGCTAAGAACATTTTTTTGTTTGTTTTTTCTTTTGTTTTTGTTTTGCTCTAGCAATCCTATTCCAAGTGCTCTGCTTGGCAAAGTGTATTAAAGCATTTCTTTAATGCTTATTTTATTTTTGGGAGAGAGAGAGAAAGCATGAGCATGGGAGGGGCAGAGAGAGAGGGAGACACGGAATCTGAAGCAGGCTCCAGGCCCTGAGCTGTCAGCACAGAGTCCGACACAGGGCTTGAATTCACGAACCTCGAAATCATAACCTGAGCTGAAGTAGGATGCTTAACTGACTGAGCCACCCAGGCGCCCCGGCAACGTGTACTTTAGAAGCAAGTGGAGGGTGACTAGCTAAACAAAAGCCATTAGGGGTGAAAAATCCACTCGTAAATGGTATTTCACAAAATTATCTTGACACACAGGGATAATAACAGTAGTTACCTTTTAGGCCTGTTGTGAGAATTCACGGAGCATTGTGCATAAAGGTGCCTGGAGCAAAGGGAGCATCCTCAAAATGTATCCAGCATTACTGTCATTAGCTATTGTCCCTGGAGTAGCAGCCCCGCCTCTGTGTCATCCACTCGCATGGAGTAAGGTTGTTGCTCGCCCAGATTATGTATTAATAGCGGCAATGAAGTAGTAGAGGCAGAGGGAGGGGTAGGGAGTCATGGGTTCGTGGCAATAGCTCCGTTTTCTTAAAGGCTTCGGTGCAAAGCCTCTGATACAATTTGTTAGCCCACCCAACCCTGCAACTCGGAAATTGGGTTTATATTTGATCAGTTTGGCCGGGCCGCTGAAGCTTCGTGTGTCAACAGCAGCACCGACTTATCGAAATAAAGCTCTCGATGCCTGGCCTGCGCTGCAGCCTCTGCTTCACGCCTCCCATGCTCTGGAACTGGAAAGAAATGAGCCCACGCTTCTGGGCGTCATTGCTGAGTCTGAGACTGTCAGAGACATCTCAGTCAATCTTTGGAAACAGGGGCTTCGGTAGCTTGAGGGACACACAAAAGCAGCAGCACCCGAAGCCCGGGTTCTCAAAATCCCTTTCCTTCTCATCCAGCTGCTTTTAGCTTGCAAAAAAGCAGTATCCTCTAACCTGGGAAGTTTTGGATATTTTAAAGGAACCTGTTTCATGACTGTGGTAAATGCTAAAGAGCCGCTCCAGGGGTGCCTGGGTGGCTCAGTCGGTGGAGCATCCGACTTCGGCTCAGGTCATGATCTCGAGGCTTGTGGTTCGAGTCCCATGTGGGACTCTGCTGACAGCTCAGAGCTGGAGCCTGCTTTGGATTCTGTGTCTTCCTCTCTCTGTGCCCCTCCCCTGCTCATGCTCTCCCTCTCAAAAATAAATAAACATAAAAAAAAAGAAGAAGAAGAGCAGCTCCACGAGGCGGGTGTCAGTACCTTACATTGTTTGGATACAACTACTTGATTGTGAGAACCAGGCGCCAGCTCTACTTCACTGACAAAAGGAACAAATTCTCTAATTATCAAAGTGAGAGCAATGTGGAATTTTCTGCGTGGGGTTAGAGACTGGACTGGGAACGAGAAGGTAGAAGAAATGGCCTACAGACAAGGGGAAGATGTGGAAGGTAGAAAGCTGGAGGCTGGGGACGACACCAGGGAGAAAGCCTTGTGGGGAGGAACGGCTGGTGACTTTTCCAGACAGTGATTCCAAACATACACATTGCAGTCAGCTCTTGTTTTGTGCGTGCCCCCGGCCCCTGACTATCATTTCTGGGTGTGATACAGGCATTGCTTGCAGAGCTAATCAGAAGAGTTAGTTGTCTTCCACCCGTGGGAGTACCAGGCCCTGGCACAGAGAGAAGCGCTGTGGGAGGCAGGGTGCAGGGGACACACAACCTTCCCCGGGCAGGAGGAAGGCGGGAGGGGACAGAAACAGAGCCCACCCCCTGCACCTCCCTGAACTCTCCCAGGAACCATCAGGGACCCCAGAGAAAGCACTCAATCTGCCTCAACTCATGGGAGATGGACTTAAGTTGGTTCATCTGCTTATGAAATGTGACTCAGAATAACATGTTCATATTCATAATATTTCTTTTCAAATTTCTTAAAAGTTTATTTATTTTTGAGAGAGAGAGAGATGGAGGGAGAGAGGAAGAGAGAGAATGAAAAGGAGAGGGGCAGAGAGATAGGGAAAGAGAATCTCAAGCAGGCTCCACACTGGCAGTTCAGAGCCCGACGGAGGGCTTGAACCCCCGAACTTGAGATCATGACCTGAGACGAAACCAAGAGTCAGATGCTTAACTGACTGAGCTACCCAGGCACCCTTCATTAAAAAAAAATGTTTATTTATTTTTGAAAGAGAGAGCATGAGCAGGGGAGAGTCAGAGAGAGAAGGGGACAGAGAATCCAAAGCGGGCTCTGTGTTGACAGCACAGAGCTCAGTGCAGGCGTTGAACCCAGGAACCATAGGATCATGACCTGAGCCAAAGTCAGATGCTTAACCAACTGAGCCACCCAGGAGCCCCACATTCATAATATTTTTTTTTTCTAGGAGAAAGAGAGAGAGAGAAACAGCGTGAGCAGGGGAGGGTCAGAGAGAGAGGGAGTCACAGACTGAAACAGCCTCCAGGCTCTGAGCTGGCAGTCAGCACAGAGCCCGATGTGGGGCTCGAACCCACGAACTGTGAGATCATGACCCACCGACTAAGCCACCCAGGCGCCCCTGGCCAGATTTCATTTTTTCACATTGCCATGTAGTATTCCATGGTATAGATAAACCACATCTTCTTGATCCATTCGTCCATTGATGGACACTTAGGCTCTTTCCATGTTTTGGCTATTGTTGAGAGTGCTGCTATGAACATTGGGGTANACAGAGCCCGATGCGGGGCTCGAACCCACGAACCGCGAGATCATGACCTAAGCGAAAGTCGGACACTTAACCGACTAAGCCACCCAGGCGCCCCCCACATTCATAATATTTCTGAATCACCATTTGAATCCTAGAGCCATCAAAGTTGCCATGCAGGAGCTAGTGAGTGAGCCCAGCTGACTGCCCACATCCGTGTCCCGAGCAACTTCACTGTTCTCAATGGCCTTGGGAGTGTTTTATTTTTAACAATATCCCAAACTGGGAGGATTAGAAAAGTTTTGGGAAAGTAGCCCTCTAGAATCCAGAGTCCACTAATTTCATTTCCAGAATTCAGTCTCACTCCATCAAAGGAGGTTGCTTTCACTTACAGGGTCCTAAAGAGTGTCAGTAAGTGAAGATGTGTCCCGGTTAATACGAACCGGCATCAGTAACAGCTCACACCAGCGAGGAACAACCTGCAGCTTCCTGCAGTGGAATTTTTCACTTATATTAATAGGTTTCGAGAGAAAATGAATGAATGATTATTATAACACAAATGATATGAGGGAAGTAAGCTACTTGTTTCCAGCAGAGGGCATATCAGGCAGGGAAGGAGGAGGCACAAGTTCAAGGTCTTATCCTACCCACACCTGAAACTGATCACCTTTGACAACACTTATCCTTGCTTGGCTGTGTCCTCTGCAAAATGAGAGATTTTTCTAAATCAGCTCTCAGGTTCCTTCCAGCTCTAACCTTTTCGGTCATTGATGAAGATTGCACCGGAAACCCAAGTTTGGGTAATCCATCAACCCGAAGGTTCATAGCATCCTTAGCGCCTTAGTGATATTGTTCATGGTGTCCAGAGGGCAAAATAAATACCCCAAGTTTCCATCTGTTAAATGGTTAGGTCCAAACAATAAGTATTTATGTCCTAATAACTTAGGAGCCATTTGAAAAAATAACACACATAAATCGAAGTGACATGGATTGAAAGTGCTCATGCCTACATAACCACACTCACTAGTAGGTGTTTGTGACTTTGGACTACCACCCAACTTCTCAAATCTTCAAGGCAGACTGGACCATGGCACTCATTTCCTATTCTGCATTGCTTTTTACTCAGCATTTGCTTTTTATCGCAGCAACCACTGAAACCTAGTTTTTCAAGGCCATGATGTCATCGAAAGGAGTATAGCACCATGTATCATGAAACTGAACGACCTGAAATTAATGGTTTGTGTAGCATCTGGCAGACGTTGCTGTGCTTCCTCTACAATTAGAAATCTCCCAGAGCCCCAGGCTCTGTGAGTGTGCTATATTGCCCCAGGGTGCCTATGTGCACAGTTTGGGAACCATGACCTTCATCCGTGTATAAGGCCTCCCTCTCATTTTTAATGGAACCATGTGCACCTCGCTGTGGCAGACATTTTTGGAATCCGTGGGCTAAGCACAGAACAAGATGTTTTTCAAAACGTGAGTGCACTCTCTCTGAATCCTGCCCTGTTAAATAATGAATCATCTAGAGGATGATCTTCCCAGTGCCCAGCACTGGGCACTGATAGTCCAGAGATGGGCAAGTTTGATCCTTACTTCACCTTGGCCACTGCTCCCGGGGCACACGCTGGGCTTTGCCAGCCCTTGGAACTCACCCCCTTCCTCTGAAACCCCAGGATATGACTCTGCTGTGATGTCCTCCTACCCACCCCTGGGCTTGGGCCCTGGTCCCTGCTCCCAGCCTGCTTGCTGTTTGAAGTCATGGAGACTCTGCAGTCTCCTGACTTTTTCTTGTTCATCTCCCCAGGGGGCCCCCTTCTCTGGCCAGTGCTAGGATCTATCACTTCCGCCTTCTGCTCCCCAGCGCCCTCAGTGTCTCACAGTCCTGCAGAAGCTCATCCTTGCTTCTGTCCAACTAATCATTGCCTCATGCCTTCTCTCAACTGAGTTCAGAGGAAGTAATCCCCCAAATGGATGCCTTGGGGCCACTGCTGGTGGTGATCTGTGGCCTCAGCTGCGCCCCTAGGTTCCTGGGCCAAGTAAGCCCCTGCCTCTCCCCCAGCAGCTCCCAGGAAAACACTGCCCAGTTTCTCCACTCTCCTCCCTCGTCCCAGCCTCTCTTGCTCAGCAGATAACCTTCTAGCACAGAGCAAGCACCAAAGCTCTGGTCTCTCCCTCCTGCACACGCACCTTCTCACTCTGTCCCTCCAGGCTGGAGGAAGAGGTGTCACCCCCGTGCTAGAGGCTCACCCTTGCTCTGGGCTCTTGATCCCCTCCTTTCCCATGACCCCTGGACCTGCATCTGGCTCCCACCGAGTCATTCCTCTCCCTCTTGTACTTTCAACTTCTCCTTCTTTACTGGTTCCTTCCATATAGCCTATGAGTGTGTTTTAAGTCTCATACTTTAAAAAGTCTCTGGCAACATCCTTTCAGTAATTGGCGCCTGACCGTCTTCCTCGCATTGGCAGACACATTTTGGGCAAAGAGTCCAGACTCACTGCCTCTATTTCTTGACCCTCACACACTCTTGCACTCCCTGCAGGCAGCCCCGGTCCCTCACTCCCCTCTGTAGCCTCAGGCTGTCACTTCACTTGTCCCCACCCAGCCCTCCAGCCGCAGGAGCCACATGCCACTCTCAGAACAGGCTGTGCAGGCCACTCTTTGATGCCATTGTTCCCCACACTCACTTTCTCCCTGGTGCACCTGGTAAGCAACGTTTATTTCAAAACGTCCTCTGAGAAGTCTTTCTGGACCCTCCCTCCCTCCTACGCCCACCAGGGAGAAATGGTCACTCCTCCGTTGTGTTTTCAGCTGTCCTTCGAGTCACAGTGTCTGTGACCATTTCCTTTCCATGTTTCTGTGCTTCCTCCCCACCCCACCCCCCACCCCCAGCAAATATCATAAGCTCCCAGAGAGCTAGGACTGTGCCTTAATTGTACCTGCATTCCCAGTGCCCAGAATACCTGGTGCATCTCCATGACCCATGTTCAGTAAGCCAGTGAATGAGGTTTGCATCGGCATAACTAAGCGTCCCCACACCGCAGTGGTGGGGTGGAGGGTCTGCCTGTGATGTCCCTGTAGCAGGTACATGATCCCCAAGAGTTTCCTCTAGATCTCTGAGCATGCATGGCACTTTTTAGAAGCTATCTCATTCTTCCTGATGGCAACTCTCAGGTAGATAGTATGACCTATGTTTGACAGATGGAGAAACTGAGGCTCAAGGAGTAGAAGTAAGCTTGCCCTGGTCACACAGCTGATTGCAGTGGAGGTGGGATTCCGGCCGAGCCCCTCACCTTTCCATACACCCGGGCACCCCTCCGTGGCCCAGCCAGGGTATGCTCGTTGAGTGCCATCTCAGCCGTCAGTCTTTAGAGACATATTAAGAAGGCAGGGCAGAAGCAAAAGCGGTAAGTAGCCCATTCAGACCCCAAGGGAGTCATAAGGGCTTGTGGGTTATCAATATTTGAAGCCATGAATTTGTGCTTTAGTTTTGTTAATTTAGCTACTATCATTACTTTAGTTAACAGGTCCACCTTACTGAGAAATTAGACTTTACCAGAACCGTCAGCAAGGGCAGCCTGAGAAGCCTTTCAGTGTTGTTCACCAAGGCACGCATGCCCTCCGTCACTCCTAACACACCCGCCTGGACGGTCCCCGAAATCTGCTTCAGGGACACCGGGTGCTGACCTCCCACCTTGAAGCGTTTGCACCAAGTCCTGAGGCTTCCCAGTTGCCCACCTAAGCGGCAGAACTGAAACCCTGGGCTGGGGGCGGAGCGACGGGAGGGGGCCAGCCCTTCAGGGAAACTTGAAGAAGTGTCTTGCCTCCTCCAGCACATCAGCTCCGGTCCTCCTCCCCACCCTTCCCTTTTTGTTTAGTTTGACCTTGGTCACTGATGACAAGGCTTCTTTTCCTGCCAAACCAATCAATAAGCTAAACAGACAGAAGATGAGTATTTAGACTATGGGAAGCCAAACTCAAACACAGATAGGTTATCAGTCTAGTCCAGAGCAGACTTCTGAGCAAATATTTCATTAACAAATTTTTCATGGCAACTTGCATGTTAAAAAAAAGGAGGCGGGAGGGAGAGAGAGAGGAAAAAAAAAAAAACAGTGGTAGGGTGTAAAGAAAAAGGCTGGCTGAATCTTTGAACTTGAACTGTCCTGGGAGGGGGGGCTTCTGGGAAGGAGGGCCACAGAGTGAGGAGAAGGGTAGGGAGCACGGAGGAGCCCCCAGGATGGAGAGTCCCAGCCCTTTAGAACCTCTCAAGTTTAAACCTCCCTCTCCTTGCAGGACTGGGCTGTGTGATTCGTCTTTAGCCATCTCCAGGGCACTGGGGCTGGTTAGGCTCCTGCATGCAAACCCAGTCGGGGAGTCAGCAGCTGGGCTGGTCCCACTGAGCGGGCTTGGAATAAGGGAGGGGATATGGTGCTTAGAGAGCCCCACGGGGGAGCTGGGGCACAAAGGGAACACAGACCATCATAATAATAAGAGCAACTGTTTACTGGTTGCTAAGTTATAAGCACCTTCGAAGGCTCCCCAGTACCCATCAATTCATTCTCACGCCGAGGCCTACGTGATGGTAAGCACTGGTACACGTGCCCACTGGCATCTGTTCTGACTGCTCAATATTTTGCATCTCATAGTCTACTCACGACAATCCTACAAGTAAAGTACTTTGGTTTTCATTCATAAACGAGGAACCTGAGATTCAGAGAGGTTAAGCAACATCTTCAAGTTTGCACAGCTGGTAAATGGTAAGGGCAGAACTGGGAACTAGGCCTGTCTGATTCTGAAGGCAAATCATTTTCGGCTCATTTCCACTGCTTCAATAATTGTTTTAAGAATACAGTCAAACCTTGGATTGCGAGTAACTTCTTCTGTGAGGGTTCCACAAGACGAGCAAACATTTCTAATACATTTTAACTTGATAAACGAGCTATGTCTTCCAATGTGAGTAGTACATGATGCTGAATGTCATATGATCACAACAGAGCTGATGGTTCTTACAATGCACTTCGATATACAAGTGCTTTGGATTACGAGCATGTTTCTGGAATGAATTACACTCACAAACCATGGCTTTTCTGACTTTAAAGAGAGGGTCAGCAAAACATGGAATTAGTAAATATTCAACTCCTTTTTTTAAAATAAAAAAATGTTTTAATGTTTATTTATTTCTGAGAGAGTCAGAGAGACAGAGCACAAGTGGGAGAGGGGCAGAGAGAGAGAGAGGGAGAAACAGAATCTGAAGCAGGCTTCAGGCTCTGAGCTGTCAGCACGGGGCTCGAACTCACGAACTGTGAGATCATGATCTGACCTCAAGTTGGATGCTAAACTGACAGAGCCACGCAGGCACCCCTTCAACTCCTTTAAGTGCTGAGGGAATAGAGTGGATTTTGAATCCCTGTGTCCTGGGCTCCTTCCCACCTTAACTTCTGTAGACAGGGCTCCTGCCTATTGAGGATCCCTTCTTGCCTTCATCTGGACTCCTGTGTATACCATTCAGGCCTCAGCCGACAGCCACTTCCCAGGGCAGCTCTCCGGCTCGCCCTGCACCATTTGTTCTTGTTATTTTCTAGCCCTTCCTTCAGAGCACTTGCACCGATACTAATCTCCACATGCAACTTGTTGATGAATCTCTGTCTCCCACATAGACTGGATTAATACTAATACTAATACCTAACCCTTATTCCGTGCTTAATACAAGCCTGGCACTATCTTAAGGGCTTTACATATGTTAACTAATTTAATCCTCTCAAGAACTCTGTGAAGTAGTAAGGTTAGTGTTCCCATTTTACAGATAAATGAGACATACAGACATAAAGGAGCTTGCCCAATGCTACTTCGCTAGTGCGTGAGTGAGACAGAGCAGGATATGAACTCAGGAATTCTTTGGTTCCAGAATCCATGCTTTCTCTCTTTCGTTTTTAGATAGAGAGCCTGTATACATGCACACAAGCAGGGAAGGGGCAGGGGTGGGGGGAGAGAAAGACAGAGACAGAGAGAGAATCTTAAGCAGGTTCCATGCCAACACCAAACCCCACAACCCCCACAAGGGTCTTGATCCCATGACCTCACTGTGAGATTATGACATGAGCTGAAATGAAGAGTTTGATGCTTAACCAACGGAGCCACCTGGGTGCCCATGAATCCATGTTCTTAATCGTGATGATGGCCACAGATTCCTCCCATCTTGGTCTGTACACTCCTTACAGGTGGATTCTATTTCTCCACCTCTTGACCCTGGGACACTCAGGTGATTTGCTTTGACCAGCAAAATGCCATAAAAGTGATGCTATATGACTCCCAAGGCTAGGGCTTGACTTGGCAGCCTCTGCTCTCCCTCCTTCTCCCTCTCCCCCCTTTTCTCTCTGTCCCTCTATCTCTCAGAATGCTGCCCTGAGACTACTGCTTAAGGAAGCTGGAGGAAAACAGAGACACTCCAGCCAACAGCCTGCACCCACAGCCGGACCTGTCACTAGAGGGAGGCCATCTCGGACCTTGCGGCCCAGCCAAGTTCCAGCTGAATGCAAGCACACGACCGAGCCAGGCACGGGCAGCAGGGGAACCAGCCAGCCAGCCCACAGTGTCATGAAAATTAATGAATCATGGCTGTGCTCAGCCACTAAGTTTTGAGAAGTTCTGTCGCACAGCAAAGGCTAACTTGGCAAGAACTTTCTTGTTCATGTCGCATGCCTCATGCCTGGTGAGATGCCTGGTACATCGCGCTTTCATGGTAAAAATGTGTTGACTGAGTGAACACACAGAAGTGGGATTGAACCAGCGAGACCCCTGGAAGATGGTGGCTGGTCATATGATACATCATGGAATCCATTCCATGCGATGCACTGTGGAGTCCCAGAACAGATGATAATTTCAAAATATTGGCACTCTTAATTTTCTGTACTTGCTTTCAGGTCCTTATTGATCCAATTTCAGAGTAAGTTATAAAGCCACCTGTTGACATTTTAACATTAAAATATTTTGTTTGATGTTTTTATTTATTTTCGAGAGAGAGACAGAGACAGTGCATGAGCAGGGAAGGAGCAGAGAGGACTGGAGACTCAGGATCCGAAGCAGATTTCAGGCTCTGAGGTGTCAGCACAGAGCCGAACACAGGGCTTGAACCCACAAACTGTGAGATCATTACCCGAGCCGAAGTTGGACGCTTAACCGACTGAGCCACCCAGGCGCCCCGACATTTTAACTTTTTATCCTTTGTATTCTCTTCTTTCTTAGGCTCTTCAGCCATTATCTTGACATTATTTTATATTTGTTTGTATGATTATTTGATTGATGTGGGTCTTCCTATGACTCAGACAAGGCAGGGACCCCGTCTCATTTTGCTTATGGTTGTAGCCCTCTTCCTGGCTCTTACCAGGAGTTCAGTATGTACTATTCCATGGCCTGAATTAAAAATGTGAATTTTAATTTATTCTAACTTCCGGTTTCCTTAGGCTGGTATTAAGCCCTCATCTGCCTGTTTGAGTTTTCCTTTTTCAAATTCTGAATTATAGAATGCTAGCGGGGGTCAGGGACCTTTTTTATAGGAAAAGGACATTCAGAGGATAGCAAGTCATCCCGTTGTCACACAGCTGGCTTACAGCGGCGTCCAGACATTAGGTCACATGTTTGCCATCCACCGACTTTACATTCTTCCAAAGGGTAGACTCTGAAGTCCCCATCGTACAGATGGACAAACTGGGCCAGCGCCAGCGCCAGACCACAGATGACTCATCTCTCAGCTGAAATCTGTCTTCATGAGTCCACGCTGACTCTAGGGTTAAGCTTCTGCCAGCTCCAAGTGTTTTTTTCCCCCTTTCATGTTGCTCTCAAATATATTTCTATCCTCGTCAGGCCCTCCCCCTTGTTCCCATTTAACCTGAGCAAGTTAAACCCACTTTTGATCATCGTGTGAAAATCTGAAGCAAAGTGCTTCCTTCAAGGCAGATGTTTGGAAATGCTGAGCTGCAGGCGTTCAACTTGTCAAGTAACTTTTCAACTGATGAAAAAAGGGGGAAATGTAGGTCAGAAAGCAATAAACTATATTCACATCCCATATATCATTCCGGTTAAGGAGCTGACTTTGAATCTCCACCTTTTACTAAAATGAAACAAAAATCCAAATCCAACCCAAAGCATTACGGCTTTAAGTACTGAAAGTATTTATTATTTCTAGTCAAGTAATCCAAAAACATAATCTCAAGAACATCTATGCCCCAGGAATGTCTCAAAACGCCGTGGATTTGATGTGATCCCTTTATCCAGATGTTTGTGGAAAAGACGCTGGATGGCATGAGGGGAATTAAAGATTTATTTTTAATATTTGAGAAAAGGCATATTTCTAATAACAGTGAGCCTTAAAATGTGTCCTCAATCTTTGTTGCCCCTTCCATCTTTCTCATTATTATTTCTTTGAGTAAGGGCTCTCCGCTTCCAAATGATCAGTCTCTTGTTTTCCACACGTTAGTATTTAGATATTAGGAGAACAAGGTCATTGAGGTGCCTCCACTATGACTTTGACATTCACATCAACTTCATTTCAGGAGACAAGTCTCATCCACTGAGTAGGGCTAAATCCCCAATAAACTGCCCAAATCTTGTAGTCTTGCAGCAGAGTGTAACCTGCCTCTGAGGACGATGACATGTTTCCCAAGTGTCCCTGAAATCTACAATCATGGCACCAGAGACCCCAACAGTTGCTGTCTCCCCCCTGTGTCCAGACATCTGACAATAAAGTGTCTGGGAGTCATGAGCTTTTTATTATTTGAAGGCATTTCCCTCATCCATTATCCCCTTACCCGTAGAGCAGAGTATTCTAAAACGTGTTAGATTGTATGAGTTGACTGAGTTTACCTGCTGGAGAAGATACGTTTCAGGTTCTGGTGGCAGAGAAAAATTTAAAATTAGGTCACCTCATGGTTACAAGTTGTATCTATAACAGAAACTAAAAGGTCTCTGAGATCATAGGCGGTCTTTGGTTGGGAGCCCAAAAGGGACCTACTGTGAAATATTCTTTAATTGGTTTGTTACATTCAAAATAAAAAATATATATACTGAATATCTCTGTGGAAACTGAAGTTTTGATAAAAAAAAAAAATACAGCTAGGTTAAAATCCGAAATCTGAGCTCGAAAATCAGTGTCTGGAATACTGTCGTGTGTGTGTGTGGGTGTGTGTGTGTTGGGGATGCCGCCTGTGTGTTGTGGTTTTAGGAAAACAAAAGAGCCCTCTCTAGCTTCTGAACCTTTCATTTAGTTCACTACTTCTTGAAACTTGATGTATCAGGATTCAGTCTCTTGTTTTAAGACTTGGGGACTTCTGTAACACAGATAGTTCTTTTCACTTCGGCCAGCATTCGTATATGGTGCTTACTTCCTGCTAGGTATTCTTCTAAGGTTTTATGAGTAGTGATTTACTGAATCCTCTCAGGAACCTTCTGACTCAGGTGTGAATGTTGTCCCCATTTTGCAGATGAGGACCGGAGACACAGAGGGACCGAGTCACACATCAGAAGCCACAGGGTCATGTGTGAAATCAGGAAGTCTGACTCGTGGCTTTCTTCCTGCACCTTGCCGCCTCATCGGCCCTTGGTCTGCATACTTCGGGAGCCCTCCTCCTTAGGGAAAGGCCGGGGAGGGTTGCATCTTACAGAACAGGGTAGCACTGGTGGGAAACAGGTGCACCAAGCGCACCGGGGAGGATGGAAGCCTAAAAGAGAGCAAAAGGAACAAAAGGGAGGGTGTGAATAATGAGGAAAAGTCTGCTTATGTCTTAATTATGGCAGCAGCTGAGAGAATTATCACAATGGATGCCCTTGCAGTTCCAGGCAGGTTGCTTAATTACAGAGTTCAATCCCTCATTTTACAGCCAAGGGAAACTGAGGCTGGGAGAACAGACTGAGGACAAGAGAAAAGAACGTACTGAGACTTCACAGTGGGTTAGCGGCAAAGCCAGGACTAGGGTGCCATTGCCCTGATTCTAGATCCCAGGCCCTCTCCACTGAAAGCAGCCTTGTGGGTTCCTTGGGGGCTCTGATTCACTGAGGGGGTGGGAGGAAGCTCAATGCAAAGGAGCCTCCTTCTGTCTGTGGTTCTTCTCATGAAATGTTTGCTCCCTGGGTAGCATCTGGGTAGACGATGACACGTGGAGGAGAATTTTTGTCCTACTGTCTACAAGGATTATTTTTTTATGGACACATTTCCTGGGAGCACCCTCTTCACTCACCATTCTCTCTCTCTCGTGTTACTTTTGGGGAGTGGGTGATGTAGCTAGACTAGAAGCAGAGTTCATTGTCTCTGTTCCATTTCATGAAGACGCCTTTGCATTTCTGAGGAGCATCGGAGGGGCCAGGTAAAAAGCACAGGGGTTGAGGTGAGGGAAGAAATGGAGAACATGATTGGAAATGAAAAGTATTCAAATATAAATTAATATAAACCCAGGGGTCATCTCACATGCAGTCCTGGCAATAAGAGAGTCCACAATGTGGATGAACAAGTTAAAAAAAAGTAATCAAAGGTAAGAAAGAGGCGTATGTGAGGCATTAAGCGTCAGGTACAGAGGCGGCCAGGGAGGATTACCGAACAAAGTCCAGAGAGTGTAAAAAAAGATAAGAAAGGCAAAGGTAGCGAATGAAAAAGATTGCACTGAAGGTTAAGAGAAATCATGGGAAAATTTTCTCAGTGCATAAGGAACACAGGGGTCATTGAACTAGACAGCTGGGTGGCGAAGACACGGGAAGGGTAATTTATTGGGAAAAAAAAAGAGCAGTAGATGTGACTAAAACAGTTTAAATAAAATTTTTGCCCTGGGACTTTCAGGATAATGGGAAACAAACGTTAGAAACGGACATACGTTTTCTGGGGAGAAGCCAACGAAAGATTGAAGGCTAGCAAGACCACGTCACTTCGAGAGACTCAGAAATGAAGCATGGAGGGGCGCCTGGGTGGCTTAGTCGGTTAAGCGTCCGGCTTTCGCTTAGGTCATGATCTTGCGGTTCGTGGGTTCGAGCCCCGCGTCGGGCTCTGTGCTGACTGCCAGCTCAGAGCCTGGAGCCTGTTTCAGAGTCTGTATCTCCCTCTCTCTCTGACCCTCCCCTGCTCACGCTGTCTCTCTGTCTCCTAGAAATAAATAAAAATATAAAAAAATTTAAAAAAAAAAAAAAGAAAAGAAATGAAGCATGGAAAATAGAAAAAACCGTTAGAGACTTCAGTCCAAGGAAGAACATATGCAAACACACCTGAATAATAAATAACAGGAACTTAAGAAGGGAGGATTTGAAAAGCAAAAGATTTTGGCGGGGGGTGGAGAATCCCACGAGCAAACAGTCAGTGATGGCTCCTAGCTGTCTTATAGCATTAGACACACCTTATCTTTGACTCCTCTCTCTTCTTCCTGCCTATGTTCCTTCTGTAAGGAAAGAATGTTCATACATATTGAACATTTGCCACAAGATCGGCATTATGCTTCCTATTTGGGGAGGTGTGTAGATGAGTAAGATGTCTGTGGTCCTTGCCTCAGGGAGTTTACGTTTCAGTGGAGGGGGACATGCTCGGTGAGCAGCTATAAGATGCAGCCAGAAGCCACGGAACTATGGGTTGTGTAGGAAGAGAAATGGATGGTCATTTTGGACTGAGGCCATCAAATTCCAGATGAATAATATTAATACTTGTTAGAATCACAATAAAGAACAATGGCCCCAGAGTTTTGGGTTTTATTTCATTTTGTATAGAGTCGAAAGGTTCCCATAAAGTCAGATGTTGGTGGTAATGGTTATCTGGGGGTAGATATTCCAGGAGTCCCTTCCATCACATTATATGTGGTCATTTCTGCAAAAGCTTGGGAGATCCATTCCTGGAGGAGGCTGGTGAGTGATGACTGTGTCCCTGAACCTGGGACTAGGGCAGGGGTGAGCGTTCCACCCACAGGGAAGACGTGTAGGGGCTGAGTTGAGCGCCCTTGTCTCAGGGGACCCCTGTCCCCCCACACAGAGTGAGGGAAACCCCAGTGGGTTCTGAAGAGCACAGAGGTGTCTGAGGCAGGAGTAAAGGTGGTCAGTAAGGACAATAAAAGTCTAAGCGTTCCACCGGGAGAGGAGGTAATTTAATTATCCAATTCAGTGTAGTGACAAAGAAGGTAATGAGACTAGAGACAAGAAATTCAGAGGTAAAACAGACCCTTCACGGTCACAGGCAGTAGGCTTGGAGGAGGAGTCTGAGTGCAAAGGCAGATAAAATTTTAATGCCTTTGGCACCAAGATCTGGAGCAATAAAAGAAATCAAACGTTATTCTGGATTGCATAAAGAGAGAGGCTGTGAAGAAGTCAAAGGCGATTAACTCAGTGATGAAAGGGAATGGTGGTGTTTGACCAAGGAAACCAGAGAAAATATCTGCTAAGATCTCTCTACTGCCTGTCTCTTTCCACCCAGCTCTTCTCGTTGCCGGGTTCACATTTCACTTTGACTTTAGTTCTCTATGTTGTTGCCGGCCCTACACATTGAGAACAAAGGTGCATTAGTAACAGTCATTCATCCAGATGATATTGGTTTTTTTTAATCTTTTTTATTTTTTAAAAAAATTTTAATGGTTTATTTATTTCTGAGAGAGAGAGAGACAGCGTGAGCAGGAGAGGGTCAGAGAGAGAGGGAGACACAGAATCTGAAACAGGCTCCAGGCTCTGAGCTGGCTGTCAGCACAGAGCCCGACGAAGGCTCGAACCCACAAACCATGAGATCATGACCTGAGCTGAAGTCGGATGCTTGACCGACTGAGCCACCCAGGCGCCCTCATCCAAATGATATTCTTATAGAGAAGTAGGACTGGGTGAAAGTGAGATGTGGGGAAACATAACATTTTCGTCCTCCTCCAAGCTTTGCTAGGCGCGAGGTGCTCTATGCTGTCTGAGAATCCTTCCTTGAGACCCCTTTCCAATGATATAAAACACAGATTCAAAAAACCAGTTACTCATTTCTGCTTCTCAGGCTGTCTTCTATGACTATGAGGTACCAAAGAATATTTTCTCAGAAAGAAATGAGTAAGAATCAGATACAATTATATTACTAGTGGTCCAAAGGAAAGTGGCTACAATCTTTAAGTTCAAATAGAAACAAATCATTTTACTGATTTAAGAATCTTGCTTCCATTGGGGGTGTGGGGGGTGGAGAGTTAACTTCTCACTGACACAAATGTTCAAGTTTCAGTCTGTTACAATGAAGCTTTCTTAACATTTATTCTCAAGAGGATAATTACATGTGAATATGCCAGAGACACATAAATGCCTGTAAACCCATATCATTTCCAACATCACTCAGAAATAAATACCTTCAGATACCTTGGAGTCAACCAAGTCTCAAAAGAAAGAAAATGATAGGGAAAAGGGAAGTAGTTTATCTAACTTCAGGGAAGCTATCTCCTCCATCCCTTGTTTACACCTGATAATATGTCCACCAATTAAGCATTTAACTGATTTCTTTAAGGTCAAGTTGCAAAGGGGTCAATTCAAGTTGGGGCGTCAGGGACAATTTCACATGGGAAATCCACTTTGTTCCTACAGCAGGTGTGTGTCTTGCCTAAAAAAACAAGCTTCTCAGGTGTGGTGGCCCCCATGTGTCCGAGAGCACTGGTTTAATATTAGCTCTGGGTACATCGCGTGGTTACAAAGAGTCCCTAAAACTACCCTCTGTCCAGGAGGTGAGTTTATTTTGAAATGGTTGACTGTATGAGGGACATGAGAAGATAATTCATTCAGTTGGAGGGACAGGGAGAAGGAATGGGAAGGGAATGAAGTTTAAATGTAAGTCAATATCTCTAGAGAATGTGAAAAATGCCAAGTTCTATGTTCTGAAGCCTTAGGGGATTTTGATGCCAGTGAGCTCATTTTGGACCCTCCTCTCCCTCACCCACCCAAGGCCTCTGGGCACGTGTCTGGAATGCGGAAAGGAAGAAAGTGATCTTCACCTACAAGTGCAGACCCAGGATTTCCATTTAGAAAAATAAGGTCCATTTAAGAGCAAAACAAAACAAAATGAAATGAAACGAAACGAAATAAAACAGTCATTGCTCACTGACTCAGTTTAATTAATCATACATTTATTGAGTGCCTACTGTGTGCAAAGCTAATCAGCACACATTGTAGAAGATTTTAAGGGGTTCATTTCTTTTTAAATGTTTATTTATTTATTTTGAGAGAGATAGAGCATGCATGGGGGAGGGGCAGGGAGAGAAAGAAAGAGAAAGAATCCCAAGCAGGTTTTCGCTCTTAGCAGGAAGTCAGACCCGAGGCTGGAGCCCACCAACCAGGAGATCAGACCTGGGCCGAAATCAAGAGTCCATAGCTTAACCGACTGAGCCACCCAGCCCCCTATAAGTGGTTCATTTTAAGGAGCTTAGGAAGCCGGTTGCATATACAAATAACACAAATGCCTAGAAGGTTGGCATAGTGAATAAAAAAACAGGGTGGAATGAAAAACCATATCCTCTGACTGTGGTTTTTTATCTCTCTATTTACACTTCGTTCTACAGCAGGGAGAAATCAGGGAGTAACGGGCAGGCGGGCAGTCCACAGTAGGGCGCTGCACGAATGCCACTGGCTTTATCCGAGGGTCAGGAGAGATTGTTCTCATTGATTATGGTCATGTGGCATATTTACCCATTGTGCCAATTAGCAGCCTTTAAGTCCTGCGGCAAGATTTCAGAGGTCATTCTGCCTTTAGAAACCAACTCTGAGCCGTGAGGCTCCATTCTGTATTTTGACCCTTGAGGGCTGTTTCACAGCCTTCTCTGGGAGTCTATTCTAGTCTGGAACATTTTCATCTTAAGGAAATTCTTTTTGTATTCACTCAGACGACTGGTTAATTTTGTCCCTGCTTCCAGATCCAAGAGCTAAGGCTACCCCCTTTCTTTACCCTAGCAATCGGGAAAGCCTTTCCCAGACAGGCAGCCTTTTTGAAATTACAAATAAGTCGATAACCACAGGACTGACCCAATTACTGGTGCGTGAACTGGGTGAGCTGGGGCCATGTCCTAGTATGGAAACCCGGGGCCGGTGTCAAGGAGGCCAATGTGATGGCAGGATCTTAGGTAGAGGGAAATGAGAAGCGATCGACTCGGCCCTGTACTGAGCTGATCTGGAAGTCGGCGGGGTGGAACGGCCTGGGCGAGGCTCCTTGTCATGCCTCCAATGGCCCTTTTCAGAGTGTGAGCAGACCTTACAAAGAGGCACTGACCTCGCCTTTCAGATGACTAGCAGCTCACCGTGATAACCAACCCCGCGGGGATTTCTTTACAGTGATGTATGGTAAAGGTCAGTCTGAATCAGGAAGGAGTCTGAAATGGAGGAGGAGTTTAAGAAATGCACTTTTATTACTTATGAGGGCATATGGTAACTCAGGCACATGGACGGGTCTTGTTTCGAAGCAAAAGGATCCTCTTTAATGAAATAACAAGAGGGATTTATAAAGAACATCACACCCACCATCTTATGTAAACGATGCTTGTTTACAATAACTTGAAAATATTTTACTGTCTCAAATGTGGTAGATATCTCCTTGAAATATTTAAACTTGCAGTGTGTCCTACTTTATGAAGCATGAATTGGCTTAAATGAAGGTAAATTTTTGCCTAGCCAATCAGAAGAATCACGTGTTCTAAATTAGTGGAGCTGGAATTAATGTGATACCACTATTTTCATGTTAAGATTCTAACGATCGATATTCACAAAACCCTGAAATTTAGATCAGACCGAATTCATATTCATGTGATTGGAACCGGACTGAAATTTTGAAGACAGCTTTTACCAAATCCATCCCCAGAGTAAAGTTAAACACAGGGAGAACTCCGTGTTTTCACGACCCTTCCCAGAATCCCTTTCATTCCCTTCCCTCCTTATCAACGGAAGAAATAGATCCACCATCTAACCTAAGTATTACTGGTATGGCTCCCTTTTCTTCTAGGCACACAGGCTAGACACCCAAGAACCACCTTTTGTGATCACCCCTTACCCTGCCTACACACCTACCTGACAACTCCTGTTTGTTCTTGTGATGAGTGTCTTATCAGATCCTTCCCCTCCAACTTCTTGGAGCCTTCCTTACCTCTTGCCGGGTCTGTTCTCCCAGATTATTGATATCTCCTTGCTCTCTGTTTCTGTTTCCTCTGATTCATTCTACTCACTATCAGCTAATTATCTTTCCTACGGCATGACTTTGATCATATCTCTTTTGCTTGTAAATGTTCAGTGGCTCAAGATTACCTACCAAAAACTGCATACGCTTCTCGGCCTGGAGATCTCAGAGTCTGGCCCAAACATCCTTGCCTCCTTTCAGTGCCCTAAACTCTAGCCAAGCTGACCTACTAGCCCACGTGCAAGCTCACTTTGCCTTTTTCCATTCCAGCCTTTTGCTGATGATCTACCTACCTCTGTTTTTGTCCCCCATCCCCAAAGCTTTCCTTTTAAATCCAATCCGAGTTCATGCATGCATGCATTCATTCATTCATTCATTCATTCATTTATTCGGTTCTTTTAGCAAACCTTTACCAAGTACCCACCAATGTTGGGCACAGCCTCTGAAAAAAAGCATTCCTCGATTTTCCCAGCTGGAAGTAGCCTGCCCCCTCTCGCTGATATTTTGGTGTTTTATTACCACTCTGAGAAGATTTCTCATAGGCTGCAAGTCAGGCCCTGGCTCTGCTCTCCAAACTGTCTCCACCTCTGTTCCCCCATCTGTGAATTTATAATTCCTCCCTCATGGGGTAGTTGGGCTGTTGTGGGGATTAAGTGTGGTATGTTATTGTTCTTACTGTTATTATTTATTATGTTATTACACCTCATTTCATTCTCCTTGAGACAAGGGCTGTGACCCTCTAGAATCTTTCAGGGAGTGTTGGCTTTCATCTTTTATTTTAGTCATGTTTATTTAGCTGCAAGACACAGCGATCTTCTCCGTTACCTCAGGAGAAAAGGGTTGATTGTAAGTCTTTCGATTGGAAGTGAAAACTCTAATCAGATTCTGGAGGTAGCCCTTGTTCTCGATGTGTGAGCTCCTCTCTCTTCATCTATTTTGTTCTCTCTTCCTTGCTAATGGCTTCTGCAACTTAGAGACAGGACCTATTGCATAATTTGGTAAGTCTGTTGCAAAATAAATGAGACGTCCCTTGTTTAACACGGAGGAAAAAAATGGGAACCAAAATGTGAAACTTCTTTCTCCAGAAGCCCTTTGTCTCCTTCTCTGTCTCTGTCTCCACCTGCATGGTGTTTTATACCGCTATTTAGCCCCGCCTACCCCAGGCATGGTGACACTGGCCGGCAGGGCAGTGCAGACCCTACGGTGCCTAGGGGCCCAGGCCTGCAACTTCGCACCACAGCTGGGTTCCCTTTCCCTGCCGTCCACCAGATGGGAGCACCACGCCTAACGGAGGCACCAAGCCTAAGTTGAGCCAGGCATCACCCCTTCCCACAAGACCCCTGCCCCAACCCAAGGCAGACAGCGATCCCCAGTGCCCAAGCTCTGCGGGTGATGATGCACTAAGTACCTGGACTGGGGGAGGCTGAGAGATTTGCTCCATTGAATCGCCACCAAATGAACCATGGTGTGCCAGCCCAGGGCAGGGACAGCTGTCACCGCGCCCCATTTCCAGATGCCACAGGGCGCAGGAGGCCGACCCTCTGAGCCCATACTCAGCTCCTGGCTGGGCAGTGTGGGGGGGGGAGGGAAAGAGAGGGTGGGACGATGAGGGGGAACAGGTCTGAGAACTCAGGGCTCGGAGGCAGCCTCGGGAAGCCGAGCGCATGATGCACGGTCCGTTGTCCCATCTGCTTCATTAACAAAACCCAAACTCAGAAATAAAATTCAGCACTAAATCCAAGCACGGGGCCCTGTTCTACCCTGGCTGCCTGCCCATGAAGCTGGCCCTCTTCAGAGTTTAAAAAGGGCAACATGCATTCGGAAGAGCATAGTTCTATCTTAACGAGTCTTTCAGTTGCATCTTCTACTGCAAGCTGGTTTATTCTTTCAGTTTCCCCAAATTAAATTACTGAAATAGAAATCTGACTGGCCCTACTCTTTTCCTTTATTCTTTTCTTTTCTTTCTTTCTTTTTTTTTTTTTTTTTTAACAAAGCACATAGGGGCGCCTGGGTGTCTCAGTTGGTTAAGTGACAGCCTTTGGCTCAGGTCATGATCTCAGGGTTAGTGGGTTAGTGAGTTCGAGCCCTGCATGGGGCTCTGGGCTGTTTAGCAGAGCCTGTGGCAGATCCTCTGTATTCCTCTATCTCTGCTCCTCCACCACTTCTACGGGTTCTCTCTCTCTCAAAAATAAATTCTAAATAAATAAATGGACAAAGCCACTTAGCCTAAAACATGGACTCCTGGGGCACCCCCTCGTGGGGCTGTGGAAGGGAAACCATGATTAACATCCTTAGTTTGGAGCTCATCAAATATATTGAATTTTGAATGAATTAATTTGATTTTTTGAATTAAAAATGTCCTTTGAGGCCCCTAGTTTGCAATATTTTCTTGCCAATGTTATGGTTACACTTTACATAAGGAAGGACTAAATGTTTTGTTAAGATACATCTTTTCCTATACATTATTTTCAGAAAATTATGTTGGCTGCCATACCTTTGTCTGAATCAATGAAGTTTTAGGTCATGTAAAAGCATGGCTCTGTACAACACATTTTAAAAATTATCTTGTTCAAGTCCTATCATTTTACAAATGAAGAATGCATTAGTTAGGTTAGGACAAAATAAGACAATTGTAGCTTAATACCAAAGCCAGAAAGAGTAAAGAGATGATCTCTATGTTAAAATTAAAAAGATTTTAAAAATCTAACAAAAGTACCTAAAACATGTAGATAAAAGAGTTCACATCCTTAATACACAAAGCAGTCAAATAAATCAATACGGAAAAAAAATCAATAGAAAAATTGACAAGCATGAGCAGGCAATCAACACAAAAGAGTACAAATTGCCAGTAAAATGTTCGGCTTCACTATTTAAAAAAAATTAAAATGACAACAGATAGACTTTTTCTCCCAATTGTCAAAGATGATAAAACCCAGGGCTGGTCTATAAACCTAGGGAAAAAGAATACTCAGAAGCATAGGAGGACATTTTAGAAGCCTTTCGAAGGTCACTCTGACAGTATTGATCAAAATGTGAAAGATACAAGAATTCTGACCCTAAATTTTTACTTCTAGGTTTGACTCCAAGACTCACATATGTGGACAATGGCATATGTATAGAATGTTTCATATATAGAATATTGTTTCATGACAATATTGTTTGTAAAAGTGACAAATTTGAAATACCTAACAATCTATCAAGAGAAGACAAGTTAAAATAAACTTATGATATTTTAGTCCATTTGATGAAATATTATGTAGCCGATACAAAGAATAAGGAAGATTTATGTGCATCTACATAAAGAGATGTCCAAGTTATATTGTTAAATGGAAAAAAAAGTTGAAGAAAAAAATCTATATTATGAACTCATTTATTTAAAACTTCTATATATTACTGTAAATGTTGCTTAATATCCATTAAACATTGAGTATAACATAAAATAACGTACCAGTACAGTTTTATTAGAGAGCATGTGTTCTGCCTATGCCCATGTGTGTGTGGGAGGAATATCCTCCAGGACCCCCATCTCAGCAGCGGAGCCACAGGACAGAAGCACATTATTCCTGCTCTTAATGAGCTCACAGTCCGGGGGAGGGGATGAATCTAGCTGCCAAGAATAAAAAGCAGAAGATGTAGTGTCGTTGGGTACTTACTGGCTCCGAACCGTTTTCACACTCAGAAACCCTGAGAAGTAGATCCCCATTTTTCAGATGACCAAACTGAGGCCAAGCCTATCTAGAAACACAAGGTGGTGCTAAGTACATGGCCCATCCCTTCCCCAGAGTCCTTAGACAACCACACACCTGGCATACCCACCTGTCCGTTGCAGCAGAGGCCTAGCACCATCACTGACAAAAAAAAAAAAAAAATTAGAAGTGACCCAAACATATTGTGATTACATACACAAAAATTTGCCAAAATGTTAGATCCTATTCCTATTTTCTCTCTGTTGTAACTTTATGGAATTTTTTATTTTCCTCAATATTTACAGTGACAAGATTGTTTGAGAAGCACTGGATCCCAGGCCTGGTTCTGTCACTTGCTGCCTGTGGGCTGTAGGCAAGCCCAGTGATAAAAGTGTCACTAACAGACCTGCTTTGTTTGTCCATCTCCAGATGAAACAAAGTCTGGGTGAGCCCTTTGAACCCAATAAAATAATGAAGATGACAAGTTTCTCCTCCACAAGACTTGAACCTGGGCTCCCTTCCCCCGCCCCCATCTCTCTGATGGAAGCATCATCACACAGAACCAGGAAACAAGGTCATTTTCTAAGAACCAGCTCACGTGCCTCTCCCTGCAACATATGGGGATCTTTCTTTGGAGAGGTTGCTCGGCCAGGTGAACAGCTGTTGCTGGGCGCCCTTATGAATAAGTGGCCATAACTCTGATAGAGGGAGCTTAAGAAGACGGCTTAACTACTTTGCCTTGAGAGTAGGCTTGTCTGGGGGTTTCCTTCATGTACACCACCCCTGGATTTCTTTCTGCTGCTTTTGTGTATTTGGTGATCGTGGAAGTTGGCATTCACGTAGAAAAATGCTCTCTGGGAACTCTGGATATTGTAACTTGACAAAATAAATGTTGGCTGGCACAATGTACAGAAAAACAGATTTTTATGAAATGTGTGTTAAATGGGTAAAGGGCCATATATGTCAAATGCCTTAAACTATGTCCATCCTTTGTTCATTGTGAGGGTTTTATCTGTCTGATAATATTGGATAATTATGAAAATTCGTATTTTTAAGGAGGTTTATGATGGTATTATTTATAATGGTAAAAATAAGAAATGATCTTATTAGATCTTATTAGAGGATTGCTTATATGAATGAAGGCACATCTGCACAATACAATATAGGCAGCTATTAATGAAGATGTGGCAGATGTGTGTATACATTCACACACATGCCCATATGCAAATATATGGAGAGGCATTTTGTTGTCAAAACTGGGGTATAAAACAATATGTGTAGTAAAATCTCATTTTGCTTTAAAATCCTCACTTCCATACAAAGTCTGGAAGATTATACGTCAAAATGTGAATGGTGATTATCCTTGGATGATGATACAAGATAAATACACATATATACACACATGAATGTGTGTGTGTGTGTGTGTGTGTGTGTATCTTACAAAATGACCATTGTTATTATTGCACTTAAAAAAAAAACATGTTGGGGCACCTGGGTGGCTCAGTTGGTTAAGCATCCAACTTCAGGCCAGGTTGTGATCACACAGCTGGTGGATTCGAGCCCCACGTCAGGCTCTGTGCTGACAGTTCAGAGTCTAGAGCCTGTTTCGGATTCTGTGTCTCACTCTATCTCTGCCCCTGCCCCTACTTGTTCTCTGTCTCTCTCTCTCTCTCTCTCTCTCAAAAATAAATAAACGTTCAAAAAATTTTTTAAAAACATGTTAATTTTTCTTCAAACATAGAATTAGGAGATTCTATTTTTTCCCATAAAAATCAGATGTATAAACACAAAAGATGCTCACTCACTGCACCAAGAATTCTGGTAAGGGGAGAACATTAACAAAGACCTTAGATCTCCCAGGAATTAACTGTTCCGGAAGGGATCCTGCGGAATTTTCAGAACTTTGTATCTCTTTTCAGCAATTTCCCTAGTCCTGAATCTCTGACTTTTGACAGTTTTCGCTCTCTTTTTCATCCTTAGACAGTGGAATTTGCACATACGCTTGTTAAAGGTTTATTCTGCCATATTACAAGTGCTGACGTCTCGGCTCCTTGTGGAAAAGACTGGAAACTCCTTGTGGACAGACACGCACATAGGTTCTTGGTAAATGTTGGAGACTGAATGTTCTGACAGAGTGACAGGCGTTAATGAGGCAGGTTCATTAGAAGCTTGTGGAGGGAGAGAAATCAATGTGGAAAAGTATAGGATGGATTATGGAGGAGATGGTATTGGCATGACTTTGAAGGAATTATCCAGGCGAAAATGCAGAGTGGAGGGCCACTGATACCAGGCAGAGGGAGCGGCAGGGTGAACCGACTGACTGGGTGTGCTTAGCACGGAAGAGGTTCTCGGGACTTGGGCCTTTCAGTGTTAAAATCCTAACGGTCCTCAGCAAACTGGGATTGACTGGTTACCTGGTGGAACTGTGCAATCAAAGGCAGGAAGATAGAAAAGCAAAGTTAAGAAACATGTCAACCACTTGGGTTAGAGTATGGCTTCAGCGTAGGGAAACTGTAGATAATAAGGTTAGGAAGGTTCTATTGGGCCTTCCTGAAGAGGGCTGTGAATGCCCATAGTACTTCATTTTGTGCAAGCAGTAAGACCAAAGGCACTTTAAATCCTAAGGCTTGACTCCTCTAGCACACATTAAACCTCCCTCTTTCTCTCTCTCTCTCTAATATCTCTCTTCAAAAGCATCTGTTACACTTTTGGCTCTTTTGTCCTGACATGATTTCTACCCCTTATGAAGTACACCTTGAATTTTCAAACGTAGTAATCAGATGCAGGTGAAAACCGCCTTCCCTTGTTGGAGGGAAGTCGTTTTACCCCTAATGGGCATGGCCTCTGCTGGGTCCTCCACCTCCGCATGCAGCCCTTCTGTGGCTGGCAACAAATAGGACTCACTGGCTGGGATTCAAGCCATGGCGGGTGGCATCCAGGGAGCAGAGCAGAGGTGGGGGGCTCCTGGGGAGTGAGAGCTGGTGACCTTGGCCTCATGTGCACTGTGCTGCTGGGCGGTGGGCCACACGTCACTCCTGGAGCATCTGAGGAGAAGCCCGGGCTGTTGGAGCATCGGGGTCTACCCAGAAGGCCATTGCCATCCGAATCCTGGTCTCTCTGTCTGTGCGCTATAAAAACTGACAAAAGGGGCCTCACTGCTGAGTTTCAGACTGAATGTTTAATGCAATTAATGCATATTTCATAGGACAATAACTGCCAGAGCTTTGCTCTGCCATCCTCCCCGGCTGAGTTATTTACACAGCCATTTTGAGCCCAGTCACAGAGGAAGTTGACAAATGAGTATCTGTGCAACACGTCTGGTCTTTTTCCCATGCAGATCAGGGCCTCACAACTTCAAAAAGTCCCTGAGCAGCATCTCAAACTCATCACCGCCCCTCCCTCAGTTGGGTGAATACATTTTCCCTTGGTAAAAATCCCTTGACTTCCATCCTTTCCTTTTCTCTCCTCGCTAGCCCCAAGAAAGGTATATAAAAAAAAAGGGGGGGTATGCTAATATCATCATGCCCCGAAATGAATCTTAGTGATTTCTCTCATTACAAAATCCCTAAAAACGAAGAGAGTGAGCTGTCCCCCTGGTCAGTGACTTTGTTTATTCATTGATCAGTTCTGACAGTCCTTTGCAAGGCAGCTCTGCCCCTAGGATGGTTTGACATAAATCAGGGGCTCCTCAGCTCACCTGTTCATCACTGGTGACGGATTTGGCAGGTTTTCACGCTCCTGTGAAACAGATCTCTGGACCAGGAGAGCCAGACTGGGACTAGGAAGGTAGCATTCAGCACGAGGGGGATGTCGACCGGCTCATATCTCGTGCCGTTTTTCACTTACTAGGCACAAATCCAGCCCTTTGAGTCTTCATTGTAACCTTCGATTAAACGTCAAGAAGCTTCAGGTGTACTTTGCTCAACTGTCGTGTTCATGACAAGTTGTAGATGATCGTTTCTTTGGGTAAACGTGATCCTGTGTTTCTAGTGACTCATTTAGAGATATTCTGGGTTGCTCTTTCTGGAACATGTGAACTTTTTCTGCCTCCTTCTCTCCACCCCAGTCACTCCGCCAAATACTTAGTAAGAGGAAAAAAAAAAATAATTTAGAAAAGAGCAGTTGAAAAGAACATTGAAACAAATCCTTTTACAATGTGTGAATATTCACCCTTAATATATTTATTTTGTCACTGTGGACTTTTAGATGCCAGGTTTTCCTTTTTTTTTAATTGAAAACATTTTTTTTTTTAAATTTTTGAGAGAGAGAGAGAGAGACAGAGACAGAGTGCGAGCAGGGTAAGGCCCAAGAGAGAGGGAGACACAGAATCCGAAGCAGGCTCCAGGCTCGGAGCTGTCAGCACAGAGCCCAATGTGAGGCTCGAACCTATGAACCGTGAGATTACAGCCTGAGCCAAAGTCGGACGCTTAACCGACTGAGCCGCCCAGGCGCCCATAGATGCCAAGTTTTCCTAAATAGACGTCCATCCACAGCAAAGGACCCTAGCAAATCAAAACAGCTGACTCGTTTTATTTTTTAATGATTGTACAAAGCTAAATTCAGCAAGTTTGATTTTTATGATGAATAGATTCTTAAAAGTACAGTCAGATATAGTAAGCTCTCTTTTATCTACCATGTTTGGTTTTGAGGTCCTGCCATGGGAGAAAGCATTGGGATGGTGGAAAGACTCAGGCCTCAGAGTCAAAAATTAGGTTTCAGATATTACACTCAGATACTCAGAGGGAAAGTTTATTAAGCCCTTTTGGCTGGTGAGAAAATTGAGATGTCAATGTCAGGCTGTAGTGACATGAGGCACTATCATGGTTATGACTTTATACTTGGAAGTCCTACTAGCCTGTGTTTGGTGTGTGCTCCACCTTCTACCAACTATGACACTTAGCATTACTAATTTTCATCAAGACTTACTTTTCTAACTGTAAAGTGGTTATAAGATAAAACTTACCTACAGTGCCCTTAGGATGGTTAGATGAGATAGTGCAACAAGCCACTTAGGATGGCGCCTGATGATTGCAAGCATGTGCTAACTCCGAGCTTAAACAGGATAGACTGTGAATCAGTGTGTTTTGATCTTCCCAGGCTCTCAGGGAGGTTGGCAGGACTTGGGATGTTACCTCCCCCATTTTGCAAAAAGAATATTGGAACCCAAAGAGATTCTAGGTCTTGCAAATCACATAATGAAAGACATAGGAAGAGAGTCCAGTGAGTTCTAAGAATTCAAACATTGCGAACTCAAACCCTTTACTTCATCCCTTGGACACTGGGCAACACGGCATAAAATGAAAGTCTTCACTTCCTTTCCTAGCACCCAGTTATTCAGCCTGAACTGACTGGGCCTAGAGAGGGAAGCAGCATCCCTAGAGGTGAGGCCTCTGACCCTTGGCTACTCCTCTCTCTTCTTTACCACAGAAATGATGCTGAAATGCTAACTTCTTCCCATTATTGAGGGCTTGCTTTTTGCCAACGATCTTCTTAAATGTTTTACCTACATGAGTGCTGACCTATGTGGATGTTACAAATGACCAGGCAGGCTCGGAGAAGTGGGGTCATTTGCTGAAAGGGGATAGCTAGCAAGTTGTCACGTCATGACTGTAATCAGTTAAGTCAGTGTGATCCCAAGTAGGATTTTAAATCACTTCACCACGTGGTGAATCCAGTTCAGTTTAAAGGTTCCCTTAAGCAGAAATGACCAAACCTGACTGATCATCTGAATTTCCCAGGGTGCTTATAAAATAATGCCGATTCCTAGGTACCACTCTTGGAGACTGATTCTGTAGGTCCAAGTGAGACCAAAAATCTGTGTTTCTTTAAATCCTCAGTTGTCATCAACCAGGTGTGGGAAGTCAGCTTTAGGACACATTCCCAGCTGCTCTCCAGAGTGACCTTGCAGATGGCTTAATTCATTACTTCCTGTCCTCTAGGGCCATTTTTATCTCTGGTGCCTTCCTCACCTTCAGGCTCAGTGTTTCGGTCCACATATCAAATATTTATGGAGTGCCTACTATGAGCAGGACATATTTGCTCTAAGAGACCAATAACTTATGACCCCTGGAATGACTATACACTGGCTGTGTATATGCAAGCTTTTGGAAGCATGTTTCTTTGTAAAGCCTTTATGTTTTTGGCCTATGTTTCTTCTGTTATCTATTGTCCCAGAAGTCAAGGGCCAGTCCCCTTTGTCTGTTTTTAAAAAAACACCCTATACAAATTAATGACACTTAATACCTGGCTCTGTAGTTAGTAAAACTTGTTGATAGCATGAGTTTGAACAAAATGGAAAATCCCTTCTTCAGAAGGAATTAAGCAATCACCAGTTTGGGGGGGGGGGGAGCGGTCTCTGGCCTGGCCCATGGAGGTTCTTACCGGAGTTCTTTATGGCCTCTCAATATACAGCAACCCAGCCTTCTTCTTCCAAATTGCCCCTCACACCCCACCCCAAACACAGACTCAATGAATTTGAACGGAGGAGAAGGAGCACGCAGTGCAGTGCTCCTGAACTCTAGCTCCACATTACCATCACATAGGGAGATTCTAAAATATACTAATGCCTGCATCCCCCCAGAGTCCAATGAAATGAGAATTCTGTAGGGATCCAGGGAAAGTTGTTTTTTTTATTTTTAGTTTTTTAAATTAATTAATTAATTTAATTTATGTATGTATGTATGTATTTATTTATTGAGATCCCCAGGTGATATAATGTATCGCCCATTGAGAAGTGCTACCATAGCAGAAGAGGACTGGGTTAGGAATTGGGAGGATATCTGGATTCACTCTAGCCTACGTGACCATTTACACATGGCTGTCGCTGGCTGAGCTTCCTCACACCTGTACAATGAGGATGCTGGACTGGATTTCTCATGGACTAGTCTATTTTCAGCGATCACATTCTAAGTTTTAATGATCTGGGGTCAGCTCAGATGAAGAGGGAGGGTTGGGTGGGGAATAGCAGCGCAGACCTTGTTTCTTTATAAGGGCCAGATGCACAGAGGGAGGCAGACAGCAAGAGGGAAAGAACGGGAGCTGGATGCTAATTGGAAAGGATAAGGGACATGTCGAGTCGTCAGTTTCCCTCGCAGGGACCTGGTCTGTGAGTGCAGGAGCAACACTGGTGGATCCCAGGAAGATCTTGGGCCTGCCAGTGTCTGTCCTCTCTCCTATCTGTCCATCTGTCAGCATGCTGTTCCACGGCAGAGGGCCTCTGTTTGTTTTCTTAAGACGATTAAGTCTTTCTAAGTCCCCCTCAGCAGAGCCTGTGATTGAAAGTGACACTTGAAGCCTACCTTATTTAAAAGCTGCCACTTTATATTAGTGGAAGGATCAGCTCTGGTTGGGGGATATTTTACTGATGCATTTTAAAACTTGATCACAGAGAAATGAACAGGTGTACAGGGGGGTGGGATGGGATGTACAGAAAAGTTGGAGAAGAAGTGACACGGTTCCAGTGTTGGTTTAGGCAGCTCCAAACAGGTCAAATCCAAAGTCCTCCTCCAAAAGGGCAAAGTACAATGGGCAACTGGGCAATGAGGAGGTGACTTTGAGTGGTGTGAACAGCTGACCTAAGGGACCTACGGGCCAATGGGGCGAGGACTGTGACCATCTGTCCATTGCTGAATTAGAACTCAGCCCTCGACACAGCTTTAAGTTGTTGCAAAGTATTCTTGATGCCTTCCTACCTTCCTTCTCCTATAGGAAGACAACTCTTTCCACACATACAGTTCCTTTCTTTCATCTCCATTTCTCAGAAAAAGTTGCTATAAGACAATTGTAGGGTGCCTACTATATGACAGACACCATCCTGAGCACTGGAAACACAAAGATGAGTGATTGGTACTCTCCCAGGGACTCTAAGGACTCTAGAAGACAGGAGTAGAGGTGCACATGACCAGTGCTAAGGGGAGGGAGAAAGCTTAGAGCATTGGGGTGTAGAGCACTCACCAACCTGGAGAGGGAAGAGGGGTGCTTAAGTTGATTTTTGCATTAGGAAAGAGAAAGTTATTCTAGAAAAAGAGAACAGCATGAACAAAGGTATGGAGGCCTCAATTTTGCATGTTCCGTTCAGAGAATTGCATGTGTTTCAATAGAGCTGAAAGAGAATTGGAAAGGAAGCTAGAGAAGAAGACCCCAGGAGCCAGACCACAAGGGATAGTGTAGGTTTAGTTGAGTGAGAAATTTAAGAAGCCATTGAAAGGCGTGAGACGGCAAAGGAAACAACCCACAAAACTAATAGGCAACCTCAAAAAATTAACAATAGAACTCCCTTATGACCCAGCAATAGCACTGCTAGGAATTTACCCAAGGGATATAGAAATGCTGGTGCATAGGAGCACATGTACCCCAATGTTCATAGCAGCACTCTCAACAATAGCCAAATCATGGAAAGAGCCTAAGTGTCCATCCACAGATGAATGGATCAAGAAGATGTGGTTTATCTATACAATGGAATACTACATGGCAATGAGAAAGAATGAAATCTGGCCATTTGTAGCGACATGGATGGAACTTGAGGGTTATGCTGAGTGAAATAAGTCAGGCAGAGGCAAAATACCATATGTTTGCATGTATATGAGGATTAANCAAATATCATATGTTTGCACGTATAGGAGGATTAGGAGGAACTTAACGGAGGACCATGGGGGAGAAGAAGGGGGGAAATGGTGGGGGAAATGGGGAGAGGCAAACCATGAGAGACTCTTGAATGCTGACAAAAACTGAGGACTGATGGATGTGGGGGGGGAGGGGGGAGATGGGCATGGAGGAGGGCACTTGTGGGGATGAGCACTGGGTGTTATATGGAAACCAACTTGACAATAAACTATTCGTAAAAAAAAAGAAAAGAAAAGAAAAAAGAAAGGCAGGCGTGAGAGAAGAGGGGCACCTGGGTAACTCAGTCAGTTAAGTGTGTGACTTCAGCTCAGGTCATGATCTCATGGTTTGTGGGTTTGAGCCCCACATTTGCTACTGTCAGCACAGAGCCTGCTCCGGTCCTCTATCTGCTTCTATCTCTGCCCCTCCCTCACTTGCCCTCTGTCTCTCTCAAAAATAAACATTTTTTTAAAAAAAGAAAGACTTGAGAGAAGAATATACAATTAAACATATATTTTAGAAAGATCACTTCAGGAACAATAGGAAACATGCATTAGAAAGAGAGAAACTTGGTGAAAGGGAAAGTAAACCTGCTTCACACTAAAAGGTAGAGGGCTTCTCTAACAGCCAAAGAGGCAGCTGTTTCTCCAGCACATACTGAAACCACGTAACAGAGGCAGATGTCTTTGTACTGAGTCTTTCCCTCCCCTTGAGCGTCTAGGTCTGGACATGGACCCTGGTCAGAATTTCTACAGATAGTGCGTGTAAGAGTGCCTGACCTTGACTGGGGAACATGCCTATTTCATGTTCAGAAGCCACACCTGCCAGGAATATGTCATCAAACTGTAGAGTCAAACCCTCATCACTTCCAACTTCTAACATTCGCTGCAATTTTTCTAGTGTGAGCATTGTCAGTCTGTCTTGTTCTCAGGTGGCTGACGGATTCACCTGTCTTTTCTCTTCAGCGCTGATGAGATCTACCAACAGTGAAAAAATCGAAGTGGTTTCTAGAGAAACAATGGAATCCAGTGCTGTTTAGAATCCAGGGTGGTTTAGACACACAGTGTCTGAGTGTGTGTTCCCCAGAGAAAACTTGACTTGGCTGCTCCTGCCCTATTCTACAGTCCCCTGGCAGATGGGAAGTTGAAGCAATTTTTCTAATCAGGAATAAAAGTGCAGGACATCTCACTGGGCCACGGATCTATGGTTATGAATCTAGTTATGAATCCCAGTTGCTGTCATCCCTGCATGAGAGCTTCTAAATCAGAATCACATGGAAACTTCAGGCTTATAAGGCTTTAGGCCCATGAAAGAGTCTTAGTGTGAGCCCTGCAGTCTCTTTCATGCATAACTCTCTCTCCCTCTGCCCAGAGTTTGTCCATCCCTGTGTAGCTTCCATGGAAGTGCTTGCCCCCATTGCTGGCACTGCATTCTCGCAAGTTTCTCTAGAATCTGATAGAGGATAATATGTTTTGTCTGCATCAGTCCTTCCACAGCCTGAATGTGTGGCTACCTGGACTAGCGTCCAAAGCATTGGGTCTAGTGGCAACCAGGGGACTAAAAAGAATGCCTTGAACTGGTCTGAGCATACCTGGCACCAATATCCTCTTTCAAACTGGAAGGACTTACTATGCAATTGAATATTTGTGGGGCACCTGGGTGGCTCAGTTGGTCAAGCATCTGACTCTTGGTTTGGACTCAGGTCATGACCTCATGGTTCTTGAGTTCAAGCCTCTGCTGACAGTGCAGAGCCTGCTTGGGATTCTCTCTCCCCTGCTCACTCTCACTCACTCTCTCAAAATAAATAAACAAATATTTTAAAAAAGGAAGAAATTGAGTATTTGTAGGGTCCAGATAAAAATTAGTTCTGACCCTTACCTCTTAGGGAGGTTTTTACTTTTTCCCCCTCTTAGGTTTTGTAAACTTATGTGATATATAAGTCTAGGTTTTTTTTTTTTCCTGGAAAGTTCTTTACCTAACTGTATTCTCTCTCAAATTGTAATTTGAATCTTAACATGGTCTCTTCAAGGTGCCTCTAATTTTCCCAAAAGTCATCATGGCTCATAACTGGGCCAACATTTACATTTTTTATCCATATGTTCAGCACCCAGGGATTCAAATATTCTCACCACCAACGTAGGGTAACCATTCTAATGTCGGGTACATGTGGTTATGGTACCCTAGGTCTAGAATTCTAGATGACATTTCCCCAGATTATAATTTTATGTAACTATGGACCATGTGGTCCAGTCCCATTGGGTTACTGCTGTTTAAAAAAAAAAAATCATCAGCAAGCAGAAGTGTTTCAAAATAACTCAAGTTTTTTACTTGTATTTTCAAAGCTTTTGTCTTTCTCTTTCACTATGATATCCCCAGTCTCTAAGATAATGACTGATCCATACTAAATGTACAATAATTTTTCATTAAATTAATGAATAAACACATTGACCCATACCAATTTATCCCCACTTCCTCTTTATTTCTCTCTCTTATTCGCTGTCCCATTTACAAGAGCTCCTCTTGGGATTTTTACCCCAAATTCCATCCCTGGTCCTTGCCCCAACTTGGCCTTAAAAGGTAGGAGAGGAAAAATGATGAGTGGGCCAAGCTAGAAGAAAGGCAGGTAACTCTATTTGAATTGTTTTGTCCCATGAGACTCCTCATAGTCACTGATGAGTTTTTAGTAGGGTCCCCTTTAGAAGAATGATTGTGAATTTGGAGACCTGCCCTACTCAGTGCAGCATACATAAGTTGACTGATTCCTTGTATAGGTGGTCTTCCCAAGGGAGAGTTATTGTGGAGCCTTTCTCCAGGCCACAGGGCTAGGTGCTGATGGGATAAGAAATATTGCATCTTGGAAAATGAAAATTCTAATTTTTTATATTTTAAAGAAGTAAAGCTAGAAGAGAAAGAAGTATATAACCTGAAGCTTGGGCAGGCTCTTGAGTTTTCCTAGCATGACCTAACCCTAAACTCTCTCTAGCACTATTGATATTCAGGTTCTAACATCAGGATGGAAATATTTTGGGTAGAGAAGTTAGACGGAGTGAAGGCCCCTAGAAATGCAAGGCAGAAAACTAGAAAATGAGACTGAGGTTGTATTCAAGAGGATGGTCTTGGAGGAACCAGGAACGAGGGTGGGATTATGATAAGATAATGAAAGTCCTCAACCAGGGAAGTGTTATGGTCAGATTTGCATTTAAATGATTTTTTTTTTTTAATTTGGTGGCTCTCTAGAGGACGGATTTGAGAGGGATAAGATTAGAGGCAGGGAGATCAGTAGGGAGAATGTTTCATGTTGATAGAAGAGATAGAGAGGATGGGGCAGATTTGAGAGTTTTTTAGAAGGTAGAACAGACAGGATGGCAAGTTTGATGGCATTGGGGTGGAGGGACAGGGATTCTCAAATTTCTGATCTGGTCATGGGAAATGCCATGCAACGGAGATTGGATATGGTCAAAGTAATACTGTTTGGGGTTGAGAAATGATGGGTTTACAATTGGATACGTTGTGTGGTCCATCTGGGTAAAAAAATCTAGCCCACTATACAAGGGTGAAGCTGAGGAGAAAGTTTTTGGCTATAAATATTGATTGAGAGTTATAAGTTTACATGTGGTAGTTGAAACACTCGGACTGGATAAGGTCAGAAGATAAGAGAGTCTAGGGTAAAACTCTAGAATGTCTATATTTCATGAGTGAGGAGAAGAAGAGGTCCCCACTCAGGAAATGAAGTAGTAATAAATCAGAGGGATATGATGAAGGCCAAAGGGGTATGCAATCACTGAAGCTAAAGTAATGTAAAATTTGAAGAAAAATGGCATTTTAAGTGTGTTACTTCAGTGAAGAGGTATGATCAGGATTTGAATTTGGCAGTTAATATTTTGTAATGACTTTGGCAAGAGTCATTTCAGCAGAGTAGTGAAGGCTGCCAGCAGACTGAAATTACTATGAGAAAGAGAGGGAGCTACAGAAATAGAGGCTCAGAGTATAGGCAAATCTTTCAAGAAGTGGATGAGAAAGGGAGGAAAGAGTGGGTTGTGGACATCTTTGTGTAGAGATGTTTTTCTTTGTATAGAGATGGTTTTGTTTGCTTATTTTACAGGATGAGCTACATTGAGCATGTGCATGGGCTGATAGGAAGTCCTGCCCATAGAGGAAGAGGTTGAAAATGGCCAATTTCAACCTCTTGGTTGAAAACCTTGACAAGGTCCTGAAGATATGGGTGAGGGTGGAATCAAGATCAGTCTGGGAAGCCTTGAAGAAGAAGAAGGACTTCCCATCCTTTGATACTAGGATGGGTGTGCTTAAAGATACCGGTATAGGTAGAGGTTGGAGATGGAAAGCTGAGGGCCACCACCCTTGCTAGCCTCAATGTTCTTTTTTTTTTTTAATGTTTTATTTATTTCTGAGAGAGAGAGAGAGATTGAGAGAGAGCAGGGGAGTGTGTCAGAGAGAGAAGGAGATACAGAATCTGAAACAGGCCCCAGGCTCTAAAGCTAGCTGTCAGCACAGAGCCCAATGCGGAGCTCGAACCCACGAACTGTGAGATCATGACCTGAGCTGAAGTCGGATGCTTAACCGACTGAGCCGCCCAGGCTCCCATAGCCTCAATTTTCTTAATGAATTAAAAAACTATATATCTGGTTGGAACTGAAGTTTGCAGAAGGCTCAGATTTTCTCCCTCTTCTGTGCTTTGCGGTCAAAGCTGCCAACAGTCACACACGAGTTGCTCATTCCAAACTGCTGAGCAGGGCCTCATCCTCATGGAGCCCCACAGCTTCCTGAGAGTGAATAGTACCAAAGGTTTGAATCCACAGTAGTGTTGCGTGAACCTGGCTAAGCTAGGGACCTGCTCAAGGTCACGGAGGGAGTGAGTAGAAGCACTGGAAGTGGAAGCTGCCTTCCCCAGCCCCGGCCCTCAGCCAGCCTACAAGCGACAGGAGGGAGGGAAGAAGGGACGCGTGTGATTCAGTGGGACCAACCCCACCGCAAACGAGGGGAAATCAGAAGAGCAGGTGCACTCGGCTGCTTCCAGGTCAGTCCTCGCCTGGCAGGTGCAGCCCAGGTGCAGATGTTTGCAAACACAGCCAGGCCCCCAGCCCAGCCTGGGGGAGGGAGGCAGCCACTCACTCTCCATTGTTCTGCTTGGCTCTTCGGGCTGGGGGAATCTTTGCTGTCTGTTCCTGAGAGCAAGGAGGCTTTGATTCTGAAGGAGCGGTACTTCTGACTTTGATCTTTCACAAACCAGGTCTTTGCACACTCCCAAGAGAACATTTTACATTTTAAAGGCTCTGGAGCTGGCTGTCTCTTTCGCTCACCTGTGGAGCTGCTCTTCCCCCCACGGCTCATCCTTCCAGCAAAACGGGCCCCTGGGCAACTTGCCCAGGACAGAGTCAGTGAAAACAGGCTGCCCAAGAGGGCTTCTGAGCGAAGAGCGAGCTAACAGCAGCCCAGATCATAGACTGACACAGACCCCCTCCCTTGGCTTGGGGCTTAGGGGGGCATCCACAGTTAGGGGGAGAAGAGTGAGGACAACATAAACTGGGAAGCCTCTCTCACCTGTGAACAGACAGGGACCTCTTCAAAGTGCTTGCAACACCTACTGAAGCTTCCCCGGCCTCTGGGAGGGAGGTGGGAGTGGGTTGGGCGGGTAATGCAACTTCCCTGGTGCAAATGACAAAAGCTAAAACCCGGAGCAGGTCACTTGAGCAATTTCGGATTGGGCAGATCCAGGATTATAGCACTCACCGTCAGACTTCTTCCCCTGCACCCTGTTAACCATTCCAGGGGCCCTGTAGGTAAAGCCAGAAGAACCCCAAAAGGCTTCCCAGGGCAGGGATATCCACGCTGGAGGAGTGTACCCATCTTCAAGGTTTCAGACCGCATAGCCAAGGGACCACTGAACTTGGGAGTTAGAAGAAGCTGACTCTGATCATGGCTCTCCCATGGGTCAGCAGTTGGAATCTTGAACAAATGACATAACCTTTCTGAACTGCTTCTGTAATAAAGCCTGTCTGCCTGCATCATAGGGGAAATTGAATAAGGTAAATTATTTGACATTCCTCTGTGAATTGTGAAGTGCTCCAAGCAAGTAAGTAGTTCTTTATCTTCATTCTTATTTTGCTCTGGAATCTTATTTGAGTCAGCCTGCGATCACTGGGGTCAGGAGTCCCTCCAGTTTGTCCTCAAGCTAGGCCAGGGACACGAACAACTCTCTCGCATCCACCTTCCCCATTTGCTGGACAAGCACTGCTCTCCATCATTCTTTATTTATTCTCAGGATGTTGGAGGTGGTACAGACCGGCCCCCTAACTGTGATGAGAAATCCGTATCTCAAGGTCTCCAGGTTAAGGCTCCTTCTACAATGCACACAGTTAGAAAAATGTGTTTTCCTTCCCACCCCCATCTGATGCCCTCACCAGGTCCTCTTGGACTGAGAAATACTCTGTAGGTATAAGCTGGCAAGTCAGCTCATCTTGGAAGGGCCCAGAGAACTGGTTAGAAAACAAAAGTGATTTTCCTTAATCAGGGCTGGTCCCCCGAGTTCCACCTGCTGCTTTCTAATCCTCCTCCCCCCGCCCCCTCCCCACCCTCTAGGGACCTCGGCCCAGCCCTCCCCAACTCTCCATTCCCCACCTGTTGCTGTGATTTCTTTGGTGGTGGGCAGGGGAAAGGGCCTCCCAGAAACCAAACACTGGCCATGGGCAGAGATAGCTTCCTTCCCCTACCTGGGAAAGAGGAAGTCCTCGCTAACTGGAACTACCTGGAGCTCCTTTCCAGGCACTAACTTACAGCCATAAGAAGAAAAGAAAAATCCTCTGCCCGATACCATTCAAAGAGAGAAAACCCCAACTTTCTGAGGCCAAGTTTCAGCCTTGATGTGTGTGGAGTCGCTGTATGTAAGACAGTGCATCCGTGGCCCTGATTTTTCTGACCTAGTCATCCAAGCTAGTTACCATTCTCTGTACACCACCCATTTATTCCTGTCTCCTGTCTCTGCTGATGGTAGTCCCTTGCCTCAAACACACTCTGATATTTATAAATCTTTTTCACTTAGCATTTCAAAAGGCTTTCATGTCTGTGATCTCACCCAATTGGATCATACCACGATCCTCACAGCAACCCAGAGGGTTTTGTTATTACTATTATTTAAATTATTATTCCCTGTTACATTTGAGGAACTGAGACCCAGAGAGGCTCAATGACTTGTTCAAAGTCACATCAGTAGTTAACATCAAGAGCTGGAATTAGAACAAGGACTTTGCGACTCCCCCTCCTGGGGCTTCTTCACTGCCCCATGCTATGTCCCTTTCACCACTAAAACACCTAACCTAAGGATGCCTCCAGGACCTGCCCCCAACTCAGCCTCTGGGTTAGTTTTTGCCTGTGTTATAATACCCCAATTTTCCCCAGTCTCCATCCCCTCAGATCATGTGATTTGGGTGGGACTGACCTCATCCCTGAGGTCTATTGGTGAACGCATGATCAGAGCTGACCAATCCAAGCAGTGCATCCCCTTGACCACAGAGACTGGTTCAGGAAAGAACGGGGGACCCAAACCAGCACAGTGAAACTTCTGCTGGAGTTATCTGGGAAGAGACTCTTTCTGCTGACATTTCTCAATGTGTAGAATGTAATCATGGACTTGTGGGGCCGCCACGTGGAGATGCCTGCCTGAGAATAAAGCAGACCAGGAGGAATGCAAAGCAAAGTAGGGACTGAGAGAGCCAAGTCCTGATGACATTGCTCAAGTCATTGGGTTCTATGGTGCATGAAGCCAATTAGAGCTGGTTGGTTGCCTGAAGCTAGTTTCAGTTGGGTTTCTGTCCTCTGTGTTAAAAAAAAAATGGCCTTGGGGCGCCTGGGTGGCTCAGTATGTTAAGTGTCAGACTTTGGCTCAGGTCATGTTCTCACGGCTGGTGAGTTCGAGTCCAGCAACCGGCTCTGTGCTGACAGCTCAGAGCCTGTAGCCTGTAGCCTGCTTGTTATTTTGTCTCCCTCTCTCTCTCTCTACCCCTCCCCCATTGGCACTCTTTCTCTCTCTCAAAAATAAATAAACATTAAAAAGAAAAAAACAGCCTTGACTAATTTCTCCACCCCTCTCGGGACATCCTCTATTTATTCCTTGCTTCTACATCCCCTTATATAGTCTCCTTCTCTGTTACTCTGGATTCAAACGTTATCAGTATAACATGCTTAAGTCTTTTTTTCTCCTTTATTACCAGCAGGTTGAGGACAAGAAACTCTTTTCTTTTACTTGTGTGATTGAAAGAGCACAGGCTTTGGAATCAGAAAATCGGGTGTGAGTCCTGCCTTCACTGCAAGCTGAATGGTCTTGAATGAATAACTTCATTTTCTAGAAACTAGGGTTTTTAAAATATCTGTAGGAGTTAAAAGAGAAAGAGACAGAGAGAGAGAGAGAGAGAGAAAACACCCTACTTTTCAGGCTTATGATGAAGAACAAGTGAGGTAATGCATATAAAAGTTCTCTTCAAACTTTAAAATAAAATGCTGTTCTGAATGTAAGAGATTATGTGGAAAAGTGTCTGGATTGTGGTAAATACCACAAAAGCATCTGGTAAACCAAAACAATAAATAAAAATAGTTATTGAACACAGCTTTTGTGGACTGTCATCAATTGCTTGTATTCTTTGTTTTATGAGCAGGTTGATGGCAAATTGGGACCAGAATATTTGGATGTTCTGGGGATTGAAATTTTTTTGTTGTTGTTGTTGCAAATTTGTCAGTAGAGTTCCTCATTGTGGGGCATCCATCACCAGGTGAGAGAAGGTGTGTAGCCTCAGAGGGAGGTAAAGAGACATAAGGCGTTGCTTTGTCCTTCATTGGCATTGAGGCCACACAGAAGGCTGGCTCAAGTGCCTTATCCGAGTAGGAGCCCATGTTGGAGGAGAGGGAGACTAGGGGGCATCTACCATCTTAATCCACAGCTGCTCACTCCAGTCCCCTAGTTTCAGCCATTTGCCAGCCCTCTCCGTCAAGAAAAAGTACAGAGAAGGGAGGTCAGCTTGGAACATTACCCTCTGGAAGACACCCATGCATTTCCACAGCCTTTTCGCCGACCGTTGGAGGCCACAAAGCTTTTGCACACTCATTTGGGGGAATGTGTGGTAGCTTTAGCTCCTTTTTGGTTCCAGCTGAGAGAGAACTCCTGAGTTGGAAACTGAGGTCGGTGTAGTTCAAAAGCAAGCTCCTGGCAACCTTGACCTTTTTAGATTCCTGGTCACTCACCCAGGTGAACTTCACCCAGAGAATTTGAAAATGCCCTGAGGAAATAGTTGTTTGTTAAATCATTTTGTGTGGAGGATCAGGAGAACTGAATGTCTCAACTTGGCATCATGTCATCAACTTCCTTTTTTTTTTTCTTTTGCTATTAATTTTGAGCACTTACCTCTGGTAGACCTCATAATGAGCACAATATGCAGTATATTATTTAATTCTCAACTTATCTCTGAGAGAGTTTCTAGTATTCCCCTATTATAGAGAGGGTTAAATAACTCACAGAAGATCTCATTGCTAGTAAGTGGCAAAGCTGGGTCTTATACTCAAGTTTATTTCATTCTAGGGTCTGAGTTCTTCCCGGCCACACCTCACCCCTTCATCTATGCTGAGAATCTATGGTGCCCATGCCTTTTCCTAAACAGCTGGCACATCATTGAATTACGTATGGAACCACATATACGGACAGATATATAATACCATAAACTCATCCAAGTTAGGGATTGAACACTCTTTTCCTCTGCATTTCTAGCAAATGAAAACCATAGGGAAATATGCCACATGGTGGTAGGCAGTAGATGAATGGAGATATGTGAGGACAGAAATGTGCTAGCAGTTCTCTAGCCTCAAGGACTTGACAATTAGCAGGAGAGACAAAGCATCTACGAACGCTAAAAACTGTAAGAAAATTCCTACTACAGCCATGATTATTGGCAAGTGAATGAGAAACTCATTAGGCATTAACTCTCACAGGGAATTAAATGTCTTTGGGCTGGCTCACCCTGTAATAGCCATACCTGCAATTTGGGGTTCTGACTTCCTAGTCCACTCCTGCTCAGGCTCCCAGGGAGTCTCTGGGAAACAGTCATTTCTGCTCCGTCTACTGCCTGTAAGGCAGGCCCTTGAGGGCAAGATGCTGAGTAAGTGACAGTTTATGATGATGGATGACCACTCCCAGATTACTCCAGCCTGCGTGTGGCCCCAAGCTTCCTCAATTTTCATTTAATTAGCTTCCTCCTTTCTACAGCTTCTCCCAGGAAAAGCAAGCTCTTGTTGCTTCTAAGAAATGTTTTGCCAGTTCCCATCCTTTTGGAAGACACCCTATGCCATATGGAAGACACAGAGAGGAAGTAGCTCTCCCTCTGCCTACATCCAATTGCTCAGTTCCCTCTTCCCCTATCTCAGTTCAAGGCCACCTCTAGTAGTCTTGGCTATACCCTACCTGAGAGAGTCCTCAAACTCCCAGGTGTCATAAATATCACTCATATCACTTATTTCATTTCATTGGCCTGATTGAACTTCTTCTTCCTTAGTCCCCACCCACCTTGCACTATCTCTGATTCTCTGATCTTTCAGTCTCTATAGCTGGGAACCTCCTGGGTTGTGCTTCTAACATTCCCAGAGGTAAATCAGTTTGCTTTTAAACCTATCTCAGATAAGGAGCAAGCTGGAAGGTTGCTTGTATTTCCAAAACTTTCTCAAAAATGGGTAAGTTGCCAGACCCGATGGGTAAAGATTGACTCACTATCAATGTTGTTCTTCTCTTCAGAGAACTATCCTAAGTTCTCCTTAGATCAAACTCCCGCAGAGGTGCCTGGATGGCTCAGTTGGTTAAGCATCTGACTCTTGGTTCTGGCTCAGGTAATGATCTCACGGTTTTGTGAGATCAAGCCCCACATCGGGCTCTGTGCTGGCAGCGCGAAGCTTGCTTAGGATTCTCCCTCTCTCCCTATCACTCTCTGCCCCGACCCCACTCACACTGTCTCAGTCTCTCTCAAATAAATAAGTAAACTTAAAAAAAATCTTGGGGCATCTGGGTGGCTCAGTCGGTTAAGCATCCAATTTCAGCTCAGGTCATGATCTCACAGTTTGTGGGTTTGAGCCCTGTGTCAGGCTCTGTGCTGACAGCTTGGAGCCTGGAGCCTGTTTTGGATTCTGTGTCTCCCCCTCTCTCTCCACTCCCTTGCTCATGCTCTGTCTCTCAAAAAAAAATAAATGTTAAAAAAATCAATAAATAAACAAACTCCCCCAAACTCATCATCTTTCTGTCCCTGTCTCCCTTTTCTGAAGGCATGTGTGTGTTATATATTGATTCAGGATCTAGCCCGGACATAACTGTGAAGTGGGTAGGGTTTTCCCAGCAGCCCCTTGCCTTTCCATTTCACACACACAGTGATCCAAGCACCACACCACAATCACCACCTGCTCTGTAGTGAGCCTCCCCGGCCTGTTATAGAAAACACACTTTCAGAAAGCTGGGAATTTTTCCAGCACTGCGGTCTATTTTCCCTCTAACTAATGTTCCTTTTATCCTCCCTCATATTTGGGGAAAGAGAGAGAGAGAGAGAGAGGAAATAGGAAGGCTGGAGAGAATGGAATAGCAGTGAGATTCATCATCTTGCAGGTGAATCCAGGTATATTTCACAGAAATGCTGCATTGTGTGTTGAAGACCCTTCATTGAATGTCCATCTTCCTCTTTGAGGCTCCTGGAAATAGTCTGAGGAAGGCTCCCCCGCTAAGGTGAAGCTCATCTCCTCCCTCTGTCTGGATTTTAGAAGTGGACCTGGGTCAACCCCCTGCACAGGTGCCTGGGTGCTGGGCTAGAATGGAGGAAAGATCAATCTCTGGATTCCCCCAAGGTCCCCTCCTTTATTTGCCTCCCTTTTGTGTACAGTGCTTCTTCAGCACTCTCCACCCTCAGCTCCAGGACTAGCTGTGGTGGTGCCTTCACAGGACCTGCCTGCTGGATGGAAGGGCAGGCTCCAACTATACAGCCATGAAGTGGTTTTCTGTCTTTTAGGTCTCTTCCCTCTAGGGCCCTTGAAGGTCTCCATTTTCACACTAGGCTAACATGATTCCACAGTTCAATGCAATTCCATTTGATTAAGACCCATTACTGGGCCTAGGTAATGATGGGCTGTGCAAGGCAGGAGCCTAACTTCTCAGAGCTTTGGTTTAATCTTCCGCAAATTGTGGACTAGATCAGTGGTTCTCAAATTCCTTTGAACATGAAGATTACTGGCGAGTTTTGCAAAAGCTGCTTCACATCTCAGATGCCAGGGATTCGAATGCCATATTTTTGTAACAAGGTCTAGGAGCCTGCATTTTAAACCAGCCTCATTTTTGTGCAGATCATCTGGAGAACGCCTTTTGAGAAACATTGGGTGAATGTCTATTGATAAACAAACAAGGACCCCTCTTGTGGCCACCGGAGCAGAACCTCCTAGAAGGCAAGAGCCTGACTATTAGCCCTACAGGAAAAGGGGGTTGGGGCTTTCATTTAGACATTTTCCTTCAAAGGGGAAAGTCAACATGAAGGATGAACCTCATGCACAGAAAGAGTAGGTAGTTGCTTGCTAATGTGAAATGCTGTGAGCTGATGATAGCCAGTCTTTTCCCTCAAATATTTTAATAGATTAAACTTCTTGGGTTTTGAATGCTTCAAGAATCCTCAGTTACAGTTCAAGTTCTCCTGGAATATGTTATCAACCAAGAGTAACCAAACAGCTCTGACAGAAGCCAAAAGATGTGTGTTTGGGGTGGGTGTGGGGGAGAGAACACTGGCAATACATACTCCGTGCAAATTGTGCAGAACTCAGAGGAACTACAGGTTTTGGTCTGTAAAAACCATGGTGTTGAGAAACATGTAGAACAAAGGAGTTAAACCAGCCCAAGGACTGAGAGGTTGCTGAGTCTGAAGGTAGGCAGCCTCCTTAGGTTTCCAAATTGGAGCCTTTCAAGTACCCCCCCCACACACACACACCTGCTGTGTAGTCCAGGGACAAGGGAACAGTCGTATGGAGCATAGTTACCTTTAGACTTTCTTGAAGGGTTCTCTTTCCTCTGTTCCAGCTTGTCATTTCCAAGCCGCTATCCTGAGAGGCATCTTCTCCAAGCATACCCCTTGGTCTCTCACCTCTTTCCCCACCACACACACACTTGCTCTTGTGCTATGTTCTTCCTGTGTTTCCATTGCATTGATTGGAGTGGTTCGTGTTTGTTGCTTTGAAAGTCCCTTGGATAGCTCACCCTGTATGTTTATCTTGTCTCTCCAATCAAGCAGCAAGGTCCTTGAGGGCTTCTATTTCTTCTCTTTTGTTCCTTCCCTCAGTGCTCAGTGTAATGCTCAGGAATGATATTTTCTATTTGTTTGTCTACTAGCTAAATGATACCTACTTCTACCTAGCAGGCCATTTTCCTGATGGCAGGCAAACAAGGGAGAGAAGGAATGAGAAGAGAACCAGAAGCTCCATGTCCTCCCAGTTCCCTGTAGAATGTGCCATCTCATCAGTCAGTCACTAGACACTTGTCTAGGGAAACCTTCTCTGTAATATGGCCCCAAGTTCACTGACTGGCCAATAAAAGGGCTTCCATGTTGGTCTCCTAGCATTGGGAGTAAGACTGAGCTGTAAGACAAGGTGATCTTATTCTTCACTGAAGGGGATACTGTTTGCCCGAGTGCCTAAGGGCCTGGGCTTTGAAATGAGACAGATGTCGATTGCAATTTTGGCTCTACGTATTACTAGCTCTCTTACTTTTTTGTGAACTTCTCAATCTCCATGAGCCTCAGTTTTCTCAGCTGGAAAAGGGGAATAAAAATAGAGTGTCTACCTGATAGGTTTGTTGGTGAGGAAGGGGGTAGGAATAAATAAATACATGAAATAATGCAATTGAGATACATTATCCAGTGACTCGCACAGAGGGGCCCTCCAAAATATCAAGCATTGAAGGAGCACTAAAAAGGCTCTCTGCCTGCGTGAAAGTCCAGGGCTCTCGCCACAGTTGCCTTCTTTATTGTTCTTCCAACTCCCTCTTGATGCTTTACTTCCCACTCCTCAATATGTTGGTGGACATAACCCAAAGAACAGGAGACAGTGTGAGGGGAACCCCTTGTACCTCCCTGGAGGGGCCCCTCTCCAAGAGCTGCCCCCTCCCTTTTCTTACAAATCAAGCCCACAAGCTCCAGTGAACAGGCACACACACACCCCTTTCCCTTCCGCTGGTCAGCTTGTCCCCTGGAAGCCTCCTGGGCTCAGGGCCACCCCCAGCTCACCCCATCCTCGGTTCTTCGGAGCCAAAACAAAACTGAGAGACTCACATTTTAATTGAAAATCCCCAATCAGGACAGTACAAAAAGATTCTCTTTTTAATGTAAACCTCCAAATGCAAATACTTGAGCGGATGTACGGTCCTCTTATCTCATGCTTTTCTTTCCTGTCTGTAGCAAACTCCTCTTGTGAGACCTTGGGGTCCCAGTAAAGAGGCCTCTTTGCAATCGTACATTACGAATTTGTGCAAAGGGACTCCTTAGTGGATTGGTAAGTGCCCTTAAAACAGATTTTATAAATATTTCAAGCAGGATTTTCTATTAGATTCCGTCTTGTAGAAACTTCTGCTGCTATCTGGATAGCCAGTTTTTCAAGGATATACTTCCTTTTAGTGGAAATCACAGTCTCACAGAAGTGCCTCTGCCTCCAAAGTACCTTCTAAACAGTGTGGTTGACCCAGGAGCTCAAATTAAATTACTCTGTGTTCTAATGATGGAAAAGATTCAAGGAACAAAATGGCCCTAGGGAAACTGTGTTTTCTTACAGTTTTGTCTAGTGGAGCTGTTAATCTGGGAGGTGGTAGCGTACTGAAAGTACCCATGAGAAGGAATTTATCAGGGCTATTTCATCAGAGGTGTGAGGAAGAAGGCTTATCAGAACTCAAGTCCTTATCAGAATGAATCTTCCGTAAGCAGGAGGCACTGACCTTCTGGCTGGAGAGCTTCCCTAGAGGGGCAGGAAGGCTCAAGGAGAAGTGACACAGAAAAGGACTGGGAATCTGCAGAAGACCTGCTTTCACTTTCCCTGGGGCTCTAGTTCCTGGTACTGACCAAAAACCCTGCCCTAAGGGGCTTAGCAAGGACATCAGGATACGTCAACAAAGGCAGATAAGAATAAAATCCCAAATCTGGCATTCAAGGCTGGATTATGTCAACTACCTCCCAACTGTCATCTGGCTTCCCTCCCTTCTTGCCTTCCTTTAGTCCATTCTCATCTGCCAGAAAAGGCTTTCCAAGAGTACCCTCTGGCTATACCATCCTGGCTCCCACCTCCAGCTTCCATTCTGACTAACTTGTATTCTATTCTTCAGTCCTTAATTTAAGATTCTTGTTATTCAAGAAGCCAGAGAGACCTCTCTGGCCCAAACTGCCCTCATGCCAAGCTTGTGGTTCACCCTGTGTGTGCAGTATGGCGATAGCCCATGACATGTCTGCTCCTAAACTTGACTGCAAGCCCCTGAAACCAGCCTTTGTTTTGTTAAGGGTGTGTTCCTAGTGCCCCAAACCCAACATTCAGGGGTTGATAAGGAACCCAATAGCTGCCATCAAACCACTCATTCAGACACAAGAGGAATGAGAAACCACACCTGGTGGTTACCGGGCCACAGAGCAAAAATTATGACCATTCTGCCCCAGCTGAAGAAGGAACCTGGTGGGGTCAGGCAACCCCATCCTGCTTTTCAGAGAATCACTATTATGCAGTGTCCTTCAAAGCTAGTCAGAGGAGGGCATGGAGAAGAAAATCCTTTCAAGGGGACGACAGAAACATGGCAGTCCACTTCCTGTTGGTGTGAGTTTGGGGCCTGGGCATTGCCTTATGTGTTAAACAGCCAATAATATATTTCTTTTAAAAACTAGACTGGTTTTTAATTTTTTAGTGCCCAGTTAATTCCACGGGACAAAGATTTGTCTAGTCATGGTCCTGGAGTCTGAGAATTCCCACCCCCCCAACCCCCATCGGGCCTCTGGGTTCTGTCCATCACCCCAGCCCCCACTTCAATGGCCTCTGCCTTGAGGCAGTTTGAAACAATAGCTTGGTGGGGAGATACCACCCATAATCTGATTTTTCCCAGCTAGCATCTTCACAATAAGCATGAGAGTCTCCTTTGTCTCATGGAGAATGCTTAACAGGAGGTGCTGGGAAGGCTGGGGATCCGGATTATAGTTTGGCTCAATCTTATCTTCTGCTCAATCTCCTGCCTCTTTGCCTCTGCTCCCACTGACTTTATCTAAGAGTAGAGAATTCTGCTTTTTCAACCCTGAAAGGCTTCAAGTTATTGGACTCCTAGTCAATCAATTTAGATCTCAGAGTGTAGACAGACAGAAAGTGCCTCTCTTAGCAAAGCTGTCTTTTTTTTCCCCCCTCTCTGTTTTAAGATAGGTGACCTTTAGTCTGAGCTGATCTCATTCATGTAGAACTTGACTGAAGTCTTCAGAAAATAAGAGATGCCAATGTTCTGTACTTCCCCTAACATTTCCCCTCATACTGCAGGCTCTGTAAGCTCATGGCTGGTGTCCTGACTGGCAAGAGACAGACAGTTGGACTGTGTATCTCCCATCTTCTAACAAGAGTCACCAACTTCCCCATGAGGAATGCTGGGGTCCTCCCTTCTTCCTGCCTTTCTTCCTTCTGTCCAGCCTAACTGGAGGGTCTGCTTCTTGCACCACCCCAGTTCCTGATATAAACTCTGTATCGTGATGATTTTGGATTAAGGTAACACAGGACCATATGAAGGAGGATATAGTCCCCTCAACAATAGTAATTGTGTTTTGTTTAGTTAGGAAGGAGGGAGAATACAAGGAATGAACGCTGGGGAGACAGACATTTTGTTTAAATTCATGTGATCAATGAACATTTATTGAATATCTACTGCATTCCAGGCACTAGAGAGGCAGGAAAAACAAAAAGGCAAGTTCTACCTCCCCAAAGCCCTACAGATCTATGGAGATGTAGACATGGATGCTCAGTGTGAGAATGGCATCACAGAGGCCCAGAGAGGGTTGGGGGTCACACGGAGTTGGAGCGGCTGACTCAAACAGGAGATCCCAGAAGAGGTGACTCCTTCCCTCACTGAAGGTACCTTCCATGAGGCTGGGCATTTTGTCTGACGTACTCATTGCTGCTTTCTTAATGTCTGTTACAATGCCTGCCACAAAGTAGGCACTTGATAGGTATTTGTTCAATAAATGGTAGTGACACTCGGGATGAATCTTGAAAAACAAGTAAGAATAATCATCGTGAAGAAAGCCAATGGTGTAGGCACAGGTACTATAGTAGGCACAGCGGGCAATGATGCCTTCAAATATCTTGAGCAGGAGAGATAACAGCCACTCTTCCATGATGCCAGTATTTAAATAAGATCTGACAATGTAGTAGGTGAGTAGATGCAATTCCTGATGAGGAGTCATTGCAGGAGTGGCAGAGAGGCAGAAGGCAACCTAACTGAAGGTCAGAAGACAAAGCTAGACACTGTACTTTAAGAAGTAAGTGTTGGTCTGACTCTAAATGCACTGAAGGAGGTTCCAGAGATGAAAATGAAAAAGGAAAGTGGCATCTATACTGGGAGCAGAAGGAATGCATTGCAAAAAGAGGTTTTATCTCCCCATTTCTTCATGTTCTCAGTGGGCATGAGGCCCACTCATGCCACTAATAGCACTTTATTAAGAGGACTCTAGGATCAGGACTCCAAATCCAACTTGCAACAAGCTGGCCTTCCCTTTTGGGGATTTCACCTTCTCTCAGAATGGGTAGCTGTCAGGTCAGTGGTATCTTTTTATCATCTCTTTCTGTAGAGATAGCTGGGAAAGACATCAGCATTCTTTTCTACCCACCTGCAATTCCTTCTGAGACAACTTAAAAGAACAGCTTATTAAAACAGCTAAGCACATTCATCAAAGGGTAGAGTAGAAAGTCCAAAGTGTATATATGTTTAAATAAAACATAAAGCATCTTAAATTGTTGTCAATAACTGTATTGTAATTCTTATCTTAACCTTAAAGATGAGAAAACTGGTCTCTCAAATTGTCCTAAGGCTTTGACTTGGATCCCCCCGAAACTTTAGATGAGATTCAAATCCAAACTTCTTCCAGGGAACTGCCTTCAACTCCTCCACTGCCTGGAATCAAGGTCATCTTGCAACAGCCTGTAGTTGTTGACTATCTCATCAGTATGAGAAGTGGCTTTTGATGCTGCTTTGCCTTTAGGCTGCTGAGGAAGTAATTCTTGCTCCCCTTTCTCCGTGAAATTCTCTTCTTAATAAAGAAGCTGAGAGAAAGAGCAGAAAACTTGGAAGTGTCCAGTCTATGACTTATTTAAAACTTTACAATTTTTCTTTTGTTCCAATTGAGTACATTTCTCAACCTGACATTTTCACACCTTTCTGAGCAGAGTGTGATCTGATAATCATTAACAGATACAATTATTCTTCAATTAACCAGAAACTATCATAAAGACTCAGAATCATGGACAGTTCAATATATGTTGGAAACTATTCTAAAACTGTCCCTTCTAGACAAAGAGCTATGCACCCAGTTATTGTTAGAACACTGTCTCAATAGAAATTTAATATAATTAGTAAATGTGGATCTCTATTTATATAAAACCTTATACGTAGTTACAGTTTAATTGCGCATAGCTAAAACAAGGATATATATTGATTTCTCTATAAGTGGTCTTTGTGCCTGCAGAACCAGGGAAAATGAATCATAACCTGAGTCTTGGGTCCTGAGATCAGGATGTAAAAGGAATACCCAAGGTTATAGCCTTTTGTATGACCCAGAGTTCCCTGTGCGGTTAAACAAAAGTATAGCCATCTGGTTATTTTAATATTGTTTAAGGTATGACATCAAGAGGCAAATCCCGCTCTCTCTTTCCCTTCATCTCTACAATTATCAGAATTTCCCCCCTCAACCACACAACACATACAATCAGAACATAAAGACTGGACTAGAAACAGGGATTAATTTGCTCCATTTAGGAGAAGCTGTATTTCTGACTTCAGTTTATCTTTCATAGTTGGTTTTAAGCAACCTAAAGGCTACACCAATTTATACCAAGAATTCCCAAACCTGACTGCACATCATGATTATCTGGGGATTTATGAAATATGCAGAGTATCAGTCTCCAACTGAAGCCTGCTGATTTCAGAATACCAAGAGGTGGGCCCTGGGGAGCAGTATTTCTCACAACCTCTGGAGGCAAGGCTTAGACAGCCAGGTCAGTATTCATCAGAGGGCCAACCCTGGGAGAGCCTTCATCTTCATGAAAATAAATAACTTAAATAACTGTGTAGATTTAAATTCCTGATTTTTAGCTTGGCTTGTTTTTTGGGTTTATTTGTATGTTTTTTCTTGTTTTTGTTGTTGTTGTTCCTGTGTAGACTGAAGTTAGTTTGGGGACAGAAATGTGTGAAGCTAACTGTTGACTTCAGTCTCAAAAGGGGCCAAACAGGCCGGCATGCCTGGATGCAGTAGACTCCAATCTGCTAGTGAGAAACCCAACAAGATGGGGTCCCTCTGACCCAGCGTGGCATTCACCACCCTCAAGAGGAAAGTGTCTCCCTCAACCCCAGGGCAGGCTGTAATCAGCAGGGACCATGTTTTATCTCCTCTGGGCTCTAAGAACACTTGTCTCTCCATCATTCAGTCTCCACCTGCTCACATTTCCTGAGTTCTGTACCCTGACTTCAGTCTTGCCTGAGGGGTGAGACTGAATCTAACAATGTCCATTGTCTGTTGGTACTGTGGTAGTTTATAGAGTCCTGGCTTGACCAAAGCAGGACGATATAAAATGGAAGGCAGAATCTCCCCTGCCTCACAGCCCTATTCGTCCCATTTCTGATGGTTCTAGTGGTTTCCTCCATAATTCTCATCAGTGTGCTCATCCTCCAGTGTATTGATTTCTCAACTTTTGACAATATTTAAGAAACCACCTTATTTCTACTTACCTTCTTGTACACCTTTCTCTTTCTAATATTATGTCACATGTTTTTGCTTATTTAAAAGTCTATTGATTTTGTTCATAAATTTTAATAATATACTTAAAACTTTGCTTCTTAATTTTTTTTAATGTTTATTATTTATTTTTGAGAAAGAGAGAGAGAGAGACAGAGTGCAAGTGGGGGAGAGGCAGAGAGAGAGAGAGGGAGGCACAGAATCCAAAACAGGCTCCAGACTCTGAGCTGTCAGCACAGAGCCAGACATGGGACTTGAACCCACCAACTGTGAGATCATGACCTGAACTGAAGTCGGATGCTTAACCAACTAAGCCACCCAGTCACCTCAAAAACCTTGTTTCTTGATAGATTAATTTTAGACTACATATCTTGACTCTTTAGTAAGTTGAAGAAACTAAAACCTCTTTAGTTCCCCTCCATTTCTTCCCCTCCTTGAGCCTCATAAATATCCCAGTGATATTTCTTTGGCCCTGTCAGGGTTTATTACATGTACATTATGAATATAATTATATTTCAATTTTCTGGGATTTATTCAAAGTTTGAGTCTAACTGCCAAAAAGCAAACAGTACTTTTATCTATTTTAGAGTTCATATCAAGCTATGATTTTCCTGTGTAACTTTTGGAGTTTCCAATTACCTGTTATTTTTCCTGTTGGAAAAGAAATATGTTTTTTCATTCTCCATAGGAGATGTTCACTTTTTAGGTTGTTCAAGGCTGAAAGGGGTCATATATTTTCTTTCCTAGAATCCTAACAGCTAGGAACGGACAAGCGGCAGAGGCTAGGCTATTTGGGTGAACCTGAGGGTTTGAATCTCGATGAAGTGATTCATAGAGGATGGTCTGAGCATTTGTGGCAGCTCTGAGATCCAGCGATGCAACATGGAGAGTACCCCATAGCCGGTGTTCAATAGTGACGGAATCTATGTGGCCTCAGCTGGGTCTTGCCTCCTTTGGATTTGCCCTTTATTCTGAACTAAAGCTCTCAAAGTTTTCACCGTTGTGCAGAGTAGTCCAATATTCTTCCAGTAAATTTCTTTTTATTAAAATTAGCCAAAGTTGGTATCCATTGTTTACAACCAAGCATCTTGAATTATATAGACGATTGGTACTGATAGTGGATTATCAGTAAGAAACACTTGCTAACAAAAGGGAAATGGACGGAGTCTGGGTTGATTATCTGCAGCATGAGGAAAACACCACTCCTAATATTCAGAGAGGGAATCTTCATACGGTGGGAAGGAATTAAATCATTAAAACTAGAATAAAGTTTTCGTAGTGCTCTAGGACCAAAACAGATGAGATACTCAGAGAGGTCCTACTTGATAAGAATGACCAGAAAGTAAACAAAAGCAACAGAAAACAAAACAAAACCAAAAAACCCCACAAAAAACAAAAAAGAACAAATAAAACTCTCAATCCAGTGAATAAAGGCCTAAAGTGACCCTTTCCTAGACTTTAGTTAATTCACAGATCCAGCGCCTGTTGAATGGAGGGAGGGCTGGCTGGGATTCTACAACATTACTAGAACTGCTGTACAACTTCTTCCTAATATTCCCCCCAAAGACTGTCATTTACTAAAGCAACTGTACCCAGTTGTCTTAGACCAGAAACTCTCAAAAAGAGAACCTGAGGCAAAGATTTTTTGGTGGGGAAATAAAAGCCCAGGGTAATGAGAGTGAGGCAAAAGGGAAACAGGCAGAGAAAATGACAGATAAATGCAGCATGGTGCATTACTGCTTCAGGACATGCTGTTAAGGGAGCTGCAACCCAGCAGGTATACCCCACTGAGCCAAAGGGGGTCCTCCAGAAAGGTTGTACGCAACAGCTGCTCCTTGCTCGGAACAGGTGATCAGATGGAGGATTAGAGAGGAAATTCATCTCCTGTCTCCTGTCTCCTGTCTCTTGCCTCTTTTGGCTAGTCCAATGGAAAGTTAACTCCCTTGCACTTCCGGATTGTATCACTTGGCTCCTTCTGCAGCTGTTTAGGAATTCAAATCCTCCAATCACTGGAGTGAGGCCTCACCAGAGTTTGGAAGCAGTTGGAGGAGACTCGGATTCTGGATGTAGCCCTAAGTCTCACGGGGACTATGTAGGGCCCATACATTGGTCTGGCTACCCCAGTTGAAATAGATGAAAAAGGATAAGGGACTAGAATATAGATAAAGCCAAGAGAATCTGAGAAAAGCAGAAAATGTGCCCAAAACATGGAAAGTAAACACTTTGATTTTTCTAAAATTATTAAACAATGGCTCTGAGTCTCACTAATTCTTTGGGTCCAGAATATCCTTCCAGTCAAAGTGAGGACTTCTGAAATCAGGTTAAAACAAAACAAAACAAAACAGAGTTTTGAATTGGGTCTTCCTCAAGGTAAAACATTGATTATTTACCACCTCTTAAATATACAGTTGAAATGCATATCTTCAGAAACCCTCATTACATCCTGATTTATAAGGATAAAATAGGATAAGCCTATGTTAGTAGGAAAAGCCAAGCAGAAGTCCCAGGCTCTCCTCCTCCCTACCAAAATGGTAAATCAAATATTATAACCTTGAGGAGATCACAGAACTTGGTACCACCATCATTAAGTTAAATGCTAGAATGATCGAGATTTCTAACACATCTGCCATTAGATTATGACAGGCTTAATCAGTTGACTTTAAATGTAAATGACATCCTAGATATGCCTCCTCACTGGAATAAGTCACTTTAGTCCCTGAAACCTGGTATAAAACTGGTAATCTAGTAAAAACCTTTTCCTTTCTTTCCCAAACCCCCAAATATCAGGGTAGTTTGTTTTTACTGAGGAAGTTAACAGAACCTTTTCTAAAATCTCAGAGATGTATCAACTGTGCTCAGCGATACATTGACCATGCAATGATTTAATCTGCAGGCAACTTCTCTGGCTCACCATCCCATGGTATACCAAATTAAAAATATTATGTCGGTAAGCCTCCAAGAGCAGGAAGTAACAGGTACCCTAATTTCCTTGTCAAGACATTTGTGTGCCAGCAGAGTGAAAAATAAATCCCATAAAAGTACAGGGAGCTGCCATCTCAGTAAATGTTCTAGGACTCTATTAACCTGAGGCATCTTGGACACATTCTTGCTCCTTTGGCCCCTTATCACTATGCTCCTTGAATTCCTTAATCATATCACTTGGTAAATATTCCATTTTGAAAGACTGGTTTCTGGAGTCCGGAATTGCTACACGCCTGTCTACCTGAGATTACTTTTTTGTTCTCCCAAAATTTTTATTTAAATTTTAGTTAGTGAACATATCATGCAATATTGGTTTCAGGAGTAGAATTCAGTGACTCATTAATTACATACAATACCCAGTGCTCATCACAACAAGTGCCCTCCTTAATACCCATCACTCATCTAGCCCATCCCCCACCCACTTCTCTCCATCAACCCTCAGTTTGTTCTCTATCATTAAGAGTCTCTACCTGAAATTACTTTTTAAAGAACACTCTGGGGCTTAGTTCCACCATATTTCTTGGATCTCATATATTCATGTTGTTTGAGTACATCCTCACTTCTGTATTTTTCTACATGGTCCTCTTTAACACCGAGTCTTCCTTTTCTCAAAGCATGAATCCAAGAAGGCAATAGAGACAACCTGCTTGCGTGACAAAAGTCAAAATCATATGTAACATAATAGCCTTACATAAGTTACATCCCATCACCTTTGTGATATTCTATTGGTTAGAAGTAAGCCACAGGTCCTGCCCTAACTCAGAAGGACGGAAGTACATAAGGATAACAATTCCAGGAGATGGAGGCCATTGTGAGCCATGTCAAAGGCTGCCCATCACCACAGATCAGATATGATTTTTCCGTCTGGAAACGTTTAGTAACTGTTGATGATTACTGATGTCCTGATATTCCATGAAGAGGTGTCTAGATGTGTGTCTTTTTTCATTAGTCATGCTAGTACTAGTTGTTTCCTTATAGTTAGCCTTAGAAAGTTTTCTTCTATTATTTCTCTGTTTAATCTCTCCTCTCCATTCTGTTATTTTTCTCTTTGGAGGAAGAAAATTAGTCTTCCTGGATTGATCCTTCATGTCACCTACTCATATTATTTCCCCCCCGCTTGAGCTGTCAGTAATTGAAAGAGGTGAGCTCAAGCCTTCTGTGTTACAATGTTCCTATATATTCCTGAATTTCTACTTTCTTAATTATAATACTATGTTATTTCTGCACTGTGAATTTTACCCCCTTAGTATTATAAATTACCATTCTTTATTTTTATTTAACCAATTTTGGTCTTAATTCCCCCTTCTCTGACCATCCACTCCTTTTTTTTTGGGGGGGGGTGTTTTTATTTATTTATTTATTTATTTTATTTTTTTTTATTTTTTTTTACAAATAGTTTATTGTCAAGTTGGTTTCCACATAACACTCAGTGCTCATCCCCACAAGTGTCCTCCTCCATGCCCATCCTCCCCTCCCCCCCACATCCATCAGTCCTCAGTTTTTGTCAGCATTCAAGAGTCTCTCATGGTTTGCCTCTCTCCCTTTCCCCCACCATTTCCGCCCTTCTTCTCCCCCTTGTTCCTCCGTCAAGTTCCTCCTAATCCTCCTATACGTGCACACATATGATATTTGTCCTTCTCTGCCTGACTTATTTCGCTCAGCATAACACCCTCAAGGTCCATCCATGTTGCTACACATGGCCAGATTTCATTGTTTCTCATTGCCATGTAGTATTCCATGGTATAGATAAACCACATCTTCTTGATCCATTCATCTGTTGATGGACACTTAGGCTCTTTCCATGTTTTAGCTATTGTGGAGAGTGCTGCTATGAACATTGGGGTACATGTGCTCCTATGCCTCAGCATTTCTGTATCCCTTGGGTAAATTCCTAGCAGTGCTATTGCTGGGTCATAGGGGAGTTCTATTGTTAGTTTCCTGAGGAACCTCCACACTGTTTTCCAGAGGGGCTGTACCAGTTTACATTCCCACCAACAGTGTAGGAGGGTGCCCGTTTCTCCACATCCTCGCCAGCATCTAGAGTTCTCTGATTTGCTCATTTTAGCCACTCTGACTGGCGTGAGGTGGTATCTCAGTGTGGTTTTGATTTGTATTTCCCTGATGAGGAGGGATGCTGAGCATCGTTTCATGTGTCTGTTGGCCATCTGGATGTCCTCTTTGGAGAAGTGTCTGTTCATGTCTTCTGCCCATTTCTTCACTGGGTTGTTTGTTTTTCGGGCGTGTAGTTTGGTGAGTTCCTTATAGATTCTGGATATTAACCCTTTATCTGATATGTCATTTGCAACTATCTTTTCCCATTCCGTTGGTTGCCTATTAATTTTCTGGGTTGTTTCCTTGGCTGTGCAGAAGCTTTTAATCTTGATGAGGTCCCAACAGTTTATTTTTGCTCTTGATTCCCTTGCTTTTGGGGATGTGTCAAGTAAGAAGTTGCTGCGGTGGAGGTCAAGGAGGTTGTTTCCTGCTTTCTCCTCTAGGGTGTTGATAGTTTCCTGTCTCACGTTCAGGTCCTTTATCCATTTTGAGTTGATTTTTGTGCATGGTGTGAGAAAATGATCTAGTTTCATTCTTCTGCATGTTGCTGTCCAGTTCTCCCAACACCATCTGTTAAAAAGGCTGTCTTTTTTCCATTGGATATTCTTTCCTGCTTTGTCAAAGATCAGTTGGCTGTATACTTTTGGGTCCACTTCTGAGTTCTCAATTCTGTTCCATTGGTCTATGTGTCTGTTTTTGTGCCAATACCATACTGTCTTGAGGATGACAGCTTTGTAGTAGAGGCTGAAGTCTGGGATGGTGATACCTCCCGTTTTGGTTTTATTTTTCAGTATTACTTTGGCTATTCGGGGTCTTTTGTGGTTCCATACAAATTTTTGGATAGTTTGTTCTAGTTTTGAGAAGTATGCTGGTGCAATTTTGATTGGAATTGCATTGAATGTGTAGAGTGCTTTAGGTAGTAATGACATCTTAACTATATTTATTCTTCCTATCCATGAGCATGGAATGTTTTTCCATTTCTTTGTGTCTTCTTCAATTTCCTTCATAAGTTTTCTATAGTTTTCATCATACAGATCTCTTGTATCCTTGGTTAGGTTTATTCCGAGGTATTTTATGGTTTTTTGTGCAATTGTGAATGGGATCAGTTTCTTGATTTCTCTTTCTGTTGCTTCATTATTGGTGTATAAAAATGCAACCGATTTCTGTACGTTGATTTTGTACCCTGCAACTTGGCTGAATTCTTGGATCAGTTCTAGTAGGCTTCTGGTGGAGTCTGTCGGGTTTTCTATGTAGAGTATCATGTCATCTGCGAAGAGTGAAAGTTTGACTTCCTCTTTGCCAATTCTGATGCCTTTGATTTCCTTTTGTTGTCTGATGGCTGATGCTAGGACTTCCAGCACTATGTTAAACAACAGTGGTGAGAGTGGACATCCCTGTCGTGTTCCTGATCTCAGGGGGAAAGCTCTCAGTTTTTCCCCGTTGAGGATGATGTTAGCTGAAGGCTTCTCATAGATGGCTTTGATGATGTTTAAGTAGGTTCCTTCTATCCCAACTTTCTCGAGAGTCTTTATTAAGAAGGGATGCTGTATTTTGTCAAATGCTTTTTCTGCATCTATTGACAGGATCATATGGTTTTTATCTTTTCTTTTATTGATATGATGGATCACATTGATTGATTTGCGAATGTTGAACCAGCCCTGTAACCCAGGAATGAATCCCACTTGATCTTGGTGGATGATTCTTTTGATATGCTGCTGGATTCGATTTGCAAGGATCTTGTTGAGAATTTTTGCATCCGTATTCATCAAGGATATTGGCCTATAGTTCTCTTTTTTTGTTGGATCTCTGTCTGGCTTGGGAATCAGAGTGATGCTGGCTTCATAAAATGAGTCCGGGAGTTTTCCTTCGACTTCTATTTTTTGGAATAGCTTGAGAAGAATTGGGATTAATTCTGTTTTAAATGTCTGGTAGAATTCCCCAGGGAAACCATCAGGTCCAGGGCTCTTATTTGTTGGGAGATTTTTGATCACTGATTCGATTTCTTCACTCGTTATGGGTCTGTTCAGGTTTTCTATTTCTTCCCGTGTGAATTTTGGTAGTGAGTGTGTGTTTAGGAATTTGTCCATTTCTTCTAAGTTGTCCAATTTGTTGGCATATAATTTTTCATAGTATTCCCTGATAATTGCTTGTATTTCTGAGGGGTTGGTTGTAATAAGTCCATTTTCATTCATAATTTTGTCTATTTGGGTGCTCTCTCTTTTCTTTTTGATAAGCCTGGCTAGAGGTTTGTCAATTTTGTTTACTTTTTCAAAAAACCAACTCTTGGTTTCATTGATCTGTTCAATTGTTTCTTTGGTCTCTATGTTGTTTATTTCTGCTCTAATTTTTACTATTTCTCTTCTTCTACTGGGTTTAGGGCATTCTTGTTGCTCTGCCTCTAGTTCCTTTAGGTGAGCTGTTAGATTTTGGACTTGCATATTATTTTAAATTTTGTTTAAATATTTGTGCAGATATTCTATTATGTGATTTCTTCTATTTGCCTTTTGTATATTGTTCCTCTGATATTTAGGACAGTTTGCATTATAGTGGTTACCTTTAAAATGTAACTTTGGGTAATACCTTTATTTCTCTATTTTTTAATTCCTTATGAGCAATGACAAAATTAACATATCTCTTCTTCTTCCCTATCCCCCTTCTTTCTCCATTATTACCTGCTGTTAGTAGATAACATTATCTTTTTTAGTATTTACCTTTGTACTATTAAACAATACATTTGACTCCCAGCTATTGTAGAAGCTTTTTTATTTTTATTCTTTTTAAATATTTACTTTTAAGGGGACGTGGAAGAGAGCATAAGTGGGGGAGGGGAAGAGAGAGGGACAGGAGATCCAAAGCAGGCTCTGGACTGACATCAGAAAGCCCCATGTGGGGCTCAAACCTATGAATCATGAGATCATGGCCTGTCTGGAAGTCAGAGGTTCAACCTGCTGACCCACCCAGACACTCCTATTGTAGAAACTTTAACTTACCTCTTTCAATCAATGAAATTAGTTTGCCTCCCATTTTTTCTTTCTTCTTTTTCTAATTTTATTAGTCTTATCATTTCTACATGGCCAGACTAATAATATATGTCTGGCTTATCACTATAATTCTCACCTGTATTTTTATCTTGATTTTATAGATAAGTATATTTAATTCTGACAGAATATCATTTTTCTATACTGTTCTTAGTTATCACTTGCATGACCCAAGTTCATTTCCAGTAGTTTCCTTAAGAAGAGCTCTTTGGGACAAGACTGCTCTAGTACTTGCTTGCTCAAAATTGCTTTTTTTTTTTTAAACAGTACTTGGTATATAGTAATTATTATATAATTATTGGCTGTGCTTATTTTGTTATAATGACTATTTTCACCAAAAATGTCAGGTTGAGTTTTTTAAATTTTCCCTGTGCTTTTGGATGGTTTCTGGGAAGAAGAAAGTGCTGACTTAGCCATCTTCACACATCCTTCCCTTTTTTCCCGTTCATGCTCCTCAACATCTATCTATCCTTAGTAGTCCATTCATACTTGAGAATGAGAGATTCAGGAGATTAATATAGATGCCCCTCCTGGGTTTCTTCTGCCATTTTGGACCTGAGAACCCTGACTACCTGTCTGGGCAGGTGTACAGGGCATGGCATAGTGTGGGCTTCCCTTCACGTTGTATTCCCTTCACTGTGAAGTCTAGGTTCAAGTCATTTCTCTCAGAAATTTGAATCCATTCTCTCTGCCCAATGCCAAAACAAGGAGGGCCCTATTCTCAGGCATCAACTTCCACTCTGGGAACTCTAGGCCCTTCTAAGCAGATTGGCTTGATTTCTTTGGAGAGTATTTCCTGTATTCCACCATTCAACCTGGAGATAAACATTGCTACTGCTGCTGGGGTGGAGGAGGCCAACAGTGCAGCCATTCACAGGTTGTTTGCCAATCAGCCCTCAGGAGCCGGACTGACTGTGGGCTCTGTGTGAGTGGGGGGCAGAGGGAGGACAGGGGTGGGGCCATCACTCTACAAGCTTCCCTGTAGGAAGGGGTCAGCAGGGCCAGGGCTGCAGAGAAGAGTCTCTCTGAGTCAGCAGGGGCCCAAAGTAAGGTGGGAAGAGCAGAAGAGCAGAGAGGTTGTTCCGATCATAGCAAAATAGAGAAGGAAAAGGCCAACCCTGGGGAACTGAGACTCTCATTTAGGTCTAAATTGTGAGGCAAGGGGTGCCTGGGTGGCTCAGTCGGTTAGGCATCCGACTTCGGCTCGTCATGATCTCACAGTTCGTGGGTTTGAGCGCAGCATCGGGCTCTGTGCTGACACCTAGCTCAGAGCCTGGATCCTGTTTCAGATTCTGTGTCTCCCTCTCTCTCTGACCCTTCCTTGCTCATGCTGTCTCTCTTTCTCAGAAATAAATAAAACATTTTTAAAAAAATTTAATTGAAAATAATAAAAATAAAAACTGTGAGGCAAGACTGAGAAATCAAGATGGAGGAGGTCGGAAGTAGGGACAGTTGGAAGGAAGTTCAAAGCAATATGCATAGTGGTTTGCAAAAGTGACTGTAAATGTTATAAAAGTGTCAGAAGCTCATGTTTTGCTTTTATGAGGAGCTGTCTCTGATGTGGGAAGAAATCAGAGGCAGATCTGGGAGCTTAAAACAGCCAGGAGACTGTATACTTGTGTATTTACATATCTTCACATGTGGACAAGACCATGTTCCTATCCTTCTGGAACAATGTTGGGTCCCAGACAAGTCTCTATACATTTCGATTAAATGAGGAGATGGTTAAATGTCTAAAATATCCTTTATAAGTGAATCCAAATGCACAGCATAGTCTCACCTTGCATTTGGTTCAAGTCTTCAAGGTAAGTGAGAAGCCAACAGAGTAAGATAAGACCTGGGGCCCCAAAGAATTCTAGCTGGCACTCACAGCTCGGATCCTAGATGTTTGAAAATTCACAGAGGGCCTTAGAAACAGAGATACCTCCCTCTGAGAGGGAATACTCTAGGAAGTATGTATTTTTCTTGAATTGTCTGAGATCAGCCTGGACCCCAGTAATACAACTGGATGAGAAAGATTAGTCCGTCATCTGTTTTCATCACTGTGGCATTTGTAAGAAGGAAAAATATAATAAAGCCAGGCAAGGCATTTGAGATTGAAAAATCAGGCATTTGTTCTCTTTTTAGTCCTTTTTCTCTTTGCTCTGATGAATCAATAAGGTGCACGGAAGGAGAGTCCATTGTGTCCAAACTTCTCTTCCAAATGCTTACATACTTATAATAAATACACAAACTGAAGTGAGAGGTAAGTTTTAGAACAGTTTTATTTTTCTTCAGCGTTTTCCAAGGTTTTCCATACAGGTTCCATGAAACATTTTATGAAATGTAAAGTTTTACGGCATAACACATTTGGGAAATGTGGCTTTATTTATTTTCCTCTTTGAAATTTCTGAAGCACATTGATAGGTTCAACAATCTAAGAACTACAATGCAGATGTCTAATCTGTGTAATAGGAGTTTCCCAGGTGTGAGTTCTTTTTGTCTGTACAATTTCTAGCATCCCCTGGATTGCACGAGGGAGGCTTTTTACCCTCAAGCCCATGGCTCTGGTCCAAGCACCCACTTGGATGCTGCTAAGTACCACAACTGGCCTCTGTGGGTCAGGATTCCTGGGCTCTCTGACTAGTTCTGAGAGACATTTCTCTGATGTCTCTGAAGACAGCTTGCTCCAGAACATTCTTCTGAAAACTCAGCCCAGTAGCTATTTACCATGGAACTGGTATGCTGGTAACAGATAGCACAATTCCTAGGAAGGTAGACAGTCTCCTTTATAATTCCCAAGCCTCCTGTGAATAAAGTACCTCGTGTTTTTAAGCAGATCTTATTATAAAATATTTTAACATAATTTGGCAATTCCAACAATCTCACTTTCTAAAATATGACAAAAGGTATCTTTGAACTATACTTCTATGATTTTCTTCTTCAGTCTTCTGTAGCACTGAATTTGCACTTTTCTTATAATACTTAACATTGTCTATAGTTAATTATTGCCATGAAGATACACATTTTTTCTTATCAATTATATGATAAATTACTAGGCCCAAGGACTATGACTTTTCATCTATTTTACCCCTGAATAAAATTTCATACCAGGTTTTACACATAGGGGTTCAATACGTGCTTATTAAACACTTAGCTAATATTTATGACATCCCTCTGAGAAGGACTTAGGAAAGTTTTGTTATACCTATTTAACTTATGGGGAAACTGAGGCAGGTTAGAACGATTGAGTCATTTTCCCAAGATGAACTAATTATGGCAGAAATAAAATAGAAACCAAATTGTATAGACGCTGAATCAGAGGGCTAGAAGGAAAGCTTAAGAAATGACATTCTGCTTCCAAATCCTCTTGGTTTTGTGCTCTTTATTAGCTGGGGAGGCGGAAGGTACCAAGTGAGGCAAGTCTGTTAGCAGCATGGTGAAATGAATAGGACTCTGGATTTAGAAGCTTGGGTCATAGCTCCAACTCTGACCTTGATCCAAGTCTGATGGTACAAAGATAAAAAAAACACATGACCTTGTCTGTAAGGCTATTTGGGGTCTTTTGTGCTTCCATATAAGTTTTAGGATTTTATTTTTCTATTTCTGTGAAACAATGCCATTGGAATCTTGATAAGGAATGCACTGAATCTGTTGATCAGTTAGAGTGGTATGGACACTTTAACAACATTCATTCTTCCAATCCAGGAATGCAGACTATCTTTCCATTTATTTGCATCTTCTTCATTTTCTTTCATCAATGTTTTATAGTTTTCAGCGTACAGGTCATTCATCTCCTTGGTTAAATTTAGTCCTAATTATTCTATTATTTTCAATGCAGTTATAAATGGATTGTTTTCTTAATTTCATTTTTGAATAGTTTCTTGTTAGTGTCGAGAAATGCAAGATTTTAGTGTATTAATTTTGTATCCTGCAACTTTGCTGAATTTATTAGTTCTAACATTTTTTTGTTAGAGTCTTTAGAATTTCTTTGTGTAATATTGTGTCATCTGCAAACAGAGACCATTTTACTTCTTCTTTTCCGATTTGGAAGCTTACTTGCTTTATTTATTTATTTATTTAGTTAGTTAGTTAGTTACTTAGTTACTTAGTTACTTAGTTATTTTTGCCTAATTGCTCTAGCTTGGACCTGTAATACTACATTGAATAGAACAGAGAGTAGCGTGCAACCTTGTTGTGTTTTTTTTTTTTTCGTATTTAATAGACTTTATTTTTTAGAGCAGTTTTGTGTTCACACAAAATTGAAAGGAAGGTACAGAGATATCTCTGGACATCGTACAGAGATATAGGATGTGTGCCCTTGAGTGGCCTCTTTTTGCTGAAGTCCAGTAAGCTCTTGTTGCTTCCCCCCCCACACACATACACAGCCCCTTCCATTTCCACCATCCCCCTTCTCCACTGATGAAGCTCTACTGACAAATCATTATCACCCGAAGTCCATAGTGTACCTTAGGTTCACTCTTGGTGTTGTACATTATATGGGTTTGGACAAATTCATAATGACATTTACCCACTATTATAGTATTACCCTCAATAGTTTCCCTGCCTTAAAAATTCCCTGTGCTCTACCTATTCATCCCTCCCTCCCTCACTCCAAGCCCCTGGCAGCTACTCATCATATTACATAGATATCATCTTCTATGTCATGGGAGTCATTGAGAGTTTTAAGAGAAGAACGGATGTAATCATATATATTCCTCAAAGGCAGGAAATGTGCTTTCTTTTGCATTTTTCTGGTGATACATGGCACTGAGTAGGCACTCAATAAATATTGATGGAATGAGTGTATTTTATTTATTTATTTATTTAAGTGTTTGTATTTTAGAGAGAAGCATTTTCTCAAGGGTGTCTTTTTATCTGCAAAAATGGTTTGTAGACCAGATTCTGCCTGGATGTGAACCTCGACTGAGAGCATCAGATCTCTCCCTTGCCCTATGTTAATGGTCATGTGGACGGATTCCTCAGGGAACCTCCTCATCCACCATTATTTTCCCACTGCAGCTTCCCACCACCATCTTTCACGCTTGCTGGACTCCGGGATGCCTATGAAGACAGCAAAGAGAGGGGCAGGGATTGCCTTATGGCTCCAACTCCACCTCTTTCTCTGTTGCCTTCTGTGCTCCACAGGCTGAGCAGAGCCACTGACCTTCAACAAGCTGGGCAAATTATCTTCTGCTAATGAGCTTAATTACCTAGCTCTCTATTCAAGATCAACTTAAAAATTTTATAAAGGCCTTTCAACGCCATCGGTTATACTTGCAGGTACTTGTGGCAAAATGGTACAACTGGTCCAACCTCGTACAGCCCAGCAGTGTGACTGGCCAGACCATGAGGCTGGTACTCAGCTACCTCCTCACACCCGGGACTTCATCAGATCACCACAAGTGGTCAGGATAGCAGTTATTATCCCTCTTTTACAGATAAGAAAACTGAGCCCCGTGAGGGTGAGCCACTTTGGCTTCTTCTAGTACTAATCTGTTTTCCTTCTGGTTACACAATACCCTCTTTACCTGTGCTACAGGAAAATAGTAGTCCCTCCCTTGGGGACCTTTCAGTCTCCATTTTTATTACCAAAAGAGGCTGACTGGTTGAGAGAGACATCATTGGGAAGCAATGACAATTTTCTCTATTTCTCCACGGCTTCAGGGGATCCTGTACACACACCATCTGCTGGTAACTCTCTTCTTTAGTCTCAAAAGATCCTTGGTTAACCAGCTTATCATTTCTTGGACACCTAGTCCTCAGCCAGCATGAGCTGGACTTTGGAGAGGTGCCATTCTGACTTGGGTTTGCATGTGAATCACCTGGAGAGCTTCCTTCCTTCCTTCCTTCCTTCCTTCCTTCCTTCCTTCCTTCCTTCCTTCCTTCCTTCCTTCCTCCTTCTTTCCTTCCTTCCTAAGTTGATATATTCATCAATGGGCTGTAACTTGCAGTTTAAAAAACACTGCTATGGGATAAATAAGGCAAATGCAGCTTATCACAGGTACCAGTTTCACCTGGTTGACAATGGTAACCTGGAATATTATGTTAAAAAAGATTCTGAGATAGAATCTAAGCCTGTTGGCAAAGAAAGGTTGATCTATTAATGAGGCCCACAATCAGTTTAGAAGTAGAAAGTGGTGATCCACATGGTCATGACTTGCTGGCTTTTATTATGGCACAATTATTTGCCAGTTATTGATGAATGAGCTAAGAGTTTGCTATGAGATTGGGAGAGATGGACATATCCACACACCTTCCCAGTATGGCCACATGTGACAGGCAAAATAGAGATTTTCAGAAGCACTACAGGGACTTGCATGACTCACAGTTCTTCTATCCAAGGGTAAGTACTCAGAGCTATGAGGCCTTCAAATGAATCCAAGACTGGAAACTAGTTCTCAGGGAGATTTAGAGATGTAGAGTGGAGTTCCCCAAAACACAATCATTGTAGACATCAGTGTGCACAGGTGAAAGTAGGGCCAGACCCACAGGAATTTCCTGGTAACACTACAAAGGCAGATGAATGACAAACCCACAGATGGTCAACGTCCTTGTGAAGTAAGCTCTGACCACATATTCTCCATAGGGCCAGCCTAACCCAGGTGATACTGAGGACACATGGACGGTGTGTTTTAATTCAAGGAGGTGCTCCAGAGCATCCTCCTGGGGTCCAGCCATGCCCTCAGCCCAGTGAACGTTGTGCACTACTGTGGGCTCACTGAGATGGAAGGAGAGCTGGGGACATCAGCCATCCAGAGAGCTGGGAAGAGCAGGATCCTCAGACAGTAGGCTTGAGCTTCTGAGCAGGTGAGGAAACTTCTCCGGAGCAGTCTGTTCCTGCAGAGGTGCTGAAATGAGGAAGACACAGAGAAAGGAAGAGCAGCTGGGACTGGAAAGGGGAAGAAGATTGAAGCTTCCTATAAAACTCATTTTGTCAAGTATTGGGAGACAAAGACTGACACATAGAGTGGTCCATGGCTAATGAAAAAAGAAAAGAACAAGAGAGATAAACAATGTGAGAAGGAAAATGGCAAAGAGAGTCTTTGAGCATATGGAGGGTGCAGAGATGTCATCCCCTGTAGGAGCGTGTGTGCTGCCCAGCCAATGTACAAGCAGAGTCCTGAGGGCACAAGACTGGGATGCTAAGAAAGCTTCATAACACCCATTGCCTCCATCAGTTAGGCAAGAACAAAGCCCACCAGTGACTAGCTGGTCTGCCTCACTCCGACAGGAGCACAAAGGGAAGACTGGCTCTTCCTTACCCTTGAGCCCATCCTCGCTTCTCCTTCTATTTTCTGGGTATTCAGTAAGTATTGGCTTTGAAAATGAATATTTCTTGTCAAGAGCACCATCCAGGAACATAAAACATTGACCTGGGAATTGCTGAGGCAACTCAGGTGAATGCCAATAATTATTTAAAGTTAAATACAAAACATAAAGCTACTGGACCTTCCATCAGAACTGTCTGGAGAAGGATAATTTCAGAGAAAGCCCAAAGCATTTTCATATTGAGATCCTGTATTTGCTAAGGCTGTCATCTGTGACTGAGCACCCTTGGTCAAGGAGTCACAGAGAGAGTTTGGGAAATTTCCATGGCTGTCACTCCAAGCCCTTTGGTGAGAAATCAATAGGTGTTAAGTTTAGAACCAGTTGGGTTTCTTATAAGGAGTGTTGGGAGACAAGTCTGTGCCAAGAGTCTTCATTTCTCTCTCTCTCTGCTTCCTCCTCTCTTGTTCTCCCTGCTTTTCTGTTCCCTTCTCACTTACGTATCTTGACTTTTGCCACCAGTGCATTTCATCTGCCCACATCTCTCCCCACAGGCCTTGCTTCCAAACATTGACAAATCTGTAAAAGCTGAGAAATCCAAATGATTGAGAAGGACAGTCCTGGAGGAAGGAGTGTGAACCTAGTTTTTAGTAAAAAGGTAGTGGGAGGGTATGATGTTCAATGGTTCAAACGAGTCATGGGAGATCTGGTTTCCTGGTATGTCGCTCAGGCTGGTGTAAAACAGGCAATAAGGAGGAAATGTGGTGCTCAAAGTCACATGAAATTACCACCTTCGTTCCACTATTTTGAACAGTCTACGTGGTCAGAGGCTACCAAGGAGCTGATTCTAGGAACCAAGCCAAATCCAGTCAATTAAGAGAAGTCGGGGAGTGTTTAAGATCTAGTAACATCATCTATCATTAGAATTGAAGAGCTCAACAGAGGATAGCCTGGAGGCTCATCACAAATTTTTCTTGACGTTAGAAAAATTGGCTTAAGGGAATTTTTTTAAAAAGTTCCAAAGGTTCTTGATTGGAATTTTAACACATACCGCTTAGCTTGATTACAGCTAGAAAGAAGGAAGTAACTCAAGTAAATCCACATTTTCAGCTGTCTAGCACAGCAATAAAGAATACACTGCCAGAGACCTCATTATAGGTACAGAGGACTGGGAGATGGGTTTGTAGAGATGGTGATCTCTACAGAAAGATTTCACCTAAGACAGCTGAGAGCTATGACAATGCCCTTATTTTCAGTTTGTAGTGGCATCTACTTGTGTTTCAAACCCCTTTGGCTCAAGAAAAATTAAGAACAATTACTACATGTTCTGTGTTTTGATACCGTATGACATCACTGTATAATCGTACAAAAGCAGGATGCTCTCTCTCACCCTCCATTGCCGTCACTAGGAAACAGGATATAATGCATCAAAGCACAGGGCAATCTTCCAGTGCAAGTCTAAAGTATATACATAAATGGGTTGATTTAACTCTGGTTTCAGGGAAGAAAATTCTATAAAGCTTCTGAGCAAATAGTTGAACAAGTAATAATAAGAGTAATAACATTTTATCCATGGTAATGGGGCAAAGGAATTGTGGATAATGGAACTCCACCTAGGGAAAAAGCAAACCCTGTCTCAGTTCCTATCTGGCCTGCTAGATCTGTGCATGGCTGGGGAGAAGAGGGAAGGTAACAGGTACTGACGGTGAAGCTTTAGTTCTAGGCATGGGAAAAAATAGAACTTGATTTGGTCTCCTGTGCCACCTTCTTCATCATGTGACCACTTAATGTGGCTCTTCCTTCTACTCCAAGAAGACCAGCCTAGTCACTGCTTGCCACATCTCAGAGGCCTCACAAAGGTCTACACCTACTCCCTCTCCTTCTACCGTAGCTCCAGAAGAGTTTTGACAAAGCTAAGAGAGATCCAGGGACATTATCAGCGGTGCTTCTGAATCTACACCATGTTATCTCTTAGGATTCATTTTCATTCATGCTGTCTCTCTCTCTTTCTCTCTCTTTCCCTAGAGTTGAAAAGCAGGTTGAGGCTAAATCTTTCTTGGGAAGACTTAGGATGAGTGAACTTTTGCTACTTCACCCTAAAATGAACTTTTGCTAATTTCTCCCTCCATACCTGCTTTCTTCCTTTCACTTTCCCTGTGCACGCTGCCCGGTGTTGAGATCTTGAAGGCCAAGATTTGGATGTGGTGCTAGTATGGTGGCACTGGGGTCTGCATGTAAAATGACAGAGAGAGGCTGCTCCTTGTGCTCTCCCCTAACTCACCAAAAGTCTACCTGAGGATTTGGGCAAAAGACCTGTAGTCAGAAACAAAGTAACTGAACCTGACTCAGGCACTTTGTTCATTTCCCCCAGGAATGTAGTGTGGAGAGAAGTGGCTGGTCTTGTCTTACCTCCGATCTCTTCTGCAAGACATGACAAACACACTTGATGCTCAAACCCTTTCCCAGCATTGACTTCTGCAGTTCTCCACCATCGGCATGCTCCCGCCTATTCCTGCCTCTTTCAGTCCCAACATTGAGAGGCTACATGACAACTACAAGTCCCCATTGGACAATTCAAGGAGACTCGGCTCCTGGCCCTTCCTTCCCTCCACTCCAGCTCTCAGGTTCTTCCCTCTTTTCTGAGTTACCATTGCATCTTTAAAAAAATTTTTTTTAAACATTTATTTATTGCTGAGAGACAGAGAGAGGAGAACATGAGCAGGGGAGGGGCAGAGAGAGAGGGAGACAGAGAATCTGAAGCAGGCTCTAGGCTCTGAGCTGTCAGCACAGAACCCTATGCAGGGCTTGAACCCACGAACCGTGAGATCATGACCTGAGCTGAAGTCGGATGCTTGACCGACTGAGCCACCCAGGTGCCCCATGATAGCATTTTTTAAGCTACAGTTTAGGATAGGGATTACTAGGTCCCACCTTGGGTATATTTGTGCCCCTGTTTGTTTTGAGTTTGTACATTGTATTATTCGTACTAGACTCTAAGTTTCCCTAAGGAGGTGAGCTGGACCATATCTTCCCCTCTTGCCCAGCCAGTGTCCAACACACAGAGAGTGTTAATGGTGCTGCTGACATCTCAGGACTGGAAAATTAGGAGGTAAATCAGATGACTGTCACCTCCTTGCTCCAGGGGAGCAAGACTCAGAGTAGACAAGGGATACCGTCTATGCAATAAGCAATCCCACATGAGTTCTTCAGAGTCCAAAGTAGCTGTGCAAGGTGTCTGTCCTGCTTGGGGGAAGGAAGAGGGAACTTCCTAGAGGGCAAGTCCTGGGGTGCAGCTGTGGGCTCTGATGTTTCCAGTAAAGGAAGAGAAAGCCTGGGACTGGGTCTTCTGAAAACTCTTTCAAGTCCTTAGACCCCCTAGGGATTTGCTCAGCTTTTAAGAGTACTTCGTTTTTGAATGGCTGACTATTAAAGAGTTAGTGCTTCAAGCTAATGAAGCTAATGAAACCCAGACCTTACTTGTGGTACAGAAATCTTGCCCAGTGACTCTGCTAGTTTTCTTAGGGTACCATAACAAAGTACCATGGATGGGGTGGCTTAAATTAGAGAAATTGATTTCCTTACAGTTCTGGAAGCCTGAAGTCCAAGGTCAAGGTGTCAGAGGGTTGGTTTCATTCTGAGGCTTCTCTCCTTGGCTTAAACATGGCTGTCTTCCTCTAACATCTTTACATAGTCTTCCCTTTATGCATGCATGTGACTGAATATCTCCTTAAGGAGAGATTAAATTAGGGTTCACTCCTATGAGCTCATCTTACCATAAGTACGTCTATAAAGACCCTGTGTCCAAATATAGTCAGATTCTAAGGAACTGGGGTTAAGTCTCCAACATACGAATTTTATTTATTTATTTTTAAATGTTTTATTTATTTCTGAGAGAGAGAGACAGCGTGAGCATGGGAGGGTCAGAGAGATAGAGGGAGATACAGAATCTGAAACAGGCTCTAGGCTCTGAGCTGCCTGTCAGCACGCAGCTCAGAGCCCAATGCGGGGCTCAAACCCAGAAACCATGAGATCGTGACCTGAGCCGGAGTCGGATGCTTAACTGACTGAGCCACCCAGGCGCCCCTCCAGCATACAAATTTTAGAGGACACAATTCAACCCATAACAGTGACTGGGCAGTGTTAGATTATACTCCATTGAATTTTATTCAATTCCTTCAACAAGATGTGTTGAACACCTACATGGTACCAGACTCTATTCAGATGCTGAGGATCCAGCAGTGAACACAACAGACATTCTGATGCAGACGGACAATAAGAAACTATGTGGCATGTTGAATAATCATACAGGCTATGGAGGAAATTGAAGCAAGGTCAGGGCACTGTGATCATCGTCTAATCGATGCCCCCACCTCCAGGCAGAACTGAGTACAAATTTTTGATGAGGGCGGAGAAATTGAGCAGGGGCAGCAGAATGCAGTGGGGACGGACGAGACTAGAAATCCTCCCTTTGTGAGTCTTAACTCTTGCTTTTTCCACAGGCACAGACATACTCTTTCCTCTCCCCGTCCTGGTCATCTGTCTCACCAATACAAGCACAGAGTCACAAGGGGCTCTGTGAGCGAGGCTGTGGCTGGCTTTCTGCAAACAAGGGCCACTGGTAGAGAAACGGTCCAAAGCACTCACCCTCTGGCTTGGAGGACAAAGGCACAGTCATTCCCATTGATGAAAACCTGACGATCCATGAATCACATTACTAACGAGCGCAAACAGCAGTTGCAGGCTGAGTATGTGCCGGGCACTGTGTTGTGTCTGATCTCATTTATCCTCCCCAAAGCCCGAAGAGCACTATTTTTTTTCTATGTTTCCAGATTAAGAAACTGAAGCTCAGAGAGATTATGTAAGTCACTTCAAATCCACCTGATGCCCCAGAGTTTCAGCCTCCCTTAGTCCCTGTGCTGAGCTGTCAGGGGAGGGGTGGGTCGCCGATGGAGCTGGAGTTGCAAGTTCCATTGGCTTCCGAACACTTTTCTCCTCAATTAAAGCTGCCAGCATAACATCTTACCAAGGGACTAATAAATCTTCTTTCCAATAAGTGACTGCCAACCTTAAACATGCAAAAATTTTCAACATAAATTTTCCCAACAATTGTAACTCATTACTTCAATACAAGGCATGAACTACTGTAGCCTGTCCACAGTGATGAGGAAAACACTGGGCATAAACCCAGCAACACGGTCCTTGACAGCAGCATGACATATTTTACAACAGTTCCAGAAGTTTTGCCGGCTGTCCCAATTATAATGAAGTCTTCTTGAAGGTATCTGCTGCGAGGAGATTTAATGCATAGCCCTCCTGGTACTTAACGCCACTCAGTAGCAAGAAGACCAAATGGGTAGGAGAAGTCTGTCTTTGAGAGGTTTGCTTGCTCAAAGGTGTTCTGGGCTGTCTCAAGGAACTCTCTGGTCGATGGTCTGAGTCCTGGACTTGCTATTGTGAGTACTATTTCAGCCACAGAAACCCAGAGCCTCCTTCTCTTTTGTCTCAAAGTAAATCTTTGCTTTGGGGACAATGTCCTTTTTTGCTAAGCGTAATGACCAGAATTTAGCTAAAAATCTAATGTTGGCAGATAACTCTGCTTATCATCTAGGTGGGGCATATTTCACATGGTTTTAGTCACTTGATTGCCACATCTATGGCTTTCCAGTTCACATCCTTTGCCCATTTTTCTACACTTTTGTGGTATTTCCTTTATTTATTTTAACGAGTTCTTTACATATTTTCAATACGAATCCCTTGTTAAGTGCATGCAAATATCTTGTGACTCATTTGACCAGTTTGTGACTCATCTTTTTACTTTATCGTATGACTGTTTTAATTTTAGATTTGGATTTATCCATTTTTATATGCTTTTGATGTCTTAAGGATTGTTTACAGATGGCCCTCCACATTTCATACTCCATTGACAAAAATTATCCACAGCTTTTCTAAAGTTTTGTTCTAGATTTTGTATTTGTTGTTTTAAACATATTATTCAAAGGACAAGTGACATTAGATGTCATAATAAAGAAGCATCTGCCTTTGGAGCATATGATAATGTTCCTTAAGAATGAGATTTCTCCGGGGCGCCTGAGTAGCTCAGTCAGTTAAGCATCTGACTTCAGCTCAGGTCATGATCTGACAGTCTGTGAGTTTGAGCTCCACATCGGGCCCTGGGCTGACGGCTCAGAGCCTGAAGCCTGCTTCAGATTCTGTGTCTCCCTATCTGTGCCCCTTCCAAGCTAATGCTCTTTCTCGCTCTCTCAAAAATAAATAAACATAACAATTTTATAAAAAAGAACAAATGAGATTTCTCTGCCTTGACGGTGATGGTGCGGGTGTTGAGCTGCTGAATATGTCCTTATTCTGCAATCTATCTTGATCTCGCTTGTGGGGCAGTCTGTCTCTCACTCTACTGGGTAAGTAAAATTGCAATTATTTAAGCATCTAAGAGTATTAAATCCTTTTCCATCATATTTGCCTCCAGGATGCTTGGCATATCTATTGATTTATTTCCTTGTTTAGGTTATGAGATTGACATACATTACTTGTATGTCTTGATAACTGATTTTTTTTTGGTACCCGTGTTTTGTATGGAACAATATCAAAATTAATGTAAGTTTTCAAAACATAACGAAGCTAACCCACCAGGGGCAACCCTGTTTTTGTAGCGCACAATGTTAGAGTGTTAGAGTGCATCAGGTTAAGATGTGCTCCCAATAAGTCCAGGGGCTTCACTCAAGTTCCTTCCTGCTCTCAGCAGGGGTCTGGAACACACCAGGCTCCTCGATCTTAGGATTCCACTGTCTCAACACGAGGTCTCCTCAGTCACTGGGCAGGTGAAGGGATAGCTGGATAATTGCTCTGGCTCCTTCTATGCTTTGGCCTGAAAGTGAGACACATCGCTTCCTCTCCCTACTCATTGGCCAAACCCTGTAAGGTGACCCTGCCTAACCACATGGGGGCTGGAAATGTGAGGGAGCAGAAGGACTATTAGGTAGGCATCAGCCTGACATTAACAGACTATTAATAAAATTTGCACCTGCATGACTGAGCATTAACTGTAGCCGTAGTTGATATTTTTGAATTCTGCTTAAAACTCACAGGTCAGGATACTCTGCTTGCAAATGCTAACTGGGAAACATGCCTTCTGAGACGGGAGGACAGGAAGTCAAGAATGCACAAGCCATCAGACATAAGAGAGAGGATGCATTCAGCATCAGCTGTGGCTTGGACTATGCAGGCTGTCCTTTGTAGGTGGGCGGGGGTCAATACTGAGAAGGAAAGTAAAGCAAGACAATGAGAGGATTTCCAAGAAGTTGAAGACAAATAATAAATGTTTCGAGTGTGAATGCAGCTCAAGGTCTGCAAAGAAACTGTTTGCCGAGAAGCCACTGGAGTGATTTATTGACAGGCTAGAAGGTATTGCGGACACCATTAAAATAATTCTTGGTCGAAATGTGCTCTCCCCACGCCCCCCAGAAAAGGAGGGGCTCAGAAATACACATGCTATTTTCCCAATGACAAAGATAGAAGAAAGAAAATTAGGAGAGATGATACAGACCCCGCATTCTTTAAAAACTATCATTAAGTTGGCATTTGGGACACACACACACACACACACACACACAGACACACGCACCCACACATGTGGAAATAAATCACCGGTGATGTTCAGCAAAAAAAGAAAGAAAGAAAAGAAAAAGAATAAAAAAGTTGTAAGGAGAAAGGGGAAAAGTTCCCAGTGACAGAAAGTACAGAGAGGAAGGAGAGCAATAATTGTTTTCTAACTGCAGGAGATAAAATGCACATCTGAGAGGTAGGCCTGACCTTCCGGTAACGCGTGTATCAGACTCGGGAGCGTGGAGACAAAGAGAAGCAAGTCACAGGGGAGAAGGAGCCAGAACGCAGTGGCTGTATGCAAAGTGGGAGCCATTGTGGGCGACTGAACAGATAATAGATGGAAGTGGAGAGCAGAGGAGCAAAGCGGAGTGATAAGCGACGCAAAATGAAGAGGAAAAACCCGGGGAAGGCTGAGATAAATTCCCCCATAAAGAAGTCTCCAGCAGAGGCCAAGAGTTCTGGGAGGAAATTATCTGAGGGGCCCGCATCTTTGGGGAGCATTGCGATTCCAAATGTGTGGGGAAAAAAAATGCGTTGCTGGTATCAAACCACCCGAATCCCAGGCTATGCGGATCACAAAGCCGCCACCGTTTCACTGTGTCCTTGCTCGGCAGCTGCATTAGGGGCACGTCTCGCTGAGCCCACAGTGATAAAAGTTGGAGAAATCACAAATAGTAAATAACAGCTCGCGTGCAGAGAGTGCTCTGCACCAGGCCCTGTTCTTCTCACATGTGACAACTCATTTGTTCCCTGTCGGCCCTCTCTTTCTGTGCCTCTGTTTCTTTGTAAATATGGGACAACAGCAGGGCTCAGGGCACAGCACTGAAGACGCGACACAGGTGAGAAGCCATTGCCGGCCATCCCTCCTCCTTGGCTTTGCTGCAAGGATCTCTACACTGAGGACAAAGAAGGGGCAGAGAACTTGGGAGACAGGGGTAGGGGATGCCGGCGCTGACTTCTGCCACTCAGTCTGGGCGGGTCACTCCTTTGCCCTCCGCTTTGGCCTAGAGGACACATGTCCTCAGCTGGGCCTAAAGAATCGGGGAACCCAGTGAAATTCGAGACTGGCTGACACTCACATCAACAGAAAGAGAGCCCAGGCTTCCTGAGTCCTTGGGAAGGGACGGGGTTTTGAACAGTGGACCATGCTGACCCACAGGGGGCAAAGGTCAGTACAGAGACAGAGTCATCAGCAGAGCTGCCCCGGGGGTGCTTAGCGAGATGTCAAGGTATACAAGACAACTGTTAGGGTTTTACACTGGCAAAGGGACAGCTTAATGCCAGAGGTCCCTGAGCCTGTGTGTTCATATTGACCCACACTGTTGTTCCCAGGAGCAAGTAAAGTAAGTCAGTATGACTCTGGACTTCCAGAAATGAGCAGGTTACCCCTTCTTCCTTCCAGTAGCCTCATTCTTAAGTCTGAGGGTTTGAAATCTTGCAGTAGCTCAGACCCAGCTTCTAGAACCTTAGCCCAACCCCCTTGGTCTCCGGGGTCAGTTCATCCATCTACTTGCTTCCCTATCATGCCTTCCATTTATGGCTATGATGGTCTTTTGTAATAAGGGATCAAGAAATGTACCTGTGCTTCCAAATGCAGCATCGTTTATTGTGTCCTGATGCAAAAAATAGCTTCCTTGGGCTTAAAGTGGCCCAGAGTCTCTTATTCGTCATGTTTTTGTTACCATCAAAGGACCAGGAGGAGAGAAGGCTTTCTGGAAGTCTGTTTGTCTCTGAAAATCCGGTACTTCATAGAATCCTCAAACCAAGAGAGAAAAGAGGAGATCGTGAAGTCCAGGCGCTATCTCCAGGCAGTGACTTTTCTTCCAAGTCTGCTCCAGGAACCATTCTGTCCAGGGCCACCATTGTGATTAAGCTTTCCTTGTGGTCTTAGAAGTTTCTCTCACCTGACTGCTGTCTAAAGTCTCTAATGCTTGTTAGGAAAGGATGGAAGATGGACTCCTCTATCTTCCCTCCTTCCTTCACATCTCCTGGGTGGATGTGAGAGTCTATAGATTTTCTGAAGAGCACGAATCCTTAACACACACGCATGAGTTTGAACCCTACACGCCCATGCCTAGAGATATAGTATAAGGAAATTGAATCATTGAGCAAAGAGGAATGGACAAGATCGTTCAGTAGAATCCATTTACTGGAACAGTCTAAAATGTCCAACAAGAGCAATTGATTAAATAAGTCATAATAGAGTCAACAGTGAATTATGTTTATACTTATTTTTAAAATTTTTCTTCTTTTTTTGTTATCTTTATTAGGTAGTAGAACCTGGTACTTTGAAAATATAAGTTGATATGGGAGGACTCAGTTACAAGTTTTGTGTTTCAATGACATAAAATGTAGTGCTTTCATTTTAAATATTTTTTTTTCTTTTCAAATTTTTAGTTATATGTTAGCTAACATGTAGTACAATATTGGTTTCAGGAGTAGAATTCAGTGATTCATCACTTACATATACCACCTAGCGCTCATCATTACAAGTGTGCTCTTTAGTACCCTTCTCCCATCTAGCCCATCCCCCACCCACCTCCCTCCATCAACCCTCAGCTTGTTCTTTACTATTAAGAGTCTCTTATGGTTTATTTTCCTCTCTCTTTTTTCTTCTTTTATTTTCCCCTTCCCATATGTTCATCTATTTTGTTTCTTAAATTCCACATATGAGTGAATTCATGTGGTATTTGTTTTCTTCTCACTAACTTATTTCACCTAGCAGAATATGCCCTAGCTCCATCCACATAGTTGCTAATAGCAAGATTTCATTCTATATGATGGCTGAGTAATAGTCCATTGTATATGTATACACTTATTTAATTTTTTATTTTTTTTAAATGTTTGTTTTGAGAGAGAGAAAGAGCATGTGCAAACGGAGGAGGGGCAGAGAAAGAGGGAGAGAAAATCCCAAGCAGGGTCCGCGCTGTCAGCACAGAGCCTGATGTGGGGCTTGATCCCACAAACTGTGAGGTCATGACCAGAGCCAAAATCAAGATTTGGCTGCTTAACTGACTGAGTCACCCAGGTGCCCTTGTATATACTTATTTTAGATGATATTAATATATACTCACACAGCGAGATGTTTATAATATACCATGAGAAAAGTGAGTTACAAAACAGTATCTAGGGTACAATCCCATGTTTACATATGTGAGCCTAGAAAAACTTTGTAAAAATAAATAACAAGATGTCAATGTTGATTATGTTATGGGGATAGGAAGCTGTGATATCATTTTTTTTTCTATATCTTCTATTTTTCCTATAATGAGTAACATTTAAAATAAATAAATAAATACATTTAAAAAGGAAATCTCACTGTTTAGAATTGTTTGGGTTTCGTCTCCCAATCAAGGTGGCACCACTTTCCGAGCTAACACCTGATGGGGGAGGAGAAGAGGACAATTTTTCCCTATTTATTAATTTTGCTTTACGTAGATTGCAGTGGTTTTGAAGTGAAAAAGTTGTCACAAAGATATAGCCTGAATAGTGTGTGTATATGAGAAGGGGGAGGGGTGGGGAGAGAAAGAAAGAAAGATAGAGAGAGATAAAGAGAGAGAGAGACTAAGCCTAAGATTTGAAGAATTAACCCCTTTGCCTTGTTAGGAAGTGTAGATTATGATTGATGTTTGTAGCCTAAGCATTTAGACTAGGGACTCTTCAGGGTAGACAGATCCTAGCCTAGTGCTTGACATATAGTAAGTGTTTACTACATATTTGACAAGTGAACTGATTTTTGAACCTCAAGTATTTGTAGTACCTGCTGACAAAGCAATCACTTCTCTTCCATCTGGAAGGTCATGGCATCTGGAGGTCAATGGTGTAGGGGGAACAGTGGGAGTGGTGGATGTGATCGATCAGGCTGACCCGGATTCAAATATTGGTTCTGCCACCTACAAGCAATTTGATCCTCTATTTCCTCTTCTGTAGCAGAAGAAAGATATTATTATGGATCTTGCAAAATTATTGGAAGGATGGGAATTAGATAATTCCCTTCTTGTGTGATTTATCTTAAAGCCTTTGAAACTGTTTAGCCATTGACCAATGTCAAAATCCACCCATTGAAGCCATTCTGTGTAACTCAAGGTTCAAGTAGCCTTTTCTGGAATAAAAACAGCATTATCTAAGTCTCTAAGCAGTATCTAAGCAGTACCTCTATCTGAGAGTGCTTACTCCCAGCTTCCACCAAGGATGTGGAAAGAAACTGTGTTTAGCAAGAACTGGTGGATTATTAAGTAGCCTTATCTCAGTTCAATATCTCTCTGTAAATAAGTCAAGGCTCAGAGCAACCCTGTGCAAGTACTGGAAATGTTCAAGGCCTTAAAATAGCAAAGCACTTTGAAGAAGCCCATCTTCTTAATGGAAAAAAAGAATACACAGGGAAAAATAACTGTCAGTTATTTGTATATAGTCCAGGCTTCAGCATGTGACAAAAAGTGATCATGATCATTGCTGGTTTATAATTCCCTTCAGAAATTAGATTTTATGCATCATATTCAAAGAGGCTGAAGATTAACAAAGGAGATGACCAGGTGACCACAGCCCAAGTCTTTCCTGGGGGAGGTTTATGGCTGAACTTCTCCTCCATGAAATAGCTTCATTAGACATCACATCTTTTTTTTAAAGTTATTTATCTTGAAAGAAAGAGAGAGAGAGAGAGAGAGAGAAAGGGAGGGGCAGAGAGAAGGAGAGGGAGAATCCCAAGCAGGATCTGCATGTCAGCACAGAGCCTGACTTGAGACTCGATCTCATGAAGCGTGAGATCATGACCTGAGCTGAAATCAAGAGTCAGACACTTAACCAACTGAACCACCCAGGCGCCAACATCACATCTGTTTGATTTCCACTGACATTACTGAAGCCAATGATTTGTCCAAATGATCAAAATGGCCACATAAGAGTGGGTGGCAATGGAGTATGTAGAAAAATGGCTCATATTCTATTCTTTGCTTTTACTAATATGTTTGAAGTCAAAGAAAGAAAGAAAAAGAAAAAGAAAGAAAGAAGGAAAGAAAGAAAGAAAGAAAGAAAGAGAAAGAAAGAAAGAAAGAAAGAAAGAGAAAGAAAGAGAGAGAGAGAGAGAAAGAAAGAAAGAAAGAAAGAAAGAAAGAAAGAAAGAAAGAAAGAAAGAAAGAAAGAAAAAAGAAGGAAGGAAAGAAAGAAAGAAAGAAAGAAGGAAGAAAAGAAAGAAAGAGAAAGAAAGAAAGAGAAAGAAAGAAAGAAAGAGAAAGAAAGAAAGAAAGAAAAAAGAAAGAAAGAAAGGAAGAAAGGAAGGAAGGAAGAAAGAAAGGAAGAAAGAAAATGGAGATCCCATATAGTTTCTACAGTGAGGGGATCATAGAAAAGTTTGTTACTGCGCAAGTGTGTAGTGCACGTGTGACCTCTCCTTTTCAAGGCTGAGCAAGAATGACATATCTCATGAAGCTGTGTAAAGACCTGAAACCCAGGATATATGCACAAAAAAAAAATGCTCCTCTGTAGTATATTGTGTATATTGTGAACAAAGAGGGGTGGCCAGGCCCACTGATGAACATCCTAGAACATTCACCTCAAATAATATTTAAATTGATAGAAGGTGTAAGTAAATCTATTGGCTTTCAAAGTGATTTTCAATAATTAATATTGGAGTTCTTGAGCTACTCTGCCCGGCACCTTGGCATGGGTAGCAAATATGTCATAGCTTTGACGCTATCTTATTCCTGTGGCCTGCAGCCCTGGCTGCCCTGTAACTGAGAAGTCAGGTGAGTTCTTATGTGAAAGCGAAGTCTCTGTAAGTGCTCTCCCAGGAGAATGCGTCCCTGGTCCTCTCCAACTGGAAACAGCCGTGGGTTGCTGGCCGACTTGCACCAGAGCTCAGGATATCCGGGACAGCTACCGATAATATATGCTAATCTGGGACCCAGTCAATTGCCTGAGGATGTTCAGTCTTAGGTATATGGGGACGAGGTGCCAGGAGGGGCTTGGCCAACTCCCATGTCCTGCTGTCTCCCCAGGTGCCATGTTACACTTAAGTGCTGCCCTTCCTCTGTTTCTTCCACTGGTTCTAAAACGGAAAATCACACTGAGCTGGGGTGTGGGCCAGTCAAACAAAGGAACTCTGAGATTGGCCTGCAATGTGAAAACTGTCAATTATTCTATTTTATGGCCTACCTACATTTCTAATAGTAGGGTCCTCATTTCCATTAGACTAATTTGTCACAACGCCGTGTGTTCTAATCCTTTTGCCATCTTCTCTGAACAACAGAAATGAGTGCGCCTGAGGGGAGGGGGAATTGGTCAGGGCAGGAGGGGAGGAAGAAAAGCAGGCAGAAAGGAAGGAGGAGACTCCTTTTGAATGTTGATTTTTTTTTAACTCTTAACTTGACAATTTGTTAAAAGCAAATATACCCTCATAATGATCACTGCTATACAGAAGAGTGATTCTAGTCAGAAGTGACCTATTTTTTAAACTCTTGGTTCTCTGGTTTTTGAGACTTGAACTCTATGAACAAAGAAGGCACTCACAGGTTCTATGTAATTTCTCTACAGAGCACTGAACATGGCTCTGGAAGGTGGTAACTCAGGGCCCAGAGGGTCAAGGCCAGAGGGGGACCTTAGCACCCAGCAGGGTGTACCACCTTCTCAGAAGAAGTGCCAAGAGAAGACTGCATCATGGAATGGTGGGGACATTAGCCCTTCCCTGTGTGAGCTAATTCTCACAAGCACAGGGAAATGTTTGAAAACACCTTGTCTTCATTTTCTATGGCTGTGGGCAAATTAGGGCAAACTTAGCAGCTTGACAAATACACGGTTATCATCTCAGTGTCCATGGGTCAGGAGTCCAGGTACAACTCAGCTGGGTGTTCCGGTCAGAATCTCACAAGGCTGCCATTAAGGTTTCAGCCAGGCTGTGTCCTCATCTGAAGGCTCCCCTGGAGAAGAATGTTTGCAAGCCCAGTATGACTGAGAGCTCTGACTCTTTGCTGGCTCTCAGCCTGAGACCTTCCATAATTCCTTGTGGGTGGGCATCTCTGACATTGCTTACTTCATCAAGCCTGGAAGAAGTGTTCTAGCTCCTATGTGCTAACACTGTGTCTTTTATAATATGCCATAAAACAAGGGTGATATCCATCACCTTGGCCATGTTCCATTGCTTAGAAGGAAGTCACAGATCTCGCTCACACTAAGAGGGAGGGTGTTATACAAAAGCACAAACACCAGGAGGTGGGGATCATTGGGGACCCTTTTAAGGTTTATCTGCCACATGCCTAGAACCTCTTCCTGCCCTGCTTATCACTCTGACCTTATTGGAATTCTCTCCTATGTTCTTGAATGAACTTCAGTAGAATGATCAACCACCCTAGGTTGCTCAGGACTGTCCTGCTTTTAACACTTTAAGTCCTGCATTCCGGGTAACCTCTGAGGCTCAGTAAATCTGGGACAGCGGGTCACCCTAAGCAGATAACAGACCTTCTTTAGTTTCTCTGTGACAGGTATTAGGGGCAAAAGAGAAACCAAAATGGTTTCATCCACCGGTGATCAAATCCACAGGTTCTCTAAGCAGCCCCTGAAGGTCCACTGAGTTGAAGGAGGTGGCAAGGCGATGTGATTGGGTGCGATTTTTGGCCCCTTCCTACCGTTCTATCACCAAATAAACCAGCACCCAGCTTGCTCACACTTGTTGGATTCTGTGTGATTTGCTGTGTGAAGTTTGGTTTCTATGGCCAAATGTTGATGCCTCAACATTCTCATCTCACATATGACAGCCCCAGTCTTCAGGGGAGTTAGAGGCATCCTGGGATCTAACCTGTTGACTTGTAAGCTAGAGTTCTTTGGCAACATGCTAGGGAGCTAAGCATCTTTTGGCCATCTGCTAGGGTAAGGAAGAAGAGATTTTTTGGTTTTGTTTCTATTTTGTTTGTTTCTTTGTTATTTGTTTGTTTTGTTTTTTTAAGAAAAGACTAAATCCTACACATAAGGGGTTTCCAATCACATTGGTGAAGCCGTAGGTTAGAGCCAGGACATACTCAGCTTGACAGCTTTGGCTGAATTGATGAGTTAGTAAGAAGTCGAAATGGTGATTTTGGCTACCTGGTAACAGGTAGATCTACGCTGGAGTTTCATGTTATTTCAAAACAATACAGGTTAAGTGTGAAACTCCAAGGCTGAATACACAGCTTATGCCCAAGACAAGGACTTTTCTGGTCTTTTCAACGTAAAACGTAAGCCAGTACAAATTGACCTGCTGGAAGCAGAGCTCATAAGGGCTGAAGGGACGCAAGGTTATGTGACTCTTGAAAGTTTAAGGCAAGGTTAACGTGGCAAGTAGAGTGGCGGTTTCAGACTGCATTTGAGAAGGTGGTTAATTTACTAATCAGCAAACCCTGCCTGTTGCAGCAAGCCCCTGTTGTATAAACCAATAAAATCAAGTAGTGACTCTATATTGGCAGGCAAGAAGAAGGTCCAGAGCAATAATCTATTTTCCCACCTGCCCAACCAGGCAAATTTCTGTCATTTGAAACTGCAGTCTAGGTTGGCTGATAAATAGGTCTTATATCTTGGAATGATCATCTCAGAGCAGATTCATCTATGTTAGCATCATTTCTTCATTAGTCCCAAACAGAACCAGAGGTTTTCTGCATAGGGTGATGTTCCTAACACCTCCAGAGGCGGGAAGCTATTTGTCCAAGTTTGTTCAGCCACAGAGCTTTGCAACAGGGCCTTATGGCCCCGAAGTTCTTGACCCGTTTGTGGGCGCTAAGAGCAGCCACACTGGTCAAAACAGCTCCTGAACAGTTAAAAAAAAATGTGTTCGGGGTGCCTGGGTGGCTTAGTCGTTTAAGCGTCCGACTTTCGCTTAGGTCATGATCTCGCAGTTCGTGGGTTCGAGCCCCGCGTCGGGCTCTGTGCTGACTGCCAGCTCAGAGCCTGGAGCCTGCTTCAGAGTCTGTGACTCCCTCTCTCTCTGACCCTCCCCTGCTCACGCTGTCTCTCTCTCCTAGAAATAAATAAAAAACATTTTTAAAAAATGTGTTCAAGTACAAAAGGCATCAGGAAACCAACTTTATGGACTGGCAGGTGGGGATGGGTGAGGGCTCTGCCTTCTCTTTGATACACTTTCAAGGAAATGCTTTGCAACAATATTGGCATTTCTTTTATCACAATTTTCCACCAAGTTTTCCATGTTTCTAAATATGTGACAAAGAGGTTTCTCAGCTAAATGAGTTTGGTAAAGGCTGGATTAAACAACTCCATGGAATGAATTTATTGTCAAACTTTTCAGAGCCTAGCTTAATGTAGCAAAACTCAATACTGACTCATAACTGAAATCCTCTACAGAGCTTTTTTGTTTGTCTGGTTTATGGGAAAGTATTGCATTTTTATTTTGTAATTTAAGATTCACTAATATAGTGGCTTTTAAAAGTAAACAACAGGTATAAAAACACCTTAAATCTGACAGAGTTCCAGATAGTCTTCACCCAGCTTCCCCCGGTGAAAATATTCTACACAAACATTGTACGTTGTTGAAATGAAGAAATTAATGTGGTTATAAATAGTACTAACAGCTCAGATACACACTTTATTTGGGTTTCATCAGCTTTTACATACACTTTTTTTTTTGGTATGTGTGTAATTCTACAAAATTTTGTCACATGTATATATTAGAAAAATCAACAGGACAATCTGGTGATGGAATTGTTCTGTCACCACAAAGAACTCCCTCACATCATTCCTTAATAGTTGTATTCCTCTCACATCCCTAATCTCTGGCAACCACAAAGCTCTTCTATATCTGTAGAATTCTGCCACCTTGAGTATATTCTACAAATGGAATCATGCAGTAACCTTTCCAGACTGGCTTTGTTCACTTAGCATTATGACCTTGAGATCCATCCAAGTCATTGTGCTTATCAATAATTTATTCCTTTTTATTGCTGAGTAGTTTTCCATTGTATAGTTATACCACGATTTGTTTATCCAGTTACCAGTCAAAGAATATTTGAGTTGTCTCCAGTTTTTTTGGCTATTACAAATAAAGTTCCTATGAAATTCATGTATGTATTTTTTATGAGCAATAAATTTTCTTTTTCCAGGATAAATGCCCAGAAGTGTAACTGCTAGGTCATATGGTATCCTGCAGATCCTTTTTTTTTTTTTTTTAATGTAGTTTATGGTCAAGTTGGTTTCCATATAACACCCAGTGCTCATCCCAACAAGTGCCCTCCTCCATGCCCATCACCCATTTCCCCTTCTCCCCCACGCTCCATCAGCCCTCAGCTTGTTCTCAGTATTTAAAAGTCTCCTGTGGTTTGTCTCCCTCCCTCTCCTTAACTATTTTTTTCCCTTCCGCTCCCCCATGGTCCTCTGTTAAGTTTCTCCTGTTCCACATATGAGTGAAAACATATGGCATCTGTCTTTCTCTGTCTGACTTATTTTGCTTAGCATAACACCCTCAAGTTCCATCCACATTGCTACACATGGCCATATTTCATTCTTTCTCATTGCCATGTAGTATTCCATTGTATAGGTAAACCACATCTTGATCCATTCATCAGTTGAAGGACATTTAGGCTCTTTCCATGATGTGGCTGTTGCTGAAAGTGTCTAGAGATCCTTTAAAAACTCTAAATGCCAACCTCTCTCACAAGATATTGAATTGATCACAGATGCACATTCTCCATGAGGGGATCTTATTAAAGTAAACAGCACAACACAGGCATAAACCTACATCAACAAAGGCAATGCAAAGGAGAAACAGATAAGCATTTTTCACAGATTGGTTTATTGGAAAAGTGGAAGCATGAGTGGCAATTGATTAAGCAGAGTTCAGGAAGCCTCTGACTAGAAAATGTGCTGTGGAGAAGGAGGCAATGAGTCTGTGGGAACCCAGAGCAACTGGGGAAGGCAGAGGAAGTCTTGTATCTTACCGGAAGGCAAAAAGTATTTCAGGGAGCAGAAGAGAAACTTAAATATGTGTAAATACATTCAGGGAAATTAGAAAGTATATTGCCTCTGTACCTGAGAAAAAGGTGATACATAGAAGACATGACCAGAGAACAGGAAAAGCTTTGGGGACTTAAAAGTATGATTGCTAAAATTAAAAAATCTCTATAGAAGGCTCAAGAGATAAACTTGGAGATACATCTCATAAAAGATTTTATAATCAAAGAAATAAGATGAAATATAAGACAAAACAGGATAAAATATAAGAGGTATCAAGTATTAATTTGGGACGTCCAATACCTGATTAATAAGAGTTATCGAAACAGGGAACAGTAAAAATAGAAGTGAGAACTTACCAAGGAATTAACACAAGAATTTCCCAAGATTCTTCAAATGCAAAGGCGCCAAGTACCAAGCATAATAAGTAAGAAGAATCTCAACTAGACACATATGTGGAATTTCAGAACAGTAAGAATAAAGAAAAGATCCTTAAACCTTTCAGAAAAAAAATCAGAAATAAGAGCTACATTAACATCACATCTCTTATCAGAAACACTGGATGCTAGAAGACAATGGGTCAATGCCTTTAAAATTCAGAGGCAAAATATTTTGAATGTAGATTTCTATACCCAGACATTTCTTCAGTTAAGTGCCAGAAATAGAGCCTTTTCAGATGTGCAAGTGTTCAAAAGCACGCCTCTTGCATCCTTTTATGGAATGTTTTTAAAGAATATATGCCAGTAAATAAAAGTGGTTAAACCAAGGAAGAGGAAAATGCAGAACCCAAGAAAAAATGGATTGTGTCTGAGGTTAAACAGCTCTGACCAGACCCGTGAAAGAGCAACCAGCCTAGGCTGGAGCAAAATGAGGAAATGAAATCAGTTTCTAGGAATAAGGGTAATTACTAGACCATTGTGATGTCTGAAAGTTTGAAAAAAAAAATGAGGAAATTCTCAAGGTGAAATCTAGAAAAGAATAATTCATTCAAAGTTGTCTCTATAGGAATATATGTATATTTCTTTCACAGTGGTCACTTCAAAGCTTTGATAAGTTCTCACTTTCAGTGGGAAGGAAACATAAACCTGGCACAGTCAGGCATTTCTGCTATAACATCATATTGGCATCCCTGAAGTATTTCATGATCTGCAAAATTGTAAAATAAAAATAATAGGGCTTATGGGAGAAGGAGGGTTGGCTGATGTCTCAAACTTGTGGAACTTTGGAACTTTGGCACTAACAAAACCAGTAACAACCCTAAGAATACTATTAGCACTGTTAACTGTTTGCTGGCATCTGAGGTTAGAATCACAATTAGTTTCTCTTTAAACATGAGGGTTCTGCTTCTCTTTCGATATTGTTGGTCTTTGAAGACATTTGCATCTAAGAGAGATCAGGGTCATCAAAACTAAAATGTATAGTCTAGGAACAGCCTTCTTCATTAACCTGTTTTCTTTTTTCTTTTTTTCTTTTTATTGAACACAGGGGCCTGTCTTTGCAGTAAGGCATTTGTAGTTTTCCTCAGTTACTTAATACAGAAGTTTCTAAACCCTCCTCTTCTTGAATGGATGAAAGAAACCATTCCACAATATGCATTTTCTGAAGATCTGCACGTAATGTCAAGGGTGTCTCCCTAATTGTGACAAAATCCACACTGATTGTTTCCAACATTAACATGCCTGTAAAACAAAAATTGTCCATGAACCGATACAACTTCTGCACCTGACATGGTCCCCTATTCATCAGTTGCACATGCATCAGAACGAACTGTCCCTGGCTCTGCAGAGAACAACACTGACGTGAGCATAATAATATACCCACTGTTTATTGGTCTGCAACTTTTCGAATCAGCCTATTGACAAGCATAGTGGGCCCCCCCTCTGGCCAGCACGACCTTCATCCTAAGACTCCGGAGTCTGCAGATTGTGTTTGGGGGACGAGCCGGAAGTGGAAGTTTGAGCCTGCTTCTCCCTGATGCAGGGCTGGGGTGACTGAGAAGAGCAATCTGCTTATTTTGGGGGATGGAAGGGAGGAAGTGGTATAAATGAGCCAAATCCTCACCCATTATAAACAGTACCCATAAAAATAACAGAATAACAACACATGATGGTAACCATCAAAATAACTAGAAGGAGGAAATGAAGTTGCCTTTGGGATAAAAAAATCGGAGGAATGGCTAACAATTTGTTGTTGCTTTTCTTCATAAGCCCTTCCAAATTATTTCTTTTTTTTTAAATTTGAACCAAATGCCCACTTTAACATGATGGAAATAAAACGAATTGGGCTTTTAAAAAATTGCTTTTAGCCCACCCCTACGATTCAATGAGTATTAAGAAATTTTGATTCTGGTGTGACTAAGACCTTGTATTTGGAAAAACACCCACAGATAATCTCGCTGTTCATTAGAGGTAGGTATTACTGTTCGGGTCTGGAATTTGCGAATGTACAGCGTCCTCTCGGGCAGGAGGAAGGGGGAAGAGCATTTTAGCCGAAAGAAACCATGACAATGAATACTTTTGGTTCAAGAATGAAGATTCCTGACCTCCCACCACTGAAGCAAGAAGTTCTAGTTCTTAGGAGAAGGGAGGGGTAACACTAACTTACCGGCATACCTTTGATGGTTCATCTTCTTAACAATGTGTATAAGAACAGGGGGTACAGGTTTGGGCAAATCTGCCGGGTCCATGCAGGCTCTTGTTTATGAAGTGAGCTCTGTGGGGTGAGACTTCTGCAAAGCAGCCCAAAGGGCTCCCTGGTAGCTGGAGATTAGAAGCACAGTGTGCACAGCAAATGCCAAGAAGGATCTAGTCAGGGTGGGCAGAGAAATGAGAACTCTCTGGGCCAAGAGTTTTGAAATTTCCAAGCAAGACAAATCTGGTCCATTTGTTTTCTTGAAGCCTAGAAGCTTGAAGGTCCATGAGGCACGCCAAACCAGGCACATTATGAGAGGAGAGACGTCACCCAGCCTAAGGCAAGGTGGTGTCCATGGCCATGGCTCTGGGGGATGTTCTGACAGAGATTCTGATGATTATCTGCTATTACAAGGCAGTGAGGAGTGGTGGACACAGCTCTAGATCAAGAATCAGGCTTTCTGGATTCTCTTTGGTGTCCCTGGTAGATCAGCCTCTGGTAAGGCCTCCCAAACAAACGTGCATCTTAAATTAAAAGATAGCATCTTGAATGCAAAAGCAGCTCCAAAATCTGTCTCCCAGTTGCCCTCTCCAATATATTACCCACCCACCATGAGTCTTTCCTACGTAGAAACTCTGAAGTGAATTACCTCTTTAGTTAGGCCTTGCTTTGCTTCCTATTTGCCTTATAGGCTTTTCTCTTTGTTTCTTAGTTCATTCATCTGTAAAATGGGACTGGGAGAGCAGGAATCGATTGATCTCTTATATCCTTTCCAGCTCTGACATTCCAGAATTCTACGCTCTCCAAAGGTGAAGAATGTTCTGGGTCACCGCCCCGCCCTGTCCCCCGTTTTCATCAGGCGTGGCAGCTGAAAACCGGGCAAGGACAAGGTGAGGGGCATATCTTCACGTCCTCGTGATCCTTATGCTTCAGGCTTTCTAGGAGGCCCCCCTTCTGGATGGGTTTCTCTGTCTTTCCAGGGAAGGGAAGGTGAGAGCTGCTAGTCAATGTAGAGGCTTCACAAAAGCACAGGAACAAACATGCAGTTCTTAACAAATCCTCTATTTCCCCAGAAGTGCTTGGCTGCCTGTGGGGAGCGGGCTCTCTGCTGACCCAGATAAGCAGACCCGGGGCTCTGTGATGCCGGCATGAGGCACTTCAAGGTGTCCCTCTCCACAGGACATCGGGAGGCTGGGCGGCCCTGTCCAAACACAAACACGAAGGCAGTAGTGTCCCTACCTAGACAGATGGGAACACAAAAGAGACTTTTCAGCTAATAAGATCCTCTGGTGTCTGTAGCTCTAAGCAGGTAAGGTCATTAGAACCCTTCTTTATAATACATTTTCTTCTCTTCATTCTGATGGAGCAAAAATAGGCTGAAGGAAGTGATTTTATTTCCCATTTAAGTTAGTTCAATGGGAGGTAAATTGTGTGTGTGTGTGTGTGTGTGTGTGTGTGTGTGTGCAAGAGATGGGGGAGGCCTGGGGGAAGGAGAGTTTTGAGATGATGCTATTGGGTCCCTTGGCTAAAGAAGAAAAATGTCAGGCTTGAAATGGTTTCCTCTGGGGGCTGTTTGTGGAATCAAAACGCCTCTCTGGTTTGCAGTTCTGAAACCCACTACTGTGACTAAAAAAACCCACTTTCAATTTAGAGGGAAAAGGCCGCAGCTCCTGGAGTCTCCACTCGGCCGAGGAAAACGCTGCTGGATGAAGTGAATGCCACGGATTTGGATTTCAAACACCAGCATTGATCTCAGCATTGATTGGGGTTGTGTTGCTGATGGCGTCTGAGCTCCAAGCCCCTCCTTGTCCCCCCAGGGGAAGGGGATTGATCACAAGATGTAGCTGTGAAGCCCGGATGGAAGAGGAAGGACAAAGGGGGCCAGTCCCATGAGGAGGGAAGGACCCCAACGTGCTCTCCCAATAAACTGAAATTCTATAAATCAAAGTCTCACCCTCGGCAGCTCCCTTTCCCCCTGTACTTTGTCAACACTTTTCTCCCGGGAAGGCTCAGTACTTTGAAGGGCTCTCGGGTTAAATCTCTATTTACTCCTCCACCAAGAGAGAGGCATGTGGATAAATGATTAATCCTCCTTCCTTCCTATACCCGGGACCCTGTACCCACTAGGTTTCTTGGTCTATGAAAACCCACTCTCAACACTCATTCTGCCTACCTGGCTCCCAGAGTGATAAGCTAATTAATGATTAATTCATTCAGCAAGTATTCATTGGGTGTCTTCTATGTGCCAGGAGCTTGGGATGGCACAGGGAGCAAGCTAGACTCAGATCTCTGCCCTCATGAAGCTTCTTGCCAGTGGGGGAAGATGGATAATACCCAATAAAAATAAGAGATAGCAAATTATCGTATGTTCTAAAGTGATAAGTGCTCTGGAACAGGAAAAATACAGTCAAGAAGGCATTGGGGGTGCCCTGCAGCTGGTCAGAGTGAGAACTTTGAGCAGGTGACACTTGAGTTAAGATTGCAGGGAGGGAAAGGACTCAGCTGTGCAGATGTCCGGATCTAGAGCTCCCAGGCAGAGGAATTGCTAAGCACAATGGCCCTAGGAGGTGGAGTACCTGGGTGGAGGAAAACTAAGGAGGCCAGTGACTAGCTCAGGGTGTTTTGCATGTGGGTGGCCAATGCCGGGTGATGGATAACATCAGAGTGGCTCTGGGGTCTAAATCCTACCGGGTATTATTGGTCATCATAAGATCATTGGCTTTTATTTTAAGATAAATGGAGAGCCACTTGAGAATTTTAAGCAGAGGAATGGCGTGATATGACTTAGATTTTCTAAAGATCACTCTGGTTGCTGTATTGAGAATAGAACGCAAGGGCAGATCAGAGAGATGGATTGAAGGAGGAGAGAGAGAATAGAAGCAGCAGAGGTGGAGGTAGTAAAAAGTGCTCCATTTCCAAATATAAGTTTGGAGATTTCCTGATAGATCTGGTGGTAGCCTGAGGTTTGGGGCTTGAGCACTGAAAGAGCTGAGTTCCTCACAGCTCAGAGGGAAAGGAGGTTTTATAGGGGAGAATAGGAGTTTTGGGTTATGCATGTTGAGTCTAAGACATCAGCTACAGACATCCAAGTGAAAATGCTGAGTATAGGTCTGGAGTTATTTTGGAGGGAGATATCTGAGCTTTAAATGTAAATCTGGAGATTATTTGCATACACCTGACATTTAAATACCGTGAGACTGGATGTGATCACCAAGGAAGAAGAGAACAGGACCAAGGGCACTCGGGAAGAGAAACTTCGGACACTCCAATATAAGAGATTGGGGTGACGAGAAGACTGACCAAAGACCTGAGAGAGAGCAACTCAAGAAGTTGCTCTGTGGGTTTCTTGGAACCAGGTAAAGGAACATACTGGAATGAGCTGGTTCAAATGCTGTGGAGAGGTCAAGAAAGATGAGGATTGAGATGTTATCATTCTTTTTAGCAACATGGAGGTCCCTGGTGACCTGGACAACAACAGTTTGGAAAAGTGGTCTAGGCAACTGTCCAACTGGATCACACCCAAGGGGAAATGAGAGGAGATGGATTGCTAACAATATAGACCGCTCCTTTGCACAAAAATCAACTTTATTTGGTTTGAATGTGAGACCCGAAACCATAAAAGTCCTAGAAGAAAATGGGGATTAAGCCCCTTGACATCTGTCTTGGCAACAAGGTTTAGGATTTGACACCAAAAGCAAAAATAAATAAGTGGTACTACACAGAACTAAAAAGCTTCTGTACAGAAAACAAAGGAAACCATCAACAAAATGGAAGGGCAATGTATGGAATAAGAGAAAATATTTTCAAATTCACCCCTGATAAAGGGTTAATATCTAAAATATATAAGGCACTCATCATACAAGTTAATAGTAAAAAAAATTTCAATTTAAGAAATGGTCAAAGGGGGCACCTAGGTAGCTCAGTCAGTTTAGCCTCCAACTCTCGATTTGGGCTCAGGTAATGATCTCATGCTTTTGCGAGTTTGAGCTCCATGTTGGGCTCTGCGCCGACAGTGTGGAGCCTGCTTGGGATTTTCTCCCTCTCTCTCTCTGCCCCTCTCCAGGTTGTTTTTTCTCTCTTTTTCTCAAAATAAATAAACATGTAAAAATTTGGCCAGAGGAACTGAACATTTTTCCAAAGAAGTCATACACATGGCCAACAGGCATGTGAGAAGGTGCTCGACCTCACTAATTATCAATGAAATGAAAATTAAAACCACAATAAGATACCACCTCACACTTGTCATCAAAGAGACAAGAGGTAAGTGTTATTGAAGTTGGGAGAAAAGAGAGCCCTTGTGCATTGTTGGTGGGAATGTAAACTGGCACCATCACTATGGAAAATGGTATAGATATTCCTCAAGAAATCAAGAATAGAACTCCCATGAGATCCCACAATCCCACTTCTAGAACACATCTGAAGGAAATGAAATCACTTCCTTAATGAGATATCTGCACCCTTATGTTCATTGCAGCTTTACTTACAATAGTCAAGTTATGGAAAACAACCAAAGTGTCCATTGACAAATGAATGGATAAAGAAGTTGCAGCATATGTTTATACATATGTGCTCATCTTGCATAACTAAATTGTCATACCCCCTGATCAGCAACTCCCCATATTCCCTTACCCCCAGCTCCTATCAACCACCATTTTATTTCTTATTATTATTTTATTTTTTTCATTCTCAAGTTAGTTAACATACATAATCTAGGTTTCAGGAGTAGAATCCAGTGATTTATCTCTTACATATGACACCCAGTGCTCACCCCAAAAAGTGCCCTCCTTAAGGCTTGTATCCTTAAGGATACACTTAACCCACCCCTCTCCCCCTACCCTCAGTTTGTTCCCTGTATTTAAAAGTCTCTTATGGTTTGCCTCTCTCTCTGTTTTTTGTTTTTTTGCTTGCTTGTTTGTTTGTTTAATTTTTTGAAACTTATTGATTCATTTTTAGTTTACATCCAATTTAGTTAGCATACAGTGCAATGATTTCAGGAGTAGATTCCAGTGATTCATCCTCTATGTATAACACCCAGTGCTCATCCCAACAAGGGTCTTCCCCAGTGCCCCTTACCCATTTAGCCCATTATCTTCACTTTCAGGTCTTAAAAGTTCTCATCACAGCAAAAAATGTAACTTTTTAAGATGATGGATGTTAAGTTAGGGTGATTATACCCTCACCCCTCACACCCCCTTCAGCAACCCTTAGTTTATTCTCTGTATTTAAGCCTCTTATGTTTTGTCCCCCTCCCTGTTTTTATATTATTTTTCTTCCCTTCCCTTATGTTCATCTGCTTTGTATCTTAAATTCCACATATGAGTGAAATCATGATATTTGTCTTTCCCTGACTGATTTATTTTGATTAGCATAATATCCTCTAGTTCCATCCACGTTATTGCAGATGGCAAGATTTCATTCTTTTTGATTGCCGAGTAATACGCCATTGTATATATATACCACAGCTTCTCTATCCATTCATCCATCGATGAACATTTGGGCTCTTTCCATACTTTGGCTACTGTTGATAATGCTGCTATAAACATTAGGGTGCAGGTGCCCCTTTGGAACAGCACACCTGTATCCCTTGGATATATTCCTAGTAGTGCAATTGCTGGATCATAGGGTAGTTTTATTTTTAACTTCTTGAGGAACCTCCATACTGTTTTCCAGAGTGGCTGCACCAGTTTGCATTCCCACCAGCAGTGCAAAAGGGATCCTCTTTCTCTGCATCCTCGCCAACATCTGCTGTTGCCTGAGTTGTTCATTTTAGCCATTCTGACAGATGTGAGGTGGTATCTCATTGTGGTTTTAATTTGTATTTCCCTGTTGATTAGTGATGTTGAGCATTTTTTCATGTGTCCACTAGCCATCTGGATATCTTCTCTGGAGAAGTGTCTTTTCATCTCTTTTGCCCTTTTCTTCACTGGATTATTTGTTTTTTGGGTGTTGAATTTGATAAATTCTTTCTAGATTTTGGATACTAACCTTTTATCTGATATGTCATTTGAAAATATCTTTTCCCATTCCATTGGTTGCCTTTTAGTTTTGTTGGTTGTTTCCTTTGCTGTGCAGAAGCTTTTTATTTTGGTGAAGTCCCAAGAGTTCATTTTTGCTTTTGTTTCCCTTGCCTCTGGAGACATGCTGAGTAAGAAGTTGCTGCAGCCTAGGTCAAAGTTTTTGCCTGCTTTCTCCTTGAGGATTTTGATGGCTTCCTGTCTTACATTTAGGTCTCTCATCCATTTTGAGTTTATTTTTATTTATAGTGTAAGAAAGTGGCCCAGGTTCATTTTTCTGCATGTTGCTGTCCAGTTTTCCCAACACCATTTTTCTAAAGAGACTGTCTTTATTCCATTGAATATTCTTTTCTGCTTTGTCAAAGATTAGTTGGCCATACATTTGTGGGTCTATTTCTGAGTTCTATGCTCTGTTCCATTGACCTAAGTGTCTGTTTTTGTGCCAACTTTTATTTATTTTTAAATTTACATCCAAATTAGTTAGCATATAGTGCAATATGATTTCAGGAGCAAAATCCAGTGATTCATCCCCTACATATAACACTCAGTGCTTATCCCAACAAGAGTCCTCCTTAATGCCCCTTCCCCATCTAGCCCACCCCACCCTCAAGCCCTCTTCCCTCTCTGTTTTTATCTTATTTTTCCTTCCCTTCCCACATGATCATCTGTTAAATTTCTCAAATTCTACATATGAGCAAAATCATATAATATGTCTTCCTCTGACTTCGTTCGCTCAGCATAATACCCTCCAGTTCCATCCATGTTTTTGCAAATGGCAAGATTTCATTCTTTTTCACCACCGAGTAGTATTCCATTGTATATATACACCACATCTTCTTAATCCATTCATCAATTGATGGATATTTGGGCTCTCTATAATTTAGCTATTGTTGATACCACTGCTATAAACATTGGGGTGCATGTGCCCCTTCAAATCAGAATTTTTGTATCCTTGGGACAAATTCCTAGTAGTGCAATTGCTGGATCATAGGGTAGTTCTATTTTTAACTTCTTGAGGAACCTCCATACTGTTTTCCAGAGTGGCTGCACCAGTTTGCATTCCCACCAACAGTTCAAAAGAGAACCTCTTTTTCCACATCCTCGCCAACATCTGTTTCTCCTGAGTTATCATTTTAGCCATTCTGATCAGTGTGAAGTGGTATCTCCTTGGACCACCATTTTATTCTTTGTTTTTATGAACTTGACTAGCTTTGCTACCTCATATTTGAGTGGAATCCTGCAGTATTTGTCCTGCTGTGACTGGCTTAGTTCAGTCAGCATCATGTCCTCAACTCTCATCCTTGTTGTCACATAGTACACAATCTCCATCTTTTATTTTTTTAAGTTTTACTCATTTATTTATTAATTCTGAGAGAGGGACAAACAGAGAGAGTAGGGGAGGGGCAGAGAGAGAGAGAGAGAATCCCTAGCCAGCTCCTCACCATCACCACAGAGCCCGATGTGGAGCTCAAACTCACAAACTGTGAGATCGTGACCTGAGCCAAAAACAAGAGTTGGGTGCTTAACCAGCTGAACCACCCAGGTACCCTCGATCTCCTTCTTTTTTTAAGGCTGAATAGTATCTCATTCTATGTATACGCCATAGTTTGAATCCTTTTATCTGTTGCTTGAGGTTAATTTTTTTCCACATCTTATCTATTATGAATAGTACTTCAAAGAACATAGGAGTGAATTTGGTTTAATTTTTCCATGGGAACACATAGCAATAATCAGTCAACTCGCCAATATATGGACTAGTTGCCATATATCAACACTGTGCCAGGAGCTGAATGAGAAAGAGAAATAAAAACTAGATCCTTGTCTTCAAGGACGTTATAGCCAAGTTAGGGGTATAAATCATTTAGAAAAGAAAATGAGGGAGCTGTTAACATAGCCAATAGTAAGACCCGTAGATAGAAGTGAAAGTGAGTGGTGTATAGACTCTGGTGCTGTGGGAGCTCAGAACACAGGGAGAATGGAGACAGCGTGTGGTCACATTCAGTGGAAACTGTTTATTAACCACACAGCGTTGAACAGTGTGCCTGGTTCTCTAGGTCCATGTCGTCTGCACCTCTATCATAGCAGCTCATGCAGGGCTTGTGCCTGGCATCAGACTGTGCAATAGTTTGCCACTTATGGGCCTGTGTCATTTTACCTAATCTGTGTGAACTCTAAAATGGGGATAATAATTGTAGGAGGTAAAGTGAGTGCTAGGAACATAATAAGCATTTGCTTATTAACTTTTTTTTTTGAAATTGACACTATTGTTTTGAAATGATCCACTTACCTGGCTCTCTGCTTTGCTAGTCTCTGAGCTCCTAGAAGGCATAGAATGAGTCTTCTTTATTTTTATATATCCTGGGATATACTTACATATCCCAGACCCGTGGTTTGCTATATGGCCACACTTCGTTATGTCATGGATAACATTGTAGCTTCACTGGAGAGCTTTCATGGTTCCATAGGCAGGCTCATTGTCCAGGTGAAAAGATATTAATTAATTCTGATCTATTAATTTTACATGTACTGTGTGTAAGGGTCCACCCGGGTTATAACGATGCCTAAATCCATCTCTTCCTTTCATGATCTAGAAGGACCATCAAGGCAAGGGGATTGGGGATGCTGGAGTACTCACAGAGAGGAGCTCACAGAGCTGGGGGACCCACGACAGGGGAAACTGGCCTCCTGTGCCCTTCTCCCTTGCCTCAGCTCACAGTCAGACCTTTCTTCCCACTGTTTCTCCTGAGTTGACCCAGTAAAGTCATCCTCAAAAGTACCAAAAGTACCATGGTGTTTCTGGGGTCACTCTTCCCTTTTGAGCTCATGTCTAGACACAACCCAACCTAACAAAGAATTGGATATGAATGAACATATTTCTGAGGGCTTATGAAGAGTCAGACTGGAGTGGGGTCAATTAGACGTTATCCAGCATTTACTTGGAATGATTTTACCTTATAAGCCACGATGGCCAGAATAATTCTGTAGCCATTGAATTAATTACAACTCTCTTCAGCTCTCTGATATCTCCACTGTAATGGAAAATTCTTGGTGTATTGTCCTTATGGATAGAAGAACAAGTAATCCCAAATGTGGGTGTCAGTTATTTCTTTTGGACCTTGGAATGTATCTTAGGATTTCTGGTAAAAATTAGTTTATTTGGTATTCTAGAATCATAAGAAAGAGCAAACCAAATAACAATGCTGTAATATACAAGACAGATCAGGAGGCACTGGAGAAATGTCCATTTTCCTAATAACATTATTACAATTCTCTATTGCCTGTGCTAGGCAGGGGGAGAGATGTTTCACCCTTTGGACTGATGCTTTACACCAGCTCAAGCAGAACTATGTCCCCTTTTCTTTCTGACTAACACGTTTACTGACACCATGCTGGGTTTTGGATCTCCTAACGGAATCTCTTTGAACAGCTCACGTAGGCAGTGGTTTTCGTTATTGTCCAGAGAATAAACCTGAACTTCCACAGAACTGGCTATGAAAATCTCCACCAGACTGGACAAGCTGCTGAAATTCAAAATTTGCTTTCTTCCCTAGAAAGATACAAATATTGCTGTCCCCCATTCCTGGGATACTCCATAGAAGTAATTTACATCAGAAAGAAGTCCTTACTGGATGCTGGACACTGTGCAAAGTGTTTGGGATACAGGAATAAACTCTCTGGAGGCTGATAGTCTAGGCGGGGACCCAGGCTCATAAATGAGCACCCATAAGGGAGGTTTTGAGGTGGCAGGTGGCCATATGCATGAATGCGGCAGGAAAGTAAAGGATCATGTGATAAATTCTACCTCAGTTAGAGCAGGGAGAAGGCTCTAGAACTGAGACATGGAAGGAGAACAGGAGATTTCTGGGTCCAGAATTGTGGGAAGGAAGCCCTGGTGATTGAGGGGAGCAGCAATTCCAAGTACAGGGATCACTAGCCAAAGACAGGGGGTTACGACTGCCAGGCATGTGCCCCTGCTCATGCAGGAGGTTGCCTCTTGGGTCTTTAGCCACTTGCCAGGCTTTCTGTAGACTAGAAGCTGGGATAGAGGCACACTTGGGGTAGTGTCTGAGCCCCCCGCCCCCACCCCACAATGAAGACGGATCTGCAGGTGCCCGGGGGCCCTGCATTCTCTGGGGGCATCGTCAGCCCCTGAGCTCCCCTCTCCTGTCCACTTGGCACAACATTTCAACACAATGTCTTGTATGGCAGCCACTGTGAATACCACTTTAACTGTCACCATCTCTATCAGGGGCAACTTCACGGTGGGGCTCTGTGGGCACCCTGGATCGACCGTTGAAATCATCATGGTGTTATGCAGGCAGCAAACACCATAAACTGGAGAGATGAGTGACAGCATCTGATGTTGGAGGGCCGAAGCATGGGGATGACGAGGGGGGACATCCCCATGGTCACTATTTATTTGTTTACCTAACTGTAAAATTCTCTCTGGGAACTGCATAGACAAAGCCTGCTTTATCTGTCCAAACATGAAACGCGAGGTAAAGACACACGTCAAATGAAGGCAGCCTTTTTAGTCACAGTCAATACTTTTTGAAATTTGACAACAGGTTCTGTTAAATTCAAGAGCCTATTTCCTGTTTTGGGCTTACTTTATTTGGGGTTGGCAATAATTTAGTGATGACTCTTTGGCAGCAAGCACCAGTCATGACTGTAAGGAAGCACAGCACAGCCGATGCCCAGTATGCCTTCCAGCCCCCAACGGGCAACGTCTTACATTTCCGTATCTTCTGAAACTTCTGCTTCGTGCACTGGCTTTCAAACATTCGTTTTATTGGTAGGCAGAGGGCAAATCTTCCTTTTCAGTGCTTTGTCGGCACCATCCTTCTCCCTGTTTACTCGATTTCTTGATTGACATCTTAATCTCTGTGCGTTCTTGCTTGGCAAAGAGTCTACAGCTTAACGCAGCTGGAGGGGATGTTGGGAAGCCACGGTGACAATCTGGGACAGTTGTGGGGAGCCACACCAAGACACCAAGTGGGGGTGGAGACATGTCCTGGAAAAGGACATGCTCAGGGCGAGCCCCAGGTTCCTAGCTCGGGTGACTAGGTGGATGGTGAGGCCCATCACCAACACAGAAGAAAAAGTAGGTGTCCTTTGCATCTGTTTTGTTGAAGGTACATGAGGGACATCCAGGTGGAGATTTAATAGACAATTACTCATGGCGGTCTAGGACTTGGAAGTGAGTAGGGCGAGGCAGTGTCTTCCTCTGCACTTAAGCCTGTGTGTGACAAAATTCCAATCCCTCCCCCACCCCCTCAAAAATCAGGTCACACAAGAGTTTGCAATCCACACCAAGGAAACATGTTTATTTTGATATCGGCTTCTCAATCCCCCATTTCCTATTTTCTGCCAGAGACAGACTGAGAAAGAATGTGGAGCCGGAAGAACCAAAGTATGTAGAGAAACTGAGTAAGAATAAACCCCACTGGGGTGCCTGGGTGGCTCGGTCGGTTGAGCACCTGACTCTTGATCTTGGCTCAGGTCTTGATCTTGTAGTTTGTGAGATCGAGTCCCACATCTGGCTTTGTGCTGACAGCTCACAGGCTGCTTGGTATCTCTCTCCCTCTCTCTCTCTGCTCCTCCCCTGTGCACTCTCTTTCTCTCTCTCTCTCTCTCTCAAAATAAATAAACACTTGAAATTTTAAAAAATTAAGAAGAAATCCAAAGTGCTGAGTACCATAGCCACTCAGAACAGCTCTTTGGTTTTCTCATTGACCCTCTGGCTGTACTGGGTAGCTGGAAGTTCTTGGAAGAAGCAGATAGCAGTTTCAGCAATTTACCACATTGAACATGAATTTTCTGCACAGGCAACAGATCAGCATAGTACATCTGGCCCCAAGTGCCTGTGGTGGTATAATGAGTTAACAGCAGAGTCATCTGACAGATGAGAGAATCACCCTGGCGGTTAGGATGGGTTGGACTGGAGAGAAGGCATGCACAGAGCACGCCGCACGGGTAGCGCAGTTACCCGGAGTGGTGTTTCTCTGTGACCCAGTGGCTCCAACTTACCGGCAGACTGGAAAGCTGGAAGCACCCGTGTTGATTCTTTTCCTGAGAAACCACACTTCTCTTGTCTTTTCAGCCAAACCATGCTTTGGTCCGCACTGGCACTCCCACCTCCCGATTGGACACCCGGAGTCCCTCTACCACCTGCCACTCTGCAAGACAAGCCCAGCTGCCCCCATGGTGGCAACAGCTGCCGAAGGCTGAGCTCTCCAGCCCTGAAGAAGATAAAAGAGGAACTGAGTTCCCCTGAAGTGCGCAGAATTGCCTTGTAGGAAAGAAAAGGGAACTGCCTTCCACTAGAGAACCCAAGGTTTCTGAAGGGTCATCACTTGCCAGAGGTGGGTGGCAGTTATTTGTTTGAGGGACCCTTTATAAAGAGCTACGGGGGCCTTTATGTGATGGAATAGGGCTCCAAATTCCCATCTGTGATGAAGTTGGCTTGGAAGTTAAAGGAGAGAATGTGGGGAAGTCACACTGCATAGCACCTGGTATTTAGTAGATGCTGGATACACGGTGGTACTAATCACCTGAGGAGTGGAGAGGAGCGGCTATGATCACACTTCAGACCAGGATTTGAATCTCAGCTCCACCCCTTCCCAGCTACAAGATGTAGGGCACGTCATTAACTTCTCAGAGCCACAGTTTTACTCTCTCCAAAACTGGGTCAACAGTATCTACCCCTGAAGTTACTGTGACTCTTAAGATCAGATGAAGTAAGTAAAAGGCTTTACTTTGAGGTAGTATTAGTAATATTTTTGGAAATAGCTGATCATAGGGCTTTTTTCACGCTTCATATTTCTAAAGAGAATACCCCTTGATAGGGTCAAAATTCTACTGGGACAATACCCAGGTCTCTACACTGCAGTGAATCTAAGCTATGTGTTGACCTAGACTGATATTAACAGATCTGTTCTTTTAGGGGCCAGGGAGAGTGTAAATAGCATAGGCTTTGTGGGCCAGCCTGTCTCTGTCCCAAATCCTCAACTCTACCATTGTCAGGCCGACTGAAGCCAAAAACAGTATGGAAACAAATGAACGTGGCTGTGGTCTAATGAAACTTGGTTTACAAAAACAGGCAGTTGGCTCAATTTAGCCTGTGAACATAGTTTGCTGACTTCTGACTTAGACATATACATGTAGCTCATCTCACATGTGGGTGCTCGTTGATGTGGCATGGTTAAGAGAAAAGCAGAAAAGAACTTCATCCTCCCACTACCATCCCCCATGATATGCCAAATACTAAAAATTCCACTATTAGAAAGTCATTCCTTTGAATTAACCATTGATCCACAGAGAAAGGAGAGGTGCCTGGTGCAAGGTAAATAGAGAATATAAGGATTAAGCTTTAATTTGAATTGTAACATTGTGTGCCTCTAGAACTGACTCGTCTTGACTCTGCTGGGAGTCACCAAGCACCTGGAGGGAAGAGAATTAAAAATGGGTAGAAGGAAGGAAGAAACGGAACAGATCTGACTAGGACTTTCTCTCAGGTCTTCCAAATCAAACGTCTCCTTAGACTCCTTCCCCTTCTGCATTCCATACCCCTTTCAAGCCAAGATTTCTTTATCACAAAGAGCAACCCAGAGAGTTGATCCTTCACTGCCTCTTTCCGAGACAGTGAGTGGCTGCTTTCAACAATTCTGAAAGCCTGGAGCCCTTACGTTCCGGGTTTGCATCTCTCAGAATAGATGTGCAAGGGGGCAGCCGGCCGTTTTTCTGTACTCCAAGTCTGGTGCCCAGATTAACAATGACACCGGTATAGAGGTCCTTTTCTTCCCTTCCCAGTCTCTCAACCCCACCTCTCATTCCCACCCCCACTGGCAGCCCACTTCTTCCCCCAAAACTGGGAACAAGAATCCGAATTCAGGGGGTAGGACTCACGGCAAAGGCTATTTTAGTGCAAGGTCAAAATTATGTTAGGGGCGAATCTCATTTGTGCCTCCAGTGGCTGTAGATTGATCTTCGCAGGGGGGAAATGGCAGGCTGTGGAGACATCCTCGGTCAGCATGACAGGGTAGCAAAGGTATCTATTTGTGAAGATCACTTGGTCTAAGAAACTGTGATCTGTTTCACTTCCAAGGGCAGCTGCAGACAAAATCCTGTCTGTAGAATAAGAAAGCCATTCCCAGTGTCCCACCAGGGTGCTCTGCTCTGTGTCTCCCAGATGGCCCTCACCTCATCCCCCATCACAGAACTATCACTTGCCATGTTTCCCAATGTCCTGTCCTCTCTGCGTATCCACACCTCCAGTCTCCTATACTCACTTTTCGGGGACCACAGCGCCCTTCAGCACAGCTGCTTCTCTGAGCCCTGCCAGAACTTGCATGTACGCCTCGCTCCAAGGGCCATGAGCCACTGGAAGGCACATGTGCCTCCATGAATCGACCATTGCCACGACCACCATACCCAAGAATATTACCCAAACCCAAAGCATTCCTCGGTGCTCAATTAATGTTTGTAGAATTAATTCACAATAGACAACGTTAACGCTCGCATCACATGAATGGTTACCTTCTCCAGTGCTAATAAAGAGGGAGGAGACTATGTTAACCACTAATGTCTCTTTGCCCCACCCCACCCCTGAGACCTCTGAGGGGGGTGAACGCTGGGAAGAGGGGCAAGTCCACGCCCATCTAGCCTCCTGGGAGCCCAAATCCTTCGGCACACCTTTTCCTTTCCATTCACAGCTGCCCCCAGCCCATGTAGCTTAGAAACTAATCTGGCATTTGAACTTGATTCAAACAGAAGTAGATATGATTCAATAAATCTAGTTCAGCTGTCTTTAGCTTAACTTAAGTTTGTAATCCATGGTGCAAATGTGTGCTAAGAATGCATCGATCCTCCTGTCCCCAAGTTAAAAGATAGAAAAATATTCTTGGATTTTCCATTACATTTAAGGTGAAAGTCTTTATGAAAGAGAACTTTTTCCTGAAGCAGTTCAATCTGGGATGGGGAGAGGGGGGCAAGGCAGGGTGAGGCAGGAAAGGAGGGAGAAGCTACGTGAGGGGCAGTAGCATGCTCACCACGGCTCAAATCCAAGTACAACCGAATATTCCATGTCTCAGGACTCACTTCCGGGAGGCCTCGTGAAATACTGTCTCAGGAAAATCCACCGCAGAAGTGGGGGAGAAGAATATATCCACCAGATCTTGACGCAGTGGGACGTTGGTAAAGTACTTCCCTTGTCCTTTACAGGTGCACATGTGTGGCACCAAGAAGTTCCCACCGTGAGTCATGCCGTAGTGGCAACAGGGACCCCCAAAGGGAAGGTGAGTGGCATGAAGTGCAGGCCCAGGGTCCACGGTCAGGCTGTGCTTTTCTTGGTCCCTGCAGAGGTAGCTGGAGCAGAACAAGGGTCCGAGGCCTTGGGTATGGTGAGCACAAGAGTTGTCCAATATGCTGAACCTCCCTGCCGTGAGTGTGGGGCTTGCTGGAACGTGTTTTCTACACATGCTCTCTTGCAGAGATGGGCTTTATTCATTTTTAATGTTTATTTATTTTTGAGAGGGGGGAGGGGCAGAAAGGGAGACAGAGGATCCAAAGCGGGCTCTGTGCTAACAACAGAGAACGCAAGACGGGGCTCGAACTCACGAACCTGAGCCGAAGTAGGACACTTAACCAACTGAGCCACCCAGGCACCCCAAGATGGACTTTATTTTTTTTTCAACAATTCATTTCTTCATTCATTCATTGACTGATTGATGCCCCCCATATACCAAATGCTGTGGTATTTAGAAACAGCTCTGTCTTTCAGGATCAACGGAAGTACCTCATCCGCTGTTTAAAAGCAACTTCAGGCTGCCTCCTTGGCTGATCCCTCCTGAGGCTCGCCCAGCTGCTTGGACCAATGGCTCCATTTGTTTTACTCAGAAGAGTTGAGCTGCGCACAAAATTCACGCTGCTGGGCCCGAAGGCTACAGGTGGCCCTGGAAGAGAATGTGTCTCTTTTTCCAAGGAAAAAGTCAATCCAGTAAACCTGAACACCGCTACTTATCCATCCCTCCTTTCCATGTCATCATTTTATAAACACTCAGGCCCAGAGCATGAGGTGCGGAGCCCCAAGGTTCCAGAAGGGCATCTTGCACTGTGAACTCAGACTCCAGGAGGGAAGTCAGCTGCAGAAGCCTGGAATGTGGGCGCTGTCCTTAAAGGACGATCTAAAGTAAATACTTATAGATTAGACATAAGAAATTACTAATTTTTTTAGATTTCTGTTTCATCCATCTGTTACGTCATTTGGCTATGGTTCACCACGACCGAGGCCACATATAAATAGCTTCATGTCACAGATGTGGAAACTGAGGCCGAGAGATTAAATAACTTGAGGAAGATCACAGAGCCAGTAAAGGGTATTTTTAGGACTAGAGCCATCGTTTGTAAGTGACCATCACCTTTGTCCTACCCAGAGGTTAAGCCCGCCCTGGCCTGTCCTCCAATCCATTGACCGATCAGCCCAGCAATGGCCGTTGCCAATCCTTGTCTGCCATATGGGAGACGGGGGCCTTAGGACCCAGGGGTTTCCCTCAAGGTACTTCAGCCGAGTATTGTCAGCGGGCAGGATGCCAGCGCTCAGGGCTCCATCTTCCCTCCCATGCCCTCCATCAAGCCCCCTCCTCCCTCACCTTGCACGGAAGCCAACTCACTCTTGGTACATTCAGTGTTTTTCCATTCCAGTGAGCCGCTCAGCCTTTACTTTGATTTGGGTGCAAGCAGCTGCAGGTGCCTCAAGTCATCATCTGCTCTCTTTCCTCCTCTCTCACTGCAATGTCATCCATGTTTACTTGCTGCTCTGGACTTTAGATTCTGTCAGAATGCCAATCGGCTGGGCCGCCAGGCACCACAGCTGACAGTCAAATCTGTGATGCCGAATCCTTCTTCTGGAAAAAAGGGCTAAAGAGGTTAATACACTCAAGTCAGGATAAACACACCAGCTGTTAGAGTTTCTAATATTTAATATCATTATCAAATAAATAACTCAGGAAAAAAAATCACACACACATACGCACACACATACACACACACACCATAAAAACCCACAGCAGCCCACAGCTTCATCCACGGCGGTTAAAGCGAATATTAATAAATTATCTTAAAAGCTTCCACAATGGGGTAATGGCTAGGACACAATTAAGAAAACATTTGCATATAGCCTGCTGCTGTTCTTGTCCAGAGACAGTCTCCCCAGGTCAGTTGGAGAGAGGATCTGCGGGGATGGGGGGTAGATGAGAAGCGTAAAGTGGGAGGAACATGTAGCGACAATTTTTAGGTTTTCCTCTTGGTTCGGAAGGATCTCAAGCTCAAGTAACATTTGCTTTTGCTTTTGCTTTCAACGGGGAGATCCCAAATGGATCTCCCTCTCTTAAGAAATACACCACCCTTCAAACTACAAAATACAAGATAATTTTTTTTTGAGAAAAATGTGGATTCATTAGTAACCATCTTGTGGATTTTGGATTAGTATCCATCTTGTGGATAGTGGGTTATTTAACTGACTGGACAACAGTGCACAGATACCAGCCAGAGTGATGAGCATCTATTTCTCTCTTGCAGTTCCAGCCTCTGATTCCCTGAGCACTGAAGTTAAGGTTGAGCAGGACAGAATTTTAACGGCCTGTTAACTGTGTCAGGAAATTGCAAGTCCATCTTTTTTTTCCCCCCCAGCTCACTGGCTGCTGTTCACCTGGGCTGCAGGAACAGAAAATGATGATCATCGCATTTGGGGGAAAAAATGAACGTGGGCTAATTTTTTTTTAAGGCTCCAACAAAATGTTTTCCAGGTCACAAAGCACTAAGCAAAATGAGCTCCATATCTAGTTTATGTTGTATATTATAAGGGAAGCTGGTCTCAGCGACTCCGTTAAGGTTCCATGAGCATTTTTGTTTTTTTGAGATAAAGCCTTCATTTTAGGGGGCCAGGCTTGAGCTATTTCCCTTCTCACCAAGCAAAAACCTGGCATCTTGTTTGTCCGTCCAGATGTATTTTTGTTTGGGTTTTTACACTGTTTGATTGAGATCAAGTCATGAATCTCTGCTCTCTGGATGGGCAGAGGAATGACAATTTATGAAGTCTGAAGATGCGTGTTTTTTAGCTCAAAAGCATAGCCAGATGAATTTGGGTGAGAGGGACGGCTGCATGGCCACCATGGCCAATATTGGGGCAATTTCTCTTTTACAAACTTTGAAAAAATGAGATGAGGAGGGTGTAGTTTTAACAATCTCGGTTATCTGGGGCTGTATGGGCAGAATGGGTCAGATGGAAAGAATCTCAATAATTTAAATGGGACTTTGTTCTAATAAGACTTTCATGGTAATTTTCCTGTCGACACTGTATCTGTGTAAAGCCTACCAAGATGGCGGGACCATCCACACGCTTTCTGGTTAATGCTGGGACGGGTGAACACATAAAAGACTTCAGTCCACCCACCGCTGCCTTTGGTGAACTTCCAACGGCTCAGTGCCCCCTTTGCTCACTCAGGCATTCTCTCCATGTCCGGTCAGGTCCCTGGGTTCTTCAAATGAGTTTTTCAAGCATGTAGAAAAAATGCAGCCACGGGGCAGGAATGAAGGTGAGAATGAGGAGCCTCCCCCGGAGAGACCAAGTGGGAGGTAAGGGTGTCTCAGAGCCGATCTCAGTGGTCAGTTGGCCAGCATGTTGTCCTCACCTCTCAGCACGGCAGTGATAGAAGGAATGAAACCTTGCCTGAAGTTGGGGGAGTTGCATGAAGTGTAGGTATTTGGTTGTCTTCTGAATTTCTATGCAGACGTATCTGGATTGGAGGTGAGACCAGAATCATTGATAGAGTAATGAGGATGAAAGAGAGGAAGGAAATGAAGAGGAAAGTGGCAGCAGGGAGGAAGAGAGAGGAAAAGGGGAGGAGAGAGAAAGGGAGGAGAGGAAATGGGGTGGCGGTGGGGGAGGAACACAAAGGTCGGTTCTCAAGCCCAGAGCTGTGCTGTCTCCCCGGCCTCTGTACCTTTGCACAAACGGTGCCCTCTGCCTAATGTCCTTTCACCTTTTTGTCCAACACCAGCTCTGACTCACGACTCACATTTTGGGTCTCAGATCACGTCATCCTGTTCCTCCGTGCAGAGTTGGAGTTGAGTGTATTCCTTCCCTTCTTCTTTATTCCCTTCATGCATGAGGCTATCTCTGCCTTTCTGTCTCCCAGAGGGAGGAAACATCTTTACTTCATAACTTCCCAAGCTTCCTGGTGATCCTAGGTTTCCATGAATGAATGAATGAATGAGTGAAAATGAGAGAATTGAGGAATCATGAGAGATTTTCCCAATACAAGAACTCCCCTATGATGAAGAAATTTACAGTTTCAATTAGATGCTCTAATAACCATTTGCTAATAACAATTGAATTTAAGAGGTCTTAAAGATTAAGTGACGTAGTGGTATTGGTGATCACTCTCCAGAGATTTTTTTTTCTATTCTAACAATAACTGTTTATAATGTCCTTTTAAGATTAGAACATACCTGTCATTAATATTAAAACATAAGATCGATCATATTTTATTCATAAGCTTATATGGGAGCTGAGAGATGTCCTTTTTAAAACAAATACGCATACAAGTATTTAGGATAACCCAGGCTTAACCATCAAGGGGACTATACGTGAATGTAAAGTCTGAGAGACGTTGAGTTAAAAGCAGTTTTGATTTCCATCTCAGTGACGAGCTTCCCTCGTGATCAGGTCAGCTCAGAAAACAGGAACAAGGTACCAAAGGTCCCTCGGTTTCTATCGAACTTTCACTTTCTGCCATTCTTATCACCTGACTTTATTCCCAGGAGATCCTTGTAAGATGAGGAGGAAACCAACTTCTGCCTCCCCTGGTGGGGATACAGGAGCCCAGGAAGCTCGTGGCATTTGTCCAGGGTCAGTTCTGAGCAGGAAGGGCTCTGTCCGTGGGACCCAGTCCTTGATTCCCGCCATCCAGGACTTGGAAAGCTGTAGAAAAGAGGATGCTGAACCGCTTTTCTGGTTGTCTTCAGGGTAGAATAGAAGAGAAAGGATTAAACTGAAGGATTGATGTTATACATCTAGAAGAACTTCCAGTTGCTGGGATGATCATAATAGCTGGAAGAAGCTAGTAAAAATCTTAGTGAGTTTCACTCTGCCGTGGTGATTTCGCCCATAGAATTTCAAATGTCTTACCCTTCTAGCCTTGATTCTCACCGAATTCCCAGCTCCAGGCAGGTGATGGGCAAGCAGGCACCGGAGCCTTCACTCGGAATTCTCAGCCTCCCTCCAGTTTAAGCCCCATGCTTTATTTATGTGAATTTTTTTTCATGTAGACATTTTACTCTCCTTGCTGCAGAAGGTGGTTTCCCCAAACTGCTGCAAATGTTCCTTGTCTGTATATTTTATTCATATGGATCCGTTATTGGCCCGTCCCTTCCTGAAAGAGCTGAAATTTGCCCTTGAGGCATCAGATGGAGTAGTCAAATTGTCAAATGTGTCTCCTAATTGAAGTGAACATTGGCACAATATTTGTCGACTGGAAATAAACAGCCCCAGTGAAGTAGCAGGTTTACAACCTTCGTGTGCTTGTCTGGGTCTCACCGAGAGTCGAAGGAAACGTGCGGAGAGAGAAGCTATTTCGCCTGGAAATGAAAAACTCTAGAGGCCGAGGGAGTCTGTCTTAGACCTCAAGTCTCCCAGAACCAAGAAAGGCTGACCTGGAGCAACTGTGGGGTGGCCGGTGAGGTTTATTTCCAGCACCGCTCACCCCTCCTGTGCCTGTCCTTCTTCCCATTCTGGGGTCCCCCCTCCCCTGAAATGCAAGGGTCCAGGATCAGCCTGCTTGCTGCCTGTCAAACCCTCTTACTGGCAAGTCTCCAAGTCTCTGCTACCAGACTTTGAGGAACAAAAAGTGAAAGGGTGATCGGTGTGCTTGAATGGCTAGATCATTAAGTGTCTGACTCTTGATTTCAGCTCAGGTCACGATCCCGCGATCTGTGAGTTCAAGCCCCGCGTCGGACTCTGCACTGCCAGTGCAGTGTGCCAGTGCCAGTGTGGAGCCTGTTTGGGATTCTCTCTCTCTCCCTCTCTCAATGCCCCTCCCCACCTCACATGCCCTCTCCCTCTCTCTCTCTCAAAACGAATAAAAGTGAAAATAAAATAAAAATAAAAGTGAAAGGGTGATCAAGTCAAAAGGAGCCCAGTGACCAACTCTGTCTTTTCCCAAGGTCTCCTGAATCCCAGCAGATGCAAGAATTCTGGTTTGATATTGTCCAAGCTCGCCCCGGCCTCCAGTGCCCCTCCCAGCGTGTCCCTCGGACAGCTCTGACAGCCTTGCAGTGAACAATCTTGGGGGACAGGGAATGGGGAGGTCAGTGCAAAGCTTTGCAAACTGCAACCCCCGATGCACATGGAGTGTTGGCTCCTCCCAAGGTCGCATGCCAGAACAAGGGAGTGGAAGGGACCCAAGCCAAATCCCAAGTTGAAAAGCTTGCCTCTCTAATAAGGCTGTGGAGAATCACAGGTGGGGTAAGTGTCTTCTGCCGGTCTCGGTCCAGTCAGGTCTGTGGCTCTCCACCACTTTTCTGCTTCCCTCAAGAGACCGATCAGAAGTAGGCCATATCCTTCTATGAAAATTCCCTCTGGGGTGGGTCCATCTTGGTCTGCTCCCCATTGCTTCCCTCTGGTCCATTCCAGCAAGCCCCCAGGCCTCCTTGGCAGGAAGTAAGCTACCAGCCCCCCTGACACTCTCCTCTGCTGTCACCCTGTTGGGGTCGTCCTTCTGATGCATCCGGCTTCTCCCAGCGGGTTGGTGGATTCTGACCCCTGAAAGGTCTTAACCTGTTCTCTCTTTAGTTTAGATGGGGGAGCCGGCCTGAAAGTATTAACAAGCACCGTGAACCTTCGTTAGCCTTCTCTGGTAATGACTGGGTTTTCTCCACTTCCCCTCAGAGAAGAGAGGATGGGAGCGGGAGAGACCAAGATAGAACATTCCTGCAGTGACCCTGACAAGGCCTCTCTGCTCAAATGCCTCTCCAGGATAAAAGAGAAATTGCATTTCTAAGGTCCCTTTAACCCACTTCACAAAGACTTTTTGTGAAGTCATGGCTGGGAATTCCTCTGTGTGAGGGCACCTGCTAATTCTGCTCTGCCCCAGCACTTCCCTCTGAGTTGTAATGATCTGCCCGAGTCTGTCCAGACCACGTTTTAGAGTCTTTTGAGGACAGAGCGACTGCTTTCACCGCTGCATCACCAACCCCTGGTACAAGCCTGTTCTAGATTCTTGCTGTGTGTTTCACTGAAGACACTTTCCCAGCTAAACAAGTGCATGAACTGCAGGCACTTATGCCCAACCCCCTCCCCCGACTCCCTCCCTGACCGTTGTCAGAATTGGCAATCCAAGTCAGCTGCCCTAAGAAACGTGAAACCATTCCTTACCACCAGCTTTCAGGGATACTATGATAAATCTTATAAAGTTAAATTGTGGTTTTAAAATTCCTCAATATAAGTCACTGGTTCTTTAGGGTTAATTGAAACCAAGTGGTAGTAGGAGTGGAGATACAGTACGGCTTCTGTATTTTAAGCTTGGCTTCTCCTTGTGGATTCATGGCTTTGTCCCCTTTAAAGGAATCCCAAGTCTAAATGGACAGATTGGGAAAAATATCTTCAAGACAGGGATATTTTAAAATGCAACCCAAAATGTTAGCAAGAAGTCCGCCTGCAACCTAGCATATTTAAATGTCAGATCAGCTCCAGAGCTAATGAAATCCAATCTCCCAATGTGTCTTTCTGGAATGAAACTAAATGTGTTGAAGCCAGAGTCTTGACCAAGCCTTGTTTAACATTTTATTACTTCTTCCCTGCCCCCGCCGCCCCCCCACACCGAGTCTTGAACACGTGCTATTTACAAAAGCTTTGTTCCAGAAGATGGCAAAGCAAAGGAGTGGTGATGTCAGGTGTCAGGGACAGCCAGTCAGTCACTCCTCTTACACCGGGTAAAATTAATCAGTAGCCGTTGACCTGCTCATAAGCAAGAACACAAACTGGGTTGCCATCACATGGCTTAGAAAGACTTCCCCACGTGACGCGTTCCATGTGGATTGGAGACGATAAGGGAACATAGGATTTTCCAGCATGTGCTCTTCCAGAAAGCCTGGAAATGTATAACATTACCTTGGGAAGTAAGTGTCTATGGAGGACAACCCTTCAGCCTGCCTCCTGTGCTCCTCGGTGACCTCCTAATCGGCAGGTCTAAGGACCTTTCCAATTTTTCATTCTCCTTGGCATCTCCTCTGTAGCACCTGATGTGAGTGACTGTTACTTAATACTCATGCTTAATAAGGATTTTCATTGACTGATCCCTATACTAATGATGCATGATACCCTAGCTATGGTGCTAGGTGTTTCAAACATCCTATCTCATTTGCCTGCAATACCGTAGAGTCTTCCCTCCATGGTCTTGGTTCTGAGTCCCATGTCTTCCTGAGTATTCCTGTTCCTATCTTTCCTCCTCCCCCTCTCATTACCAACTGACTCATTCACCCGGGCTCTGCCCTTGGGCCCTTTCTCTTCCTTCTCTTCTTCAGAGAGGACATCGCCCCCTGTGATTTTCTGTTACCTCCAAGGGGATGACTTTCACATCTGTTATATTTGGCTCTCACCCATGTTCCTTTTTCCAGCCCCACATTTTCCACTGCCTGCTGGACATTTCCATCTGGGTGTTCCACCAACACCTCAGAATAACTGAAAACAAGTTCACTATATTTCTCTCAAAAATGACCACCCTCCCCATTTCCTTGTTTCTATGGATTCTGCCAGATTTCTAGTTTTCATGCACCTTCAATGTTTTCTTCTCCTTCACCTCTTCATAGCTCCTCAGTGATCCAGTTCCACTGATTCTTTTTTTAATCTTTTTTTACATTTATTTATATTTTGAGAGACAGAGCACGAGTGTGGAAGGGGCAGAGAGAGGGAGACACAGAATCCGAAGCAGGCTCCAGGCTCTGAGCTGTCAGCACTGAGCCCAATGCAGGACTTGAACCCACAACTGTGAGATCATGACCTGAGCCAAAGTCAGACGCTCAACACTCGAGTAGTCAACCGACTGAGCCACCTAGGTGCCCCCCCGCCCCCCCCCCCGCCCAGTTCCACTGACTCTGACTTTGCCAGGGCTCCTAATTCTTCTTTCCTTTAGATTCTCCCTCCCATGATTCAAATTCAGGCCTTGCCACCTGATACCTCAGGTACTGCGTTGTCTTCTTAACTTACTTCTCTGCCACCTTCAGTCATGTATATCACTGCCTGATTCATCTCCCTAAAACACTACTTTCTTGAAGTAACACCCACAATCAAAACCTTTCACTATCTCCCCACTGGCTAATGCTGGCATTTAAGAGTTTCCAAAAGCTGGCCCCAATCTACTTTTCCCAGAGAAATCCGTTACCCTTGAGTGCAAACTTGTCTCTTTGGTATCTTTGAAACAGAACTTGCTTTCCACCATTTTGCTCCTTCTGTTACCATCTTTTAAAAATATCCCTCCCATCCTCTGTCTGATGCAAACCTTACCAAGTCTACATATGTACAGTTCAGTCTGCAAAAAGCCATTTTTTTCCACCAGCGTTTGCTCACTTTGGGTCTCTGTGTCACCCTTTGGAAATTCTCATAATATTTGATGGTTTGTCACCATTACCATATTTGTTATGGTGACCAGTGATCTTTGATGTTACTTTTGTCATTGTTTGAGGGCACCACAATCAGCACCATGAAAGACAGCAAATGTAATAGGTAAATGTTTGTGTTCAGACTGTTCCACTAACTGACTGTTCCTCCATCTCTCTCCCTCTCCTTGAGCCCCCCTATTCCCTGAGACACACCATTGAAGTTGGGCCAGTTAATAACCCTACAATGGCCTCTACATGTTGAAGTAAACGGGAGAGTCACACATCTCTCACTGTAAATGAGAAGCTAGAAATGATTAACCATAGTGAGGAAGGCATGTCGAAAGCCAAGGTAGGCTCAAAGCTAGGCCTCTTGTGCCCAACAGTCACCCAAGCTATGAACACAAAGGACACATTCTTGGAGGAAATGAAAAGTGTTGCTCCAGTGAACACACAAGTGATAAGAAAGGGAAACAGCCTTATTGCTGATGTGGAGAAAGTGTTCGCTGTCTGGATAGGAGATCAAACCAGCCACAACCTTCCCGTAAGCCAAAATCTAGTCCAGAGCAAAATCCTCACTGTCTAATTCTATGCAGGCTGAGTGGTGAGGAAGCTGCACAAGGAAAGTCTGAAGCCAGCAGAGGTGGGCTCATGAGGTTTAAAGATAGAATCCTTCTCCATAACTTATTAAAAGTGCAACACGAAGCAGCAAGTGCTGATGTAGAAGCTGTAGCAAGTTCTCCAGAAGATCTAGCTCAGATAATTAATGCAAGTGGCTACATTCAACAACAGATTTTCAAATTAGGTGAAACAACCTTTTTTTTTTTTTTGGAAAAAGGATGCCACCTAGAACTTCCATAGCTGGAGAGAGAAGTCAATGCCTGGTTTCAAAGCTTCAAAGGACAGGCTGACTCTCTTCTTAGGGGCTAATGCAGCTGGTGACTTTCTCTTAGGGCCACTGTTCAGTTACCATTCTGAGAATCCTAGGGCCCTTAAGAATGATGCATGAAGATAAATAAAGAGATCGTGCCTTAAAAATAAATACAAGATGAAAAGAAGTGAATTCAACAGATCAAAGAGATTCAAGAGCAAGTGGTGAGTACAGAAGTTAAGCAAAGAATATCAACACACACATACATAGGTTAAAGACACAGAAAGAAGAAAACAAAAACCAATGGAAATGTAAAAAGGTACCATTTAAGAAAACTTTCCTGAAATAAAGAGATTTGACACTAGCAAAAAAAAGAAAGAATGATGCTAAATCTGTGCTCTAGAAATGGAACAACCAAGCCTGGATGACAGCACATCTGTTTACAACATGGTTTACTGAATATTTTAATCCCACTGGTGAGACCTACTGCTCAGAAAAAAAAGATCCCTCTCAAAGGATTGTTGCTTATTGATAACACACCTAGCTACCTAGGATCCTGGCTGGAGAGGTACAATGAGATGAATGTTGTTTTTCTGCCTGCTAACACAACGTCCATTCTGCAGCCTATGGATCTAGGGGTAATTCTGGCTTTCAAGTCTTACTATTTAAGAAATACATTTCTTGGGGCGCCTGGGTGGCTTAGTCGGTTAAGCGTCCGACTTTCACTTAGGTCATGATCTCGCGGTTCGTGGGTTCGAGCCCCGCGTCGGGCTCTGTGCTGACTGCCAGCTCGGAGCCTGGAGCCTGTTTCAGTCTGTGACTCCCTCTCTCTCTGACCCTCCCCTGCTCACGCTGTCTCTCTCTCTCCTAGAAATAAATAAAACATTAAAAAAAAATTTATATAAAAAAAAAAAGAAATACATTTCTTGAGGCTATAGCTCTCATAGATAGTAATTCCTCTGATGGATCTGGGCAGAGTAAAATGAAGACCTTCTGGAAAGGCCTCACCATTCTAGACGCCATCAAGAACATTTGTGATTCACAGGAGAGGTCAAAACATCAACTTTAACAGGCGGTTGGAAGAAGATGATTCTGACCCTCATGGATGACTTTGAGGGGTTCAAGATTTCAGAGGAGGAAGTCACCGCAGATGTGGTGGAAACAGCAAGAGAACCAGAATTGGAAGCGAAGCCTGAAGATAGTGGGCGGATCACTGCCATCTCGTTATGAAACTTGAACAGACGAGGAACAAAGTGAAAGGAAGAATCGATGGATGCGGCAAACCTCGCCGCTGTCTTATTCTACAAAATTGCCAGAGTCCTCCCAGCCTTCAGCTACTATCGCGCTGATCGGTCAGCAGCCGCTGACATGGAGGCAAGGCCTCTACCAGCAAAATGCTTACAGTTGACTTCAAGTTCAGATGATGGTTAGCAGTTTTTAGCAATGCAGGGTTTTAAAATGAAGGTATAGGGGCACCTGGGTGGCTCAGTCAGCTGAGCATCTGACTTCGGCTCAGGTCACGATCTCCTGGTTCATGAGTTCGAGTCTCACATCAGGCTCTATACTGACAGCTCAGAGCCTGGAGCCTGCTTTGGATTCTGTGTGTGTGTCTCTCTCACTCTGTCCCTCCTCCAGTCACACTGTCTCTCTCTCAAAATAAATAAACATTAAAATAATTTAAAGGAAGGTATATCCATTTTAGAGACATAACACCATTATATATTTAATAAACTACAAGATAGTATAAACATAACTTTTACATGCACCAGGAAACCAAAACATTCATTGGGCTCACTGTATTGTGGTGTTTGCTGTATCGTACTGGCCTGGAACTGAACCCGGCCAAGTCTCCGAGGTGTGTGGGTATCGAGCATCTGCTCTGTGCTAGGCTCTGTTACAGGCACTGGAATACAGAAAGGAATTATCAGTACAGGCCCCTGTTTTCACGGAGCTTACACTGGGGAGGAGGGGAGACAGAAGACAACAAATTAATGATGAGATCCTTTCAGGTAGCCATAAATGTTACTTGACCTCAGAACCCTCTTCATGAAAGAGAATCACAGAATCTCAGAGAAGTTAAAATTCTTCTCAGAGATTATTAGTTAGCGAATGACAATGCCTGGGCCATAGATCATGACTTCTGTTTCTTTTCCATTACCTGCGTTACTTCCTGTGTCTTTAGTCGGACATTAAGCATCTTAAGGTATGGTTCTAATTTTCTCAAACTTGTCTTAGTGCTCAGCACGGGACTGGCCATTTTGCAAGTGCTGGATGGTAACCTTCAGGAGGGAAGAATGAAGGAAAGCAGAAAGCAGGCAAGGAAGAAGGGATCAGGGAGGCGTCCCTAGGGATCCCAGACCCATGGCATTCATTTTCTTTCTCTGAGCCAATGTACCTCGTTAATATCGTATGCATATGCATATCACCTAGCCCACCAGGGAGCCTTGGGGTTAATAAAGACGCTGTCAGGAAGAACTGGCTTTTATTTTCCACTAAATTTCCCTTGGAAGTGGCCAACTCTATCCTTTACACTGTGAGTATGACCCAAGGGGGACTCAGTGTCCAGTCGGCTTCCTCCCCCTGATGGTGACAAGTAAGAGCAAGCTACTACCTGGCAAGGCCAATACTGGGAAGAGTCAAGACAATTTGTTGAAAACAATAGAAGATTGTTCATAAAATGGATTCCATTTACTCTCCCCTAATCCTTTGTTCACTCCTCGAGGGGGGGAAAAAAAAAGAAAGAAAGAGAGAGAGAGAAGAAGGAGAAGGGAGAGGAGGGGAGAGGAAGAATTGATCACAAGTTCCTATTTGTAAAATCACAAGGCTGATTCCTTTATGGAAAAGGGGTATTGAGATTGCACTTGAACCAGTCTCCCTTCTCCCTAAATGAGAATTCTTGCTCCTTCACATCAACTTTTAATGGACTCTCTATTGATGATTACGGTTTAACTTACAAACCCCATAGAGACGAATAGCACCCCCCCAACTCTGATTTCCCTTTAAATTATTTTCCATTTAGCGTAAATCCTATAGCATGGCATAAAACTTTATTGAATAGCTCATTTGAGCAGAGAATACTTTTGAAAGAATATTAGTAAACTCTTTCAATGGAGTCAAAACACCAAAATGGAAAATTCAAGTTTTGAAGAGAGCCATTAAGTGTGATTAAACCTTTAAAAAGGAGAGAACAACGCCTGCAGAAACTGTATTTAGCCATTTCGTATCTTTAATTGTCCAAAGATTTACTTTAAAAGCACAGACATGAAAGGATGCTGAATGTTACAGTGTTTAGAGGGGGAGTGAAGATAAGCCCTGTTCACCAGCAAATGGAGCTCAGCCCAGAAGCAGAAATGACAAAAGCCCCAGGGACCTGCTTTCTTCCACAATATACAGAGGGAGGGGAATCAAAAGCAGCAATTCTTGACTTAGCTTTGAGGAGCACAATGGGCATGATTAGGGATCCAGAGTGGGAGCGCGTTTAAGCAGCAGTGACATCCACCAGTTAGCTGGTAATTAGGATGAGCACTGAAGGGAAAGGAGCTGGGGAGCGAACGATGGAGGGATGGGGGAACACAGGGAGAGCGATTTGAAAGGTCGTTTGTGTTCAAATTTTAAAGACGTGAAAAATCACTTTGGGAACTCATTTTATCCTCTACTTGCCTAAAGCCATACCGTGGAGGGGCGCCTGGGTGGCTCAGTCGGTTAAGCGTCCGACTTCGGCTCAGGTCATGATCTCAGAGTCCGTGGGTTCGAGCCCCACGTCAGGCTCTGTGCTGACAGCTCAGAGCCTGGAGCCTGCTTCAGATTCTGCGTCTCCCTCTCTCTCTGCCCCTCTCCCACTCGCTCTCTGTTTCTGTCTCAAAATAAAGACATAAAATTAAAAAAAAAAAAAAAAAAGATAAAGCCATACCGTGGAGACAGAGGACGAGACCCGAGAATCTGGGTTTTTAAAAAGCCTGTAGGGAAATTGCCATTGCCGGTGGTCCTTGGGCCAGTGCAAGGGATGCCTGGAGGAAGACGGGAATGGCGTGGAAGGGAAATCTGAAAGAGAAAAGTGTTCCCAAACAACAGGCATCCAGCAACTAACTCTCCTGCCCCCTCCCTGCAGTCTCAAGTGCACGAGGGGATCCCAGGGAAGGAGGTGGCTGAGGAATTCAGCCGAGTATCAGCAAGATGGAGAATTCCTTCTGGAAAAAGGCAGGAAGGAAAAAAAGTAAAACGATAAAGGGGGGTGGGAAACAGATGAGAAAGAGGCAGAAAAAGAAAGCGCAGCCGCTCAAGAAAGCAAAATCACAAGCTGAATATTCTTTCCATGTCCAGAAATGCAACGTGAACAAGGCAGTGTGACAATACTCTTTGGTATATGTTGGCAATATTTGTCATGTCTTGTGAACTAGGTGTTGATAAAATAGCATGGAAATATGTGAAGTTGTGGATGGGGCAGATCGCTAAGTGGTTCAAGAGAGTGTGGATATCTGTGGTCTGCAGCTCTGCTCTGTTTCCTTGAACATGGGCCTCAAGGTCAACCGCCAGGGAGTGAGAGTCACCAACCTGGTGGGGGGAGAGAGTGGGGGAACACCAGGTGCTGCCCCCCCCCCCCCCCCCCCCCCCCCCCGCCGCCACAATCGGAACATCTCTGCTTTGGCGAAGATTCAACTTGACAGAAAGGTACTGCTAAAGCGTGTTTTAAAATTCCTGGTTTTGACCTCATTTTATGGATGAGGAAACTGAGGGTCTGAGAAGCCCTGTCTTGCCCAAAGTCATTCCCCCGTTGGTGGCCATCTGGACCTAAGCCTGGAACTCCTTGCTCCTCGTCCAGTGAGCATTTCTCCAGAGCACCCAGCCACACTCTGGAGATACTGGAACTTGTCAAGCAGGTGTGTTTTACAAGACACTGTTGTTCTCTCTGGTCGGAACATTTTAGGGGTCATGATTGAATCAGTAGCATATCTAAATGTGCTTGATAATGACTAAGGTCATCCCAGAGGGTTATTCTAAGTTCTTTTGAAGTAGAAGAGGTCCAGTGAAGTGCATAGGAATGAACAGGAATCCTTAGGTCTGGAGGAAGTGAGAACCACACCTGCTGACCACTTAGGTGTTTCAAGTATGTTATACATGCTGCGCTCTCTAGACCATCTAACAGCAGCCCAGTGAGGCAGCATAAATGACCCTCATCCAGCCACGGACGCAACTGAAGCCCAGCACGATTAACTAAATTGCCAAGTGAAGATGACAAGCCAAGTGTGGGTGACTTCAGAACACGAGGCTTCTGTATTTATTGATAACAAGATGCTTGTGACTTTTCATGCCACCCTTATGCAGGGCCAGACTCGCCTCCCATGGTCCCAGTTCTGGTATAGGTGCTACCATGGGGGATGGCTGTATATGAGAGAAAAAAGAGAGAGAAAGAAAGAAAGACAAAAAAGGAGATAATAACAAGAAAAAATTTCAATTAAAGAAAAGTTGAATTCAAACATCTAGAAAGAGTCATTTAATTGTCTTGACTTGAACAGAATTCCAGGGGCGCCTGGATGGCTCAGTTGGTTGAGCGACCGACTTTGGCTCAGGTCATGGTCTCACAATTTGTGGGTTTGGAGCTCTACGTGGGATCAACACGGATCCTCTGGCTCCCCCTCTCTGCCTCTTCCCCACTCGAGCTTTCTCTGTCCCTCTGTCTCTGTTTCTCTCTCAAAAATAAATATTAAAAAAGGATTCTAAACAGGTCTTTGGGATCAGCACATCCCTACATAAAGCACTGAGTTCCACTTTTATTCAGCTCATCCTTCAAGCCTGGGGGGCTCTGAGCGAAGGCTCAGAGAGGAGATACTCACCTGTGGGTAATGCTTCAGACTTCCCTCCCCTGCTCCAGGCCCCTGAACTTCAACACAACACAGGTGGGGGCCTGGGGGTGGAGGGTCTGGAAAGGCAGCTGTGGACATGCATCTATACTCTGCTCCCTAACACCACATCACATCCACTTTTCCATTATAAAGATGGTGCATAATAGAAAGTCCATAAAATGGAAAAATAACACTTATCATCCTGACCATATATATATATACACACACACACACATTGCCATCTCCACAAATATATGTATACATATTTGGCTCCATTTTAGTAAATTCTATTCCAATTCTCTATTTTCAAAAGTATAGATTTTAATAGTTAGAGTCGTAATGGGCACATGCTCTGTATCTCATGGCCCCTCTCCTCCCCAGTCGACTCTGTGCCATCGACTTTCTTCAGGACTTGTGAGGTTAGCCAGTTTTCCTCTCTCGCGCTTCTCTTCCCTTCCTTTCTTTTATTCATCGCCCCCCCCACCCCGTTCTTTCTTTGTCCCTTCGTCTCTTTGCTTTTTCTCCCCTCTATGCTTTTCTCCTGCAATCAAGCCCAAAGCTTGCTGTAGGTTCCTAAGAGTCTTGGGAACAGTGAGCCCTGACTGGGTTTTGACACCGGCTCTCTTTTCCAGGAGAGCAGGAATCCAGTTCCAAACAGCCTCCTGTCTTGGGTCAGTCTCGGGCCAGATGCGTCCTAGAAGTAAATCGGGGTAAGTGAGTGGAAGAAGGGGAGGGGGTGGGATAACAATGGGCCAGAATGCCGCAGAAACAAGAGGGTGACATGCCGGCTCGGTGACTAGAGGGGATGGGATAGGAAGTGAGCACGTTGCATTTCCACAGCACCAAGGAGATGAAGCGTCTCACTGCCTACCAACAATCAGGAAGAATAATGGTCATAATCATTCAGATGGTTCCAAGCAACGCCCCCTGAGGAGGGTGAGGGGCTTCTTGTTTTGTGCTAAGTCCCGGATTCAGTTCAGTGGTGTTAGGATACAACCGGAGACAGTTTCATTTTTTTAAAAAAAAATGTGCAGAATCACAATAACATCACTGATACTCACACGGTCCTTTAAATACACAAAGCACCATTATATCACTCATACCCACAAAAGGAAAGAAAACCTTCTGGGTAGAATGTGAGGAAGCTGACATTTGACAATAAAGTTTCGCTGAAGTTTATATTATAAAGCTTTCACCAGAGCAATTAATATAAACACTTAAAATGATAAGCATTTTAAGAGGGGCCAAATCCAGCGATCGGAAATCTAAGAAGTGAAGGTATTGCTGAAGAGGGCAGCATGAATGAGCATGAACATTCAAAAGATGGAAGAGGAAGATATCTGGGGGTGGGGGGTGGGGGTGGCTTTCTTGATGAGAAAACATTACCAGCTCCAAGTACTCTAATAAAGGTAAATTGCAATTTATGATACTTCTTTGTGGCTCAATTTCCTTGGCAATTATTACATTAGAGTGACACTTCTATTGAATTATATGTTTCAATTACTATTAAAAAATCGAAGCCCTTAAGTTCGAGGAAATTATGAATGCAGCTTCTGGAGAGCTCTACCTCTGACTCCGCAAGGATAGGATCGTTTATCTCCTTAGCACTCGGAGGCCCATTATGCAGTGTGGGCCAGGAAGGAGGCTGTCTGCACAATAGTGTCCAACATTATCAAAGCACTTCTTGTGGATTCGACCATCTTCATGCTGTGTTGTGGTAACCCTAGGTGACCGGCCGCCTTTCTTTGCACAGGACACAATGGCAAATAGAAACATTAACTCTCACAATGTTGCAAGAATCTGCCTGCATTATTCCCTGACCTCTGGAAGATAATGTGTCATTTGCTGTACGGGAATAAAAGTTTGCAAAGCAGTTGAAAATATAATTGTGTACACTTCACTTGCTGAACCACCTTTCCAGGGTTTATTTGTTTGGCCCTTTGGAGCTAGTGAAGGGAGACTTTCCGAGAGGGGGCCGCGGAGGATTCCTTCCTCCCCCGCCCCCCAACTTTTCTCCCCGGGAAGATGGAGTGGGTGCTGAGCGTGGATCTTTGTGGGTGGGGAGGAGCCACTCCTGGATCACAAAGCCAGGGACGGAGGAGGAGCAAGATGGCCCTGTCTGTCTGAACACCCCTGAGGCAGGGCTCGGGGACATCTTCTTGATGGGTGGATATTTAGTAGAAGTCAATAGCTCAGTGGGCTTTGGTTTGATGCTAATGAGGCCAAGGTTATACAAGGGCCAACTGGTTTCCTTCTGTTCCCTCTGCTATAAACCACCTCCCATCGGCGGCCGGGCCTCTCACAAACGCAGGGAGAGGGGTAATGAAACGGCCCGAGGCTTCTCCCAGACAGATGGTTCCCCAGCTGTTTTTGCCGATGGGTAACTTTTGTTGCCACCACTCAACGTCCCCTTGAAAAGCCTGTCCTCCAAAGCCTTTCCGCTTCAGTTCTCCTGTGAAATGTCTTCTAGGCAACAGGAACTCTCTTCAAGACCATTCGCAGGTAGGTAATTTCTAACGTTCCAGACGTCCCTTATTGGCCCGCTGGGTCCGAGGTGGATGCAGGAGGGGTCCAGGAGCCTCCTGACCCACCTCAGGTTTGAGGCACCATTCCATCTCTTCAAGATAAATCTTCTCAGAAGCGCCCAGGAGTCCCCACCCTGGGGAGTCCCAGTGGCTCTTTATTTTCTGATCTGTGAAATGGGCATATTAATCCTTGCCCTTGCCGACTTGTAGGTTGGTATAGGAACCAAACGAGGAAATGTGGGGACAGCTGTGGGAAGTGTAAAGCACATGCTAGTAACCATGACCTCCGTCCTGACACCCACTCAAGTCTAAGTGATTTCTGTCAGCCACCTTGGTCCCGAGGCACATGCGCTGTTCTTTACTGACATTATGCTTCAGACCCATTTCATGTGTCAGTTACTCTCTCTCACTTGGTGTATCCTTTCCTGACAGCAGTGACAGGAATGGCTTTGAATTCCTTCCCCCTTTTTCCTTGGCAGTCCTCACAGAACACTCCCTCTTATGAGTAGCACTTGCCTCCCAACTTTATGAGTCCCGGGTCTCCAGAGAAACAAAATAACAGCATTTATTTTAAGGATTTGGCTCATGTGATTGAGGGAGATGGCAAGTGCAAAACCCATAAGGCGGGCTAGAAGGCTGGTGACTCAGGCAGGGGTTGATGCTGCAGACATGAGGTAGAATTTCTTCTCCCTAGAAAAATCTCAGTTATGCTTCTTAAAGCCTTCGACTGATTAGGTATGGCCCACTCACATTATTGAAGGTAATTTCTTTTACTTAAAGTCAGCTGATGGTAGATGTCAACCACATTTTAAAAAGACCTTCACAGCAACACCTGTATTGACATTTGATTAAAAAAAATGGGGCACCATAACTTAGCCAAGTTCACATAAAGTCAACCATCGCACCACCCTTCCATGGATGACTCCCCGAGGCCTCCTCTTGGGTGAGACCTTCTGAGGAGCTGCTCACCCCTTTTCCCTCTCTTTTCTCTCACACTCTATTTTCTCTACTTGCATGCTCTTCTTCCAGACACACACATCTTGGCTTTTGAAACACCACTCCCCCTACCCGCTGCTGTGCCCTGAGGACGTGATGTCAAGATCTCATCTTCCAGAAAAATTCATTGTTATTTCAGCAAGTTATCTGAGTTAAAACCATTATTAATATTTTATAACCTTGGCTGTGGTCAATCAGTTTCTACTTGGAGAGAGGAGGATTCCCAGTTAGAGGTAAGACAGATGTCACTTGTCAGAGTATTAAATCCTGACCCCCAAATGTTAACTTTCCATCCATTTCCAGTCCTCTTTGGTGCTGAGTACTGATTAAGCGTGATTTCAGAATAAAAAGGGAAGAGCTGACATGGTTCCCTCATCCATACACCCTTCTGCTCACCTCTTTCCAGAAACAAGGCTGCATACTAGATGCTGGAGAAAGACCCAGAGAGAGCTCCCTGAGCCTGGCCCCTAAGGACTGGCGCTCTACTATTAGAGCAGGCAGCAGAACAGAAAACCAGAGGGAAGGGAGACACAAATCTCTGGTGGAACCGAAGTAAACCAAAGGTTTACCCTTTAATGGATGACAGAGCTCATATACCTTGTACAATGAACTCCAAAATGGCGGGCGCTAAAGAACCAGTCGTTCTTAACTGTGAACAATTCAATGTGTGTATTTGCTGGTGGGTTACCTTCTCTCTGACTCTTTGTTTGGGAAACAGTGAACATTAGTTTGCATCTCCTCAGAGCACACTAGTTGAAGACTAAGGAAGCCTGTCCCAAAGTGACAAGGAAAGCGTGAGCAGGGGAGGAAGGAGTTGGGGGAACCTATGCCTTCCTCCCACAAATACATGGGAAGCAAGGACCACAGCCCAGAGTGGTACCGGGAGAGGAAGGTGGCTGAAGCTAACACCCTCGCTGACAAATCACAGAAATGCCTTATAAAATAAAGCAGGGCCAGGGGATAGAAAGTTCTGGGGGTTGCTGTTTTATTTAGGATAGCCAGAGAAGACCTATGAGCAGGGACCATCTAAGCAGAGACCTGAGAGAAGGGAGTTGAGAAAATGAGCCAAGGGGACCCGACAGTTTTCACAGGGCACCTTCTTTCCTTACATGATGAGGGCAGGTCCTAATCAATCATACATCTTGTATAGTCCCTGTGAGGGAAAGTACATATGTATGTGTTTGTGTGCATGCACACAATAAGAGCATTTATAAATGTAAACATAAATATTTTACATAGTTTATATAAATATAACATGTATATATTATTATTAACCCAAATATTAACCCAAGTTATCCCTGGGCAATAAGATTATAAGTGAATTTAATCATTTAGCTTTTTAAAATTTTTTTAATGTTTTATTTATTTCTAGGAGAGAGAGAGACAACGTGAGCAGGGGAGGGCCAGAGAGAGAGGGAGTCACAGACCTAAACAGGCTCCAGGCTCTGAGCTGGTAGTCAGCACTGAGCCCGTCGTGGGGCTTGAACCCATGAACCGCGAGATCATGACCTAAGCGAAAGTCGGACGCTTAACCGACTAAGCCACCCAGGCGCCCCTCATTTAGCTTTTTTAATGTTTGCTTATTTATTTTGAGAGAGAGAGAGAGAAAGAGAGCAAGCGGGGGTGGGGTAGATAGAAGGGGAGAGAAAACCCCAAGTAGGTTCCTCGCTGTAAGTGTAGAGCCTGAAGTGGGGCTCCATCTCGCAAACCATGAGATCGTGACCTGAGTGGAAATCAAGAGTCAGATGCTTAACCAACTGAGCCTCCCAGGTGCCCCAATCATTTAACTTTTTTTCTCTGACCTTCTCCCATATTTCGTATAGCAAACCTACTTTACATTTTTTTATCATACACTAATTGCCCTGTTGAATCTCCCAAATCAAATAGCTGTCTATTGAGAATTGAGTATTTTTACTATAAGCCCCTGTAGATAATGGTCACAGCTGTATCAAATGACCACTCGGTGGGTGCCAGGTATGGTTTCAAGAACTTTCTGTGCATTATCTCACTTACCCGCCCCCCCTCCCCCAGCAGCGCCTGAGGCAGGCACTATCATTACTGCCATCTTTCTATAGCTCCACTCACTCAGCTAGTGGGTGCCAGAGTCAGGTTTCCCCCCCCCAGGCCGTCCGAACTCACAGTCCCATTGCACTGCTGCCTCCGTGACAGGCCAGGGAAGCCTCAGGGCCTTCATTTTTAGCTGATTCTGAGAGGTGGGATGTAGAAGAAGCCATCCACGAATTATGAAGAGAACTACCTCAGTAACATACTGTGTCTGCTGTTGATACAGCAAAGGCCAAATGGAACCAGAATGAAAGCATTTGATCTGCCCACATCCCTGGTAGCTAGTCTATTTCAGACCAGGTGGAATGCAGAATTTCATACCCGTTTTGACTGCTCTGATGAACTGCAATAAATCAAATAACAGCAAAGGCAGGTCTTAGTACGATTGGACACAGGCTTGTGCTGAAACGCAGCTTTCTCCTCTCTCCTTCACTCTCCACTCCTCCACCCCCACGCACAGTGTCCTTTTGGAGGACACCAAAGATTGGATTCAGTCAGAATGCTAGAAGGTTTGTTGTTGTTGTTGTTTGTAATTTACAGGACTCTAACTATGTGATCTTATTTTTTTTTTTTAATTTTCGTTTCTCTTTTTCCTTTTCACTTTGCTTTGGCTGTTTGGGTGACAGGAGGTAAACACAAATTTCCTGGCTGCCCATGAGTCAAAGGGGCACAAAACTCACACATGCTAGAGACGCAGTGAGCAGCCCCAGCAACTGAGATCCACAGAGCACTGCTCGGACAAAAGCAGACTGAGGGAGGGCGAGAATGAGAAAGCCAAGCAGTGTCCGTGCTTGGTGGTTTCACAACTTAGTAAATGCTTGAAAATGAATCGCAGTGTAAGACTCCCATGATGGCCAAGGAGCTGGGCGGAAGTCGCAAAACCAGTGTGTATCTGCGGGTAACCCAACAGAATCAACCACTTCAAGTTGATGACTCGGTGAAGCAGACTAACAGCTTCAGTCAAAGGGGTTAAGCTAATTGCCACACCCGGGCATGCCCGGAGAAGTTCTGCTTCTGAAAGAACCAACGTTTCTTTTTTCAAGGATAAAGGAATCAGGTCATCTTTGCAGTAAAGAAGTGTTTTGTGTCTACGGTCAGAAGGAAAAGGTTGAAGAGGAGAGTGTCCCTAGGTCCTTAGTATGAGGTCTTGGTCAGTGTAAGTGTGGGAATATGCTCATGAGGGTGTCTAGGAATGGGGTGTAAGACGATGAGGAACAGAAAACATGCTCTCTGAAGCAAGGAGTTTAAAGTCCAATTGAAGCAAAAGATTCACATGTAAAATCACTAACTAGTGCTAGTGAGCATTAAAAAGCAGTCAAGAATTTTGGAGTGCCTGGCTGGCTCAGCCAGTAGAGCATGAGACTCTCGATCTCAGGTCGTGATCTCCTCAGTGTTGATGAGGAGCCTGCTATAAACAAACAAATAATAAATGGCGGCAAAGACTTTTCCCGTTGGTAAGATGGAAAGCAGAAAGAAAGAAGAGTCAAGCAAGACAGTCTTTAGAGAGGCATCTCTGGACCAGAGCAAATGAAAGTACAGTTTTCTCTCTCATAGAATTGCTTTGAGCTTGATCCCCAGAAGTTCACAGGTGAATAAGTGCATTTTCAGAGGTATTGGGGCAAGAGGCAGCAACCAGGCGACACACTGTCCCCTGTAGCCACTAGATAGCACAAAGGGTGTCACAAATCTAAGGAACTTCATGGGGCCCCTGGGTGGCTCAGTCTGTTAAGTGTCTGACTTTGGCTCAGGTCATGATCTCACAGTTTGTGAGTGTGAGCCCCACGTCAAGCTCTAGGCTGACGTCTCAGGGCCTGGAGCTGGCTTCGGATTCAGTGTCTCCCTCTCTCTCTGCACCTGCCCCGCTCATGCTCTGTCTCTCTCTCCCTCTCTCTCTCTCAAAAAATAAATAAACATTAAAAATATTTAAAAAACAACAACAACAAATCTAAGGAACGTATTTATAGAAGCTCTGCGCAGGGGCCTAGCGCCATAAAAATTGGTGGAGAACCAGTTGTTGGTGCAAATCTAAGTCATACCTACTTGCAAAACTACAGCCTAATCATACTGGGGAAATTAGTCTAGTACAGAGTCATAATCTGGGCCAAGAAGACCCCTCTGCTAATAAATAGATTATTCTGAGCTTTAAAAATTTTTGTGTTTATTTATTTTTGAGAGAGAGAGAGCAGGGGAGGGGCAGAGAGAGAGAGGGAGACACAGAATCTGAAGCAGGCTCCAGGCTCCAAGCTGTCAGCACAGAACCCAACGTGGGGCTTGAACCCAGGAAACATGAGATCATGACCTGAGCTGAATTTGGATGCTTAACCAACTAAGCCACCCAGACGCCCCTATTTTGATTTCTTTAACTCAGTCCTTTCTCAGATTCTAGCCGGCACCACAAAGGCTGTCTCAAAAACCATGAATTAGAAAAGAAAAGGGGCCACAGTTAGAGCTCAAGAGATGGCATTCAGGGGAGGGATGGTGGTCAAAGGGACAGGAATCTAGCAAAAGAAATCTGGAAAGAGAGGCCAGAGCAGAGGATGGCAAGCTGGGAGAAACAAGCTGATGGAAACAAAGATTGGAGAACGCAATAGGAAGGCAATGCGTGAAAGGTATACATGGAACAGAGAGGTGTAGGCCAGACAATGATCTAATATTCCTATGCGGTAACATGGAGGCTGTTGATTTAAATAGAGAAGCGCGGATAAATAGAGATTGTCATGGATCAAGTAATAGCTGGGGAATGAGAAAAAGGAGAATGTCAGTGAAGACCATTCTATCTAGAAGCCTAGAGAGCAGGCTTGGTTTCTATGCTAGGAAGGTGGAGCCATTGAAATTGGAAATCCCAGGAATGAAAAAGATAATTAATAGAGCAAAGTCCTGGGAGATGAGTTCCAGAGGACAGGTGTGTGGCTCATCCTTGGATGAAAGGACGAATCCTTGGAAATAGTGGAGGGAGACACAGAAAAGCTCATGAAGTATGGATGGAAATTTTAGGGAAACCATGTCAATTACCTTTGTTGTTTTGCTGTGAAGTTGAGAGTAATATCATCTGCTAAGAGGATGGAAGAAGAAACTAAGGACATGTGATGGAACTGTCAATTGGCATTGAGGGGCAGCTGAGACCGGAGACCCAAAGTCAGCAGTGGCACTCATCAGCGACCTTGATTTGTCTCCTGTAAGTCACACTGGGTTCAAGAGTGAAAAAGGCAGATAGTGTGGTTTATTCTGAGTCAAGATGTTGACAGGAAGATGCATCAAAAGGACAATTTGGCAAAGGAATTGAGGATATGGGTGGGCATAAAGGAAGAGGTGACCCCCCCGCCCCCCGCCCAGTATGACAGACTACTCATTGTTTGAAGGCCCAGAACTTTGGCTAAATGAAACACGAACCATTTTTGCATCGTTGTGTTTCCATTTATCATCTCACTATATTTGCACAGGTTAGATCAGCTGCTGGGAAAAGCTCTATGCCAAGCCAAAATTTCAGAACCATCCTTTTCAATGAGTGCCTGATCAGGATACTTCTAGTTACACAGGGTGTATCAGACACGGCCAGTGAGACTCTACTTCAGTAGTTTAACCCCCCCCCCCCAAAAGGCTTACCTCTTCTTGCTCATGCAAAATCCACTGAGCATGGATGACTGTCGCAGTTAGCTTGCCCTTACTTAGGGGTAGCAGTTGCTTCTATTTTGGGGCTTTTGCCATCTCAACGCACAGTCTTTCACGGGGCAGAAAGGATAGACGAGACATACCGATTATTAGTATCTCAAAGCAGAAGTGATACAACCCTTTGTTCACATTCCCATGAGCTCAAACTCATCTCAGTTCTCCAAACCAACTGCAAAGAAAGCTGGGAAGTGATGGAGGGCACATAGACATTCAGGAAGCATCCATCACGTGTGTTGAACCGGATCAACCACCAAGTATCCCAAGACTTGCACTTAGTAAATTTCGGGGAGCTTGACTCTTAAGTGATCAGGAGAAAAACACTTGCAAAATGAGAACTGTAACAATACCCGGGGCTGACCGTTCCACACGGACACAGACCAAGCAGTTGAAAAGTAAAAACACAAGTCAAGCTATAATTCTGTAATTGCCTCCTGTGCACGAAAATGTAGATTACAGGGAATATGGTCAAGGGTATTGTACCAGTGCTACACGGTGACTAATGGTAGGCACACGTGGGGTGAACATAGCCTCACGTATAGACTTGGCAGATCACTGTGTTGTACACCTGAAACTGATGTAGCACACTGTGTGTCAACTATACTTCAGAAAAATGCTTGATTAACTAAGTGTTGAAGATAAAATAAAAAAAGAAAAGAAAAGAAGAGCAACAGAAGCCACAAGATCGTTCGGTAAATCTCACACGTTGCTGTAATCACGTCTCCCCTCCCTGTGCCCAACTTGGCCAAACTCGAGTCTACTCACAGGAAATGGAAACACAAAGGCAAGGCATACTAGGAACCTGTGTGAACTTTCAGCCCGGGAGGCCACACAGGCTACAAACAAAGTGGAATGAAGTTGGAGGAACAACATGTTGTAAACCAAGCTGCCCTCCTTCACCGGAGTGCCCCCCACCCCACCCTCTAGGGTTCTTGGGGCTCCTCCGGCTTCCTTTCTTGCATGCTTTAGCTTATTTCCAAAGTGCTGGATGTTTCTTGTTATTATTTAAACTGTTCTCAAGACCGCGAGACGCTAACAGGCCTTTTCCACGAAACCGCACCGCTCTTGCAGGGAATGTGTTATTTCTTTTTAATTTGCTCACTGAGTCCTGAATAACTTTTCAGAGGGCTCCAGACACCGCGGTGTGACAGCGAACCCAAGGCGCGTCGGATGCGATGGAATTGCTCTACAAGTAACCTTGCCAAAGGCCCTTTTCGATGCACAAAGCTGGCTCTATCTTTGTATATTGAGGGAGCTAAATCAATGTTAAATGCTTGGCTCTTTTCACAGGACAATGACCAGGACCTAAGCTGCGTCCTTCCTTTTTGATTGACACTTGAAACGCAGAGCGGGAATCAGCCAGAGGCGCTGCTACAAGCCGAACCCTCTGCTGGGATAACCACTGGTGACATCTGCGGAAAGGCCGACAAAAGGCAGTTGAAAGCTGTGTTTGTTGCTTCCCCCACTCAGATCTCCTCGCTTTCATGGAGCTCCTTACTTGCTTTAATATTATGATTCAGCACCTGGCTTTTTTGAACCTTGCTTTAAACTTCAAAAGGCGAGGTGGTATTAACAAACATGAAACGAAAAAGTGGCGGTAGTTTGATTTACTGTTGTCGTCTTATCAAGGGGTTTTTTTGTCACCAGCTGCCACTTTCTGTCATCTTTGGAACCATTATCATTTCTCTAAAATCTAAAAGACTCCACTTAATAACAGCTTTGAATACAGGCAGGATCCGGAACATACACAGTCCTGGAGATGACAGGACCATCAAATGAAAAGAAAGATGTTGTTAAAAAAAAAAAAACAAAAAACAAAAAACAAAAACCCCAAAAACCAAAAAACAAAACCCATCCAAACCACACAAATAAGAGCTGTGCTACTCATGAGTGACCTTGATTTCAGAATTAAACAAATCAAACCCGAGTCTATTGTTCCTTTTGAATTCCACTGTAGAGTTTCCTTGAGAAGTTCCTTTTTGTTGTTGGAGCTGGTGGGGAGGAAAAAGCTCAGGCCGCACAAGGCTTCGCTGCGCAGCGGAGAGGAAGCCCGGCTGTCACGGAGGGGGTGAAATGACCTCTAGAGCGCAGTGGTTCAGCTAATTACCAGCTCCCTTTCACTGACTTTCTAATACTTTGAGCACCCACTTGATGCTGACAGCTACATAAACATCGCAAACTCTCACCAAGGATGAGGGCGTCCCATGCTCTGCTCTTTGCTAGGGACTGGCGGCTCTGAGCTTTCCAACCAAACCTTGAGCACCTAACGGGCCCCTAAGAAGCATGTGTGTTTAAAGCTGCATCCACCCGAGCAAGCTCGCTGATTAACCCTGCGATCTGTTTGGGACTCAGACGCATGAATTTGCTCAGAGCCACACGGGACCTTAAGGTTGCCCAGTCAGGTGGCTTTGACTCTCCCGAGGACCTTTGTAAAAATACTGATGCCTCCCCGAGTTCCTTCCCACATCCTCTGCATCCAATATGCAGAGGCTGTGCTATGGGCACCTGTGTTTATAAAAGTTCTCTGGGTGATTCTGATTTCCAAAGAGGCTGGAGAGTCAACCCTTCTAGCAAGAAGGCTTCCGAGAATCAGAAGGCTTCCAACCCTTGTTGAAGGTCCCACAGCAAGTATGTGGCACAGCTGGCCTGAGACCCGGTGACGGGAGCCCCAGCTAGCGCTTGGACCTCTGAGGGAGACCCGCAGATGAAAGGTGGAGAGTGGACAGTGGATGGAGCTCCTCAGCAGGGAGGGGTGAGGATTGGCTTCCAAAGACGCAAGTCACCGACCACATCCCTGCTGCTGTGGCCCCACCACCCTCTGCCCTGCCGATTCCAATCCCAGTCTGAACAACACTTCCCGAGCAAGCTTCCTGGTACCATTCTCACTGGGTTTCACTCACCCTCCCTCTTCCCTATCCCCTCAGGGCCTTGAGATACTAAGATGCGGAGGAAATAATTGCTAATTCCTGAGACACTTCATGGAAGTAAAAAATAGGAAAAAGGGTGAAGCTGTTCATTTAGATGTGGTCCGGCGCAAAACATCTCACTTGTGTGTGATGGGCTAAGCCACCTCCTTGAAACCAGTCATATATATTTGACCATCTTCTTGTCTTTAATGATCCAATAGCTCAAATCTGCTACTTCGTTACTTAGCATTGTTGGGGACAGCATCAAGAACAGCAGGCACTGGCCTCTTCTTACGAAGGTAGTTATGTCGCCTTGGCTGTGGATGGATACCAAGTAGCTTGGGGTGTTGGGCCATGGATCCTAAGTGTTCTGCTTACAGCTGGAGAAACGGGATGACTCCTGGAAGCCTCCCGGACCTTCAAAATAGAAAGGGGTGCAGTTAAGTCTGAAAATGAAGGAGAGCATGTTGGGAGCAGTCAGGGGGTCTGTTCTGGAAATACAAGGACTGTGACAACTTTATAAAACAAGAAAATAAACCCCAAACAAAATCATGAGATCTCTAGCCCTGCAAATCGGAACTCTTTTGGTGAGCTAAAGCAACATAATGATGAGAATAGTTTTATCTCCATGCCAGTTCTAAATAAGTGCTAGCAGTAGCCTGAAGGGCTGGGTTAAGAACAGCTCTGGGCTCAGTAGTAAAGCTATCATGAATGATTAGCAATATCTGCCGAGGACAGGGACACACATATATGTATGTCATTTCAAGACCTGATAGAGTGGTTAAAACAAGGTTTGAAATCATCCATGAATTTATAACCTAGCTCTACATTTACTAGCTATATGAGCTTAGACAAATTACTCAGACTTAGTTTTCTTGTCTGTAAAATGGGTGTAATACCTCATTCTGTGTTTCGAGATTTGAATCACAATAAATGTGAAGCCATCATCACACTGCATGCCATATAGTAAGTGTTTAATAAAATTGAAGTGATGATGATGATGATGATGATGATGATGATGGAGACAGTTAACTTACCAGTTGGAGGATGAGTTTCTATGGATAAACGCAAGTGATTGGGATCATTCTATAAAGGAGGAAATGAAAGAACATTCAACCAAGAAAATATTTCTACCCTTTACTCCACTTATTCTAACAATTAAATGAGAAAGGAAGAACTGAAGGAAGGAGAGAGAGAAAAAAGGAAAGAGTGGGAGAAGGAGGGAAGGAGAATAGGAGTGAAGGATGGAGGGAGGAAAGAAAGATTCAACAATGGAAAGAAGATTGGCAGAAAGAACAGAGAGTTGGTGGGGAGACTAAGACTGGGACAAAGTATCAGAAATTTTGAAGCATAAAATTCACCCCCTTTGGGGGCGCCTGAGTGGCTCAGTCAGTTGAGCATCTGACTTTGGCTTAGGATCTCATGGTTCATGAGTTCGAGCCCCACATCAGGCTCTATGCTGACAGCTCAGAGCTTGGAGCCTGCTTCAGATGCTGCGTCTCCCTCTCTCTCTGCTCTTCCCCTGTTTGCACTATGTCTCTCTCTTTCTCAAAAACAAACATTAAATTTTTTTTAATTCTTCCCCTTTTTTAAACAGTAGTATCAGCATTTGAGTTTATAATAAATTTGCTCTATTTTGGATAAAAAGATGACCCCACTCACAATAGACTACTTTTTCATAGCTGTGCCCCTTTGTTAATATATAGTTTCTTATCTCCATACTTCACACTGTCAGAGGGACAACATGGAAATGAAAATATATTACAGGATAGTGAGTAGAGACCTTCTGAGAGGACTCAGAAGAGATAGATATCATCGCCTGCTCTGTCATCCTGGCCAAGTGTCCTCGGACAGAGTCATCTAGCCATCTGAGACTGTTTCTTCTTTTGTGAAGTGGGAATAAGGAATCTCACTTGCTTACTTAAAGGGTTATTTTAAGGATGGCAAGAAGGTCATATGCAAAACACACCTTTGTCAACTGTATATTTGGTGTGTGTGTGAAGGGTGATGATACGAGTCTATTGTTGGCATAGATGGATCCAACTTCTTCGTGTGGTTTGAGGAAAGGACATTCTTCATTGTCTCAAAGCTCCCCTCGCCATCACACGGCCTTCCAAAATATCTCCCAAATCTTCTTTCTTAGGGATTGGAATTCTAATTGAAAGTGGAGATTTAATTCTTTTTCGTAACCAATTTACCATCCTGAGGCAAAGTTATAAAGATGTCTGCTTTTCTATGAAAAGGCAGATACTTACTAAGAGAGAATTAGGTGAGACATTGGGTTTCTTAGGAAACCAGAGTGAAGAGGCCAGGATGCAGGGCTGTTTTGATGGGGAGGAAAAGGCGATGCAACATAGTTTTGCACAGCAAGTAAGAGACAGACTGACCAAGGCTCCAATCCTGACTCCACCACTTATGAGCTGTGCATCCTTTGGCAATTTTACCCAACCTCTGTTGGCTTGCATTTCATTGTTGGTCTATTTATTTATTTGTAAGTATTATTGAGTGTCCACTCTGTGTCTTACTACCTATAACTACCTTGAGAATCTAATTCTTTATCCTAATGAAACTTGCGTGTTATTAGGGAAGACAAAATACAAATAGAGAAACACAGTAGAGTAAGCACTAAGAAGAGGTAGAAAAGCTACCATAAAAAGAACTAAATCAAGAGAAAGAGAAAGTGAGAACGGGGTAGGCAAGAAAAGCTGTTTGAGGACATGGCATCTTACTTAAATCTTAATGTAGAGATAGTGTTAGCCAGAGGGAAAGTCTGAGGGAGGGATATCCAAGGAGAGGAGATGTCAATGCAAAGTCTTGTTTTAATCTGGGAAATAATAATAAAGCTTCTAAGAAATGGTCAGATTTGAGATCGATATTAAAAGTTGAGTGGACAATGCTTGTTGCTGAATTAGGTATGGGAATGAGGGAAGGAGAGGAGTCAAAAATGACTCTGAGGGGTTAGTTTGAAAACAAGGCAAATGAGGAAGACTGGATTTGGTGGGGATGGGGAGGGAGGTCAAGAGTTCTGCTTTAGACATAATGTGTTTATCAAATTTTTGTGATATTTAGAAAATCTGAGAAGTGGCCATCATAACAGTACCTACTTATTGGTGTTTGAGAAAATCATTCAAAGGGCCTAGTAGAGAATCTGGTGTGGAGCAAATACTTGATAAATTGTACTTCCATGGAACGGTGAATACAAATGTCAAGTCAGCTTGTGAGATGGGGTGGTCCTTGTAGAGCCAAGAAACTAGACAATGATGACAGAGTGGAGGCCAGGACACAGGTAGAAAGAATCAAGTTTAGGAGGGAGAAACAAGAAGGGAATGAAGACATGGTTTGAATGCTTCACAGTTCTGCCTCCAATCCACCCTGTGTGGCATGCTGGAACACGCAGGGGCCATTTATAGAAGACAACTAGACCACACGGTCCATTCTGTAAAAACATTGTCTTTTTTTCCCCCCTCTTGAACTGAATGACTTGGCACTTTACGAATCACGAAGACGTTGCTTTGGCTCAGGATATAGAAACACTGTAGTGACTGCCAAACTTTCCTTCACTCGATGCTGCAGATGCAGGCTAGTAAGTGTGCCTGTTCTAAACCAGGGCAAAGTGCATTTTACCAAAAGACAAATGGCTTCAGTTCTTCTGTGGTAGGGTAAATCTATGCCAAATATTTTATTTAGCAAGTAGGTATGTCAAACTAACAACGTTAGAAGCGACTGTTTATCATCTACTTGGATAAATATCAAAGTCTTCTATGTCTGTTAAACTTCACCTATTTCTTTTTTTAAAAATTTTTTTATGTTTTTATTAATTTTTGAGAGACAGAGCACAAGCAGGGTAGGGCAGAGAGCAAGGGAGTAACAGAATCCGAAGCAGGCTCCAGACTCTGAACTGTCAGCACAGAGCCCAAAATGGGGCTTGAACTCACGAGCCGTGAGATCATGACCTGAGCTGAAGTCAGACGCTTAACCGACTGAGCCACCCAGGTGCCCTGAACTTGACCTATTTCTTATTGTGCATTTTTTCTGAGTTTGAAAATAGCAAAGCAAACCAAAACCAAAGCCACACAAATTCCATTCTTCCTGCGACTCCCTTCCCACACCCCTGTGGACACTTATCAGAGTCGTGCAGCAGCTATGATGGAAATGAGGACTACAGGACACTTAGAGTTAATCGTGCCAAATGGCAACAAATTCTCAAATGAGGGCAATTCTGGTTACTCATCTGACACCACACAGAGAGCCCAAGCTACAAATTCTTTCTTACAGTCCTGGGTCTGACCTCCTAACTGATCTGCTAAAGAGGTTTCTGAGTTTGGGTATGTAGGTAACTTGGTCTCATTTGGCAGCTGAGATGCATGAATTTGGAAAATAGAGTCATATGGATAATCTCTAAGATTTCCGTTCTCCATGTGCAGACATATAGACACACATACAGAAACTTCCTTTTTAGAGGGCAGATGTTAAAACCTTCTCTGTCTCAAATAACTTTTTGTAGGTAGAGAGGAAAAAAGTAGCAGAGGCTAACAGCACATCTCTATAGAAGTCTGAAAGCCTGAGACTTGACCAGACTCCTTTGGGACAGTCACTTGGCTCTTATCCAATGAAAAGAAGCCATGGGGTGGGGAAGTAAAAGACTGGCAGAAAGAAAAAAGTAGTATTTCAATTGAACTAGTTTACTTGAGAAAAGAAGATTTGAGTTCAGTCAATAGCAGTTGTATATTTTTTCCTTCTGTTGTACACAATTAATTATGTCTTTCTTCCCTTTTAGACTATAATATATACACCCAAATATATATATAATATACATACACCCAAAAAGAAAAAGGATTATGTCTATTGTTCAGCTAGTTAGCCATCTCCAGCACCTAAGGGAATGCCTGGTACATTCTAATCTGATGTAAAATATTTTTTGGACTCATGAAAATATTCATGCTTACAGGCACGGCTTATGAAAGAGTTTAGTATTAGAGAATTCTGCAGAAGCAAGCCTGTGCTATTTCATAAACTGCCAAGATAACTCAATTCGAACCAAAAGCCCTATACCCGTGTTTAACAGCTGTAACTCGGGTCATTTGTCTTGACTGGTCTATGTTACCAGGTGCACACATGGCCCGCGGTACCTGTTTAGCCCTTCCTAATCATAGACAAATTCATTCACAAGTCACAGAGGCTCTAGAAAACCATTCTGACCCAGATGATGGGATAAAAATACTTCCCATGAGACAATAAGGTGTTCTGTCGAGTGTATTTGACAGTGCGTTGTGACCAATTCCTTTAAGTCTTCTACCTACCAGAACAATGACAAGAAAACAGTGACAAGAAAAATGAGAAATGAATTCATGATGATGTTTTCACAAATTTGCCTACTGCCACCCCATTAGCCTCCCACACCATTCCCTACTAGAAGTTTTGATCAAGTTATTGAGCTTAGATAGGTTTCTGTTATTTGTGGCTCTTAAATGGAAGTGTCATTGTTCATGATCAGAAAAAAATTATTTTTCTCTTATATTAACAACTTTCAATTAACTTGATGCTGTGAATAAATCCAAAGCATAATAGCCTAAAATCATCCCTCTTCAATCACTTTTGCTCTGGATGCAAAGCAGAGGGGAGGAGGCAGGTTTCTAGGAAGGGCGACCTGATCCAAAATCACCCCAGATAAATTACGTAATAGTGACCCCATAAGTGGATGATGGGAGAGGTGAGGTGGGGTTGGACATGGTTCCAACCTCACATTCCACCTTGGCTTATCCTGGGTTCCTGTTCAACTCAAATGCCTAATTCTAAATATTAACTTCAGCTTTTAAGCCACCCCATGGTCACTTGACCAGTTGAGTAATCTTTACCTTGACAGAGCCTGTGATCTATGGTATTTACAACTTTCTCTCCATCATATTAGTGAGCAAGACATAAGGAGATGGAGAAGAAGACTGACAGACAAGACAATGTCCTCTTCTTAGGAAACACACCATTGGAAAAGAGCATGCTATTTTGAACTGCAGATATTTTGTATGCAATACGAAATGTTAAGCTTAGAAGAATTGCCAGTGAACTCCAGCTAAAAAGTCGAGGAAGCATTCTATGACTATTTCGAGAGAAAGAGAGAGAATATGAATGTATGTTCTGCCATAACATTCACTATGCAGGGTTCATCCATGAAACACAAATGTCCTGCCATCCAGAGGACAGAGCAGCAGCTGGGAGATTGCCTTCTGAGTCACAGTCACTGAAGTGGAACTATTTGTACAAGTTCAAAGGCACCAAAGACCTTGGCGATCAGCTGCCCGAGTGAATGTCAAGACACAAGATGACATCACTGTAAACTGGTAAACCCGAGGAAGATTTCCTATTTGGAATAGAAAAGTTCTGGGGATAAACCAAGCTTTATTCCTTTTTCTAAACAGCGTTTTCATCTAGGAGTGTCTCTGACCCACGGCCCTTGATGATTTATCATTCATCTAATTTAGCAAACTGTGAGCTCTCCAGAGAGAGACTGTGGTTTCTGTGATAATTGTAAGGTAGTAAAACATCTCATAAAATTGGCAATTGAGAAGGCAAAGAGAAGAGAGAGGTTTCTGCAGGAAAACAAGCTAAGAAGATGAGGAGCCGTCAGATGCAAAAGCCGAGGCCTTGCAGAACCAGGGTAGTAAGTGTATGAAAGGATAATGTCACCACTGTTCAGCAACCTCAGGAAGACATGATCATTGTCCCTCGTGGAAACATGCAACAACTTCTCCAGGACAGATACAAAGAAAACGGCTAAATAAAATCCAGGACTTGAAATCCTGGGAAATGATATGGGATGAAAATCTAAAAAGATAAAAGAAGAGTTTTGATAATTTGTATAGAACCTTGTTTAAAGGAAAGTTAGAGTAGTCAGTCCTATGTTCTCCACCTGTACGGGTAAGTCTTGGGCAGAAAAGTGATATATTCTTTGCCGCCAAACTTGTGTTCAGACGCAACAAAACGTTAGCTTCAATGATTCACATTAAATCTAAGAGATATGTGCATGTAGGCCGCTCTTAATAGGTGCTATTTCTAAAGGGTTCTTAGTCTGTTCCAGTGGAAGAGCTCTCTGATCTTCTTATGGGAATTTCAATCGGGGGCTGATCCTCTCAGCAATGAAAAGATGAGAATGCAACAGCAGCAAGATGGCGGCTGTCTGGCTGGCTCGGTCGGTAGAGCATGGGGCTCTTGCTCATCAGTTGGAGCCCCATATTGGGCTTAGAGCTTGCTTTAAAAAAGAAGCAGCAAGATGGGATGTAGGGAGGGAAGGAAGGGATAGTGCTAGAGGTTCCTATTGTCCTAACTTATCTGGAAATAATAACATACCTTATGTTTGCATAAACATAAATATTTCATTTTTAGGAATTGCTTTGTGATTACAACCTTACTCTAGCCTCATAACTTCTTTATCAGGTTCAAAGGCTGACATACGTAACTTCATTTGACAGATGAGGAATCAGACCGAGAATATTAGTTAAGCTCAAGGTTACCTAATGAATGAGTGGTCAAGTGAAGTCGAAGTCTCCACTGGCTGCTAGTGCTACCTATCTACTTCTATTGGCCAATTCTGACTTTAATAGTCCCCTGTGCACAGGATCCAAGATGGCTCTGCTTTCTAATAAGTGCGCACTTAGGACGCCATGTTCTAGTGAAGTGCAGTGTCATTTTGATGAGCCTATGAGGTGCATTGAAGCTGTTAGGAACAGCTGAGAGATCACAGACAGGATCACCTGTTTTGGCCACTAACTCTTCAATTCCCCAACACTGTGGCCCTGGCCCTCCCACCCTTTCCTCCTGCTCTAACTCCCATGGTGCATCTCAAAGAACATTCACACGTACAAAAGAGAATCACAGAGCTGTATGAAGAAGGCTCCGGCAAGTCCAAAGCTTCAGGCTATGTAACTGTTTTGAACACGTACTTCTGATAGTCTCTCCAGTTTAATTGGAAGAGTGGGATTTAGAACCAAGCGAAGTCATATGAACACAGGACTGGAACTCAAAACGAGTATGGTCCTTCTCTCTATTTCTTCTCTTCCTGTCGGTCACTGTCACCTGGTCTACAGGCAGGCCAGCTCTCATCTCAGCTGGCCAGCTCTACCTGAAGTATGTGCAAGTCTGACAAAAGCCCCGGTGAAAGCTTCAAATGCGAATTTACCTTCCCCCAAACTCTCCCTCCTCCTTTTAAATTGAGACATCTGTTTAAACCCCACCCTTCCCTCACGTGGATAGAAACAATGTGGGCTCTTATTTGGACTCCAGGAAAGAGACGATCTTGTGTGGATTCGTAGATTCTGGATTTTTCTCTCCTGCAATTACACGAGTGGCATAAATATAATTAAAAATGACTGTGGCTGCTATAACACAGCATGTGCGAAGGAAAAAAGAGACCAGGTCCAGATTTAATGCTTTAAAGCTCTTCTTTTGACTTATGGGGAGTCTGAGAAAGCAAAATTTTTACAGCCTGTCCGAGGTTCATTTGAGACTCACCTACTCAGGGAAATCTCCCCCACAGTCACCACCACCTTCTGCACAAAGGTCATCTCCTCCCTATCACCTCAGGCACTCCTGACATGTGCGCCTCTTGGACAGACATCCACCCCTCCGTCTGACCAGGCAGGAATCTTCCCGCGGGACCCTTAACGGACTGGATTGTCATTTCCTAGGTGGGGAAAAAAGCAAAAACAACGGCATATAAAGAAACAAAGTTCACAGTTTTCCCCAGATGGGCTTCAACAAGGACCCCTCTCCCCCGCCTGTGATCTCTCTCTCCTCCAAGAGAAACCAATTCCCAATCTCTTTGTACGGAATTACAGGTTTCGTCATGGGATTGGGGAGTCTTTTTGAATGGCTCGCCCAAGGTAATAATTTTGTAATCTGCTGTAGCTGAAGTAAGTATAGACCTGAGCTCGCTCTAGCCTCCTTCCCTCTCCTCCGTCCAGTGTCGTGTCCCCACCTAGGTGAAAACACTTTGCATATAAACAAACTCCTCTCAAAGACACCTCAACCTTGACATTTCTTTCTCCCGGTTCCAAACTCGCTTCCTTGTAAAACACCTCGCTCTCTGCCGTGCTCCCACATGAGGCCCAATTATCAGAATAATAATTAACAGGCTCTCATTATTTAGGATCAAACAATGCCCCCCTAATGAAGCCAAGAATAGCCAATGTGATCCCTTAAAATGGGGCGGGAGTTTTCCTTACACCTTGGGGCGTCTAATCCACTGGAACCATTAGGCACCGAGCTGCCCATAACGGCCTGTGTAACATTGAGTCAAGGACAGTTAATGGATGCCAGAGCACAGACCAAAGTGCTCCAAGCATGTCAGTCAAGACTAACCGGAGGCAAAAACATCAAAATGCAGGTTGGAGTTTTGACATTCCTGCAGGCTCTGAACGCCTCGCCAGTAAATTTTTAAAGTCAATATCCCCCTTATGCTCATGAACACTTTTCTGTCTGATGAGTAGGACTAATGTGGATCTGATTGAACTGTGACCAAAGTGGGGACTTTAAAGGCAGCTTTGAATGTGTGGGGGGCGGAAAGGGGTTTTTGGTGTGTGTTTTTTTGTGTGTGTGTTTTCTTTTTTTTTTTTTTTTCCCCAGAAATGTCTGTGATAATAATGAAGACAGTGTACACAGATTATCACAGGCTGTGTCTTTCGACTTCAAGGTTATGTGATTAGAAAATTAGAAAAGTGACGAGATTAGAAAAACCACAGAACATTTTGAAAGAAAGCTTTTTTACAAATTATCTGTGTGCTGGATTTACACAGAATCTGATAGATGGATCTTCTAATGTTTGGAAATGGATAAATGCAACAATGCAAATAAGAAGAACTGGCTTTGGAGTCTACTCCTGGCAGAAGTTCAAAACCCATATTAAGTATTCTAATTCGCTTAACGCCTGTTACTTAACATTTTTTTTAATTGCTGTGTATACATAAAATAAAATGTAAGCATTCCATAAATATAAAGGTAAAAATAACAATGAGGGTGTTGTTTCTCATGATGTCTCACCTTCTCCCATATTTGGAGTGAAACCTTCACCTTTCTGCCCTTTCTCTTCTCAGAAGCGGAGAACAATTAATTACGACACGCGAAGCAGGTAGCCCAGCCACAATGGTCTTGGGTGGTGGACAGCATTCAGCAGGTACTAGTTCAAGGTATGATGGCCATTTTGTAACTCAAGTCACAGCTTTACTCCTCCTTTAAGAGAAGGAAAAGAACATCTTCCTGTCTCAAAACCCAGGCTGGTCTAAATAAAAATTCCATTTTAAAATCCTCCTTTTTTTTTTTTTGCTGGATCGATGAATATGGTGGGTTTCTGAAATGTATAAGCAAATGGTTCCATTGGCAAAAAGTCAGGGTAAAGTCTAATCTGTGTCTGATGGAAACTTTTCAGGTCCTTTCAGCACCTAAAAGGTAGCAGCTGATTGTTGGCCTGGGGAGAATAGATCTAGAAACCTCTAAAGGGTTCGTGTCTATATATAAAGGTCAAGTCATGGCTACCTTTAACATATTTGATTGAAACCCTTGAGTAGGTGGCATCCAGAAATTCTTAGGACTCAACTCACTGTTACCTGACTTTGACCTCCCAAATATCAAAATATAAATAGGCCATAAATGCACTTCTAGAAAAGACTTGAATCTTCCAGACTCTGGTGGTGATGTCAGCAAGGTTTGGGGATACAGGGCATCCCATTTAAAGTTTAGGGATGCCTCTAAAACACACAAGTGGTCCTTAGTACCTATTTAAAAAATGTTTTGTGGGGCGCCTAGGTGGCTCAGTCAGTTAGGCATCCAACTTCGGCTCGGGTCATGATCTCGCGGTTTGTAGGTTCGAGCCGCGCATCGGGCTCTGTGCTGACAGCTAGATCAGAGCCTGGAGCCTGCTTCGGATTCTGTGTGTCCCTCTCTCTCTGACCTGCTCCTGCTTACTCTCTCTCTCTCTCTCTCTCTCTCTCAGAAATAATTAAAAAACATTAAAAAGTTAAAAAAAATAAATGTTTTCAATCTATTCCTTGGAACATTATCTTAGTTTTTAAAATTATTTTGATATCCAACTCAGTATATGTATCCATGGATACAAAGGGAGGTCACCAGGGTTGGAAGAAAAGAATGTATATCTACATTACATACACATATATGTATATATATAAATATATGTAAAATAAATTCTCATATAATGAATCCCACAAGTTTTCAGTCTTCTTAGGTGTTCATAAAATGACTTCCATGAGGATAGGAACTTTATGTTTCAGTCATTCATTTAAAGGAATATTTATTGAGCACCTGTTATGTCACAAGAGCTATTTTAAGTGCTTGGGATAGATCAGTGAACAAAACAGACTTGACCTTGTAAAGCTTACATTCTAGTGTAGGAGACAGACAACATTAAAAATAATCAAGTTAATTACTTTTTATGCCAGAAGATGGTAAGTGCCAAATAAACAATATTAAACAGAGTAAGACTGATCAGACGTGCCCAGGGGAGGGGGCGAGGCAGGGCAGACTGCTCCGAGGAAACGGCATCTGGCAGAGTTTGCAGGCGGATCTAAGTCAGCCACACGGCTACATGGGAAAGAAGCCTTCTGGGAAGCAGAACAGCCAGTGCAAAAACGTGAGACTAGAAATGAGGCCCAGTTGGCCGGAGTGAGGCCGGAGTGAAGTAAGGGTGGCTTGGGGGACAGAGGGAGGGCACAGGGGTTGGGAGAAGAGATAGAACATGAGATCCTACTTACTTTTGCATCCCCAGTGCCTCACTTAGAGACTAGTACCCAGTAAATCCTCTGTGATTCTTGGTCTATGAACGAATGAGTGGATAAATGAAAGAAATGCCAAAAGCCAGACTCTCATGTGGTGTTTTGGCACACGCCACAGCAGCATTTTCTGATTGCCTTCTTTGGAACATTAGTCCCTGAAGATACTCCAGGAGAAATGAGTCCCAGGGTGAAATAAGTTAGTTATTTCTCAGTTAGTAGATTTCAAAAATCACAGTCAGCATGTGAAATCCTAAGAGACGTTCTCCAGGAAACATGTTCTAAGTCAGCATTTATTCAACCACATAGCCCCTTTCTTCTTTCCACTCCCATTTTTCATTTTTCCTCTGTATCTTTGCCCCTCTTCAGACAGAGGGCTCTGGAGAATGCACAGTGGGAAATGACGACCCACCCTGAGTTGATGTCCAGCACAGCTTCCATAAAGGTAACCCTCACTACCAACCCTGACCCTACCATTTCTGGATGACTCTGACATTGAGAATTGTCTCTTGATATTGCATGGGATAAAATCTATTCCCTTATTCTTTTTGCTTACTGACTCTCGTTTTAACCATAAGACCATACAGAGTAAGCCTGGGTTATGGAAGGACTTCAGGATTTCTAGCCACATAGAGAGTTAGGTCTGGTTTTGCCACTTAGCTACAGGTTGGGCAACTAGACTCTGATTTTTAGTTCCCTTTTCTAAATGATCTGCTTCAGAAACTTGTTGTGAGGACTCCATAAGATGTGGAAAAATGCTTCATAGAGCACCTCTCATTGCTGATCATCAGAAATAGTGAATTTCTTTGATTACCTTCTTGCATCTCCCTCTCATGGGTGGAGATGGTAGCCATGTCTCTCTAGAATCCTCTCCTCTCCACAAAAATAGCCCAAGTTCTTTCTGACATATATAGTGCTGCCAATGGTAGGCCAGAGGTGGGGAGCCCCCTCACACCCCAGGCATCACAGGAAACAGAGGCCACGGAGACGGGGGCCAGGAAACATGCTTTGTCAACAATCTATGTTTCTGAGGCTAAATCCCGTTTATACTTTACATTTTAAATATCTTGTGTTATTTTTGAGAAAAAGAGCAAGAGCAGCACAGAGAGAGGGAGAGAGGGAGAGAGAGAGAGAGAGAGAGACAGAGAGAGAGAGACAGAGAGAATCCCAAGCAGGCTCCATGCTGTCAGCTCAGAGCCTGACATAGGGCTCAATCTTATGAACGATGAGATTATGACCTGAGCTGAAATCAAGAGTTGGACCCTTGGTGCGCCTGGGTGGCTCAGTCGGCTAAACATCCAACTTCGGTTCAGGTCATGATCTCACGGCTCATAGGTTCAAGCCCCGCATCGGGCTCTGTGCTGACAACTCAGAGCCTGGAGCCTGCTTCAGATTCTGTGTCCCTCTCTTGCTGTGCCCCTCCCCCACTCATTCTCTCTCTCTCTCTCTCTCTCTCTCTCAAGAATAAATAAACATTAAAAAAATTTTTTTTGAAGAGTCAGGCCCTTAACCAACTGAGCCACCCAGGTGCCCCTAAATCCCTAAATCCTGTTTTTAAAGGGAAGTTCCATAATAATCAACAAAATGTCTTTAAGATCTTCTGAAGGAAAGTATCACATTGTTAGGAATACTGTGGAAATGGCTTCTGTTCCTAGATCATCATGATAAAGAGTCACACCTAACAAATGTCAACTACACAAAAATATGTCATAAAAATGAGATATGGATTTTCCCACAGAAAGGTGAGTGCTCACATGTTCTCAGATAAGGAAAAGCATATTTCTATCAAGGAGGTCAAGTTCATTTTCTATGACCAATACCATCGGAGGGCTTCCTGATGTGGGTCACCTCCAGCAGGAAGTAGTTTAAAAACCATTGCTGTTCAGTTTCCCAAAGCAGCAATGGCACATTGGATTTCTTAGCACTCCTTTTCTGTATGCATGGAATTTGCTTTTTCCAGTAGGAGAGTATTTTAAAAAGATGTAAAGAGTGGCAGCAGTTAAATGGAATTAAATTACTTTGGTCGTTCCTTGCCCCATTGCTTGGTGTGTTCCATTCCATTGGGGCCACGCCCATTGCAGTTGGTGCACTACTTATCTCCCACTCATTGGCTTATTTGTGTTTCTTAGACTATGTTGGAGAGGTATAACAGGTCCTGCTTTATAGGCTAAGAACTGTCAGAGGCAGAAACGGTGCCTGTATTCTTCTGTATTCAAATTCCCAGTGTGAGACTTGGTACCGACTGATGAAATCACTGTGGCTACCAAGGCCGCAAAAGACATCGAACACGTGTAGTGTTCTTGCTCATGTCACATATCTTGTTTAAAAACTAAATTTGGGATAAGTAATCCATTGGGCAGTTGTCTTCAGTACACACTTTCTTACACATGACACATTAGCCATGTGGCCTTTAGCCAGCCATTTCCCTTCTCCAGTTTGTTCCATTTTCTTCCTAAAAGCCCAGCTCAGAGAAGGCTGTCCCAGAACAATGATGGGCTGCCAAAATCCCAGGCACATAGCATTAACCAATGTGCCCATGCCATTTGTTTCTTCTTAATAAAGCAAGTTATTTTGAGTGGGTTTCATCCTTGCTTTTTTTCTTTCTTCCTCTGTATCTACATATGTTTAATTTGTAATGTATATGTATTGTAAAAAATATGTATAGTCACAAATATAATCAAGACTTTATTTAAACACTACATGGAAGCAGAAACAGAATCATAATCATGTCTTGGAAAAGAGGTAAAAGGAAAATAAACTGAAATTTTAAAAACTTCCTTCTTAGGCTGAGTATGTGTACATTTCCTTAAGACTAAAGAAACGAAAGACATTTCTTTGTCCCTCGGATATGAGGTGACCTCTTGGAAGAATATCATAAACACGTCATCATCACCATCCCGTGCAGATGGGGCTACATTAAGATGTCACTAAGATGACAACATGATAGCAATTTCAAGAGAGAGGTGAAGAGATACCCAGCTCAGCAGACATCTCTGCACTCCACGTTAGCGCCTCAGATCAAGGGAGTGGAGACTGAGGTTGCCAGAAAACCAGACCCGGATGGGAAAAGAGCCTTGAAGAACAATGGCCAGGTTGAAGTTCAATGTGAGTTTCATGAAACCACCATGTCCCGTCAGCTGAGGTCCATTATCATTGGTCTGGAAGAACATTAGGTCAATTCTAATCAAACCAAGATGCTAAACAAGTAAAATTTTAATAAACGATGAAGTCACCTCCCACCATCACAGGAGCAGAATCCTTGAAGTAGATTTGCTACTCCCAGATTAAAAGAGAAAAGGAAACTATATGATGGTTTAGTGTCTGATAAGAAAGACTGATGACATTGTGTCTGATAAGAAAGACTGATGACATTATGACCAGACTAGTGTTACTTTCGGGCTTGTGGTTCCTATCTTCTTCAGCCATTCTAGTCCACCAGGAGAACTGTTCCTTGCTCACAGTACCCACATGACCCACATCTAGACAGCACAGGGCAATTGTGATCTCCTTTCCCATTAATAGATTTGTCCAACCTGACTGGTGAACATCATCCATGATGGTGATCCCTCCCTCCATCAAGAGCTCAACCTGAATCCTTGGCTACAATTTGATATCGAATCACAAAGAAGTAAGGTTAGGAAAAGAACTTGGAGGTAAATCACGCCCACTTCCTAGTAAATATGTGAATTTCTTCTACAAGAGCTGTGCTCTTCCTGACTCTCCTTGAACACTATTGATGTGGAATTCCTTATGGGACGACCCCTCCTTCTGTCCTTTGGTAGTTTTGTCTATTAGAAAAAGGTATCCTTAAATGAAGCTGAAGGTCCTCTCACCGTGTCTATAGAAACTTATTCCTGGTTCCACTCCCTGGAACCATAATAGAATGATTTTTATCCTGGTCTCCCCTCTCAAACTGCTCTCACACCACCATTTATTTCTTGAGCACATCTAAAGGAGCCCTTGGGTCATCTGTGGATTCCAGCCTCCAGAAGTTTCCTCTCCTTCCCTTAGCTCCTAGAGCACACCATAAACTCTGACAGGGAAACTTCCCTTAGTTTTCTTTTTTAAAAATAAAAATTTTCAATTATGATCACATCCATCAAGTACAGTTGTAGTAATCAGACTTGTTAGGTGGTGACAGACCCATTACCAACGTGCTAATGGGGGGCTCGGGCCAGGATGGTCTTTAAGCCCAGCAGATCCGGTCAGCATTAGCTGATGCTTAGAAAAAGGGCACAAAACACCATCCCTAATGATTTAACAGCTTGTTCCCGAAAACACATTAACCAAGGGAGCTTTTAAATATTAAGAAATAATTACACCAACTCAGTGTTGTCCTTCCTCAAAATTACATCACATCAGGGCTCCACTAGATAAATAAGTTTAGTGAAGGAACTCAGGTCTCCTAAAAATGAAAAACTATACCCAATGAAATGTTATTTCTGATTGATGGCAGGAGGGCGGACAGAGGGGAAGGAAGAATTAATGAAAATATTCTGACTACTTTCCCAAATGAACACTTAGAGTAGTCTTGCCCAGCCAAATTCATTCCCTATTATTTTATTGGTATTTCAAACTTTTTTTTTTTTTTATCATCTCCAAACCAGTTAGAGCAGGATAAGAATTGGAGAATTGGGAGGGACTGGAGGATGCCCTGGGACCGATGTGCCCTAGCCTAACCATGAGAGTCCATTTTAGGTCTTGAACATAGAAGCCCAGAGAATCAAGCACTGGCCGGGAGCTCTGGGTCTGCATTATGTTAAGGCAGATAAAGTGGCTCTACCTTTATTTGAATGAGAAATGCAATCTGGGGGAGAAGAAAAATTAGACTTTCCAGAAGCCTAAAACATTGTCTCCATAAGGGCCACACAGCCTTAAATTCTAACACTGAATATTGTCCTCTTTCTGGAGAACTGTTGAAATGGCGAATAAAGCTAGATAGGATATTTGGGTCATCTACATTTGAGTGTGAGTTTAATTGATTCTCCTTTCCGGCCCAGACAAGACATTGGGTAGTTTGCGGTCACTGGGCATGTAAGTGGGAAGGGCCCTGAAGGAAGGAAATGAAAGAGGCACACTTCACAGCTTTGCTTAGGCCACGGCCAAAGGGCAAGCTCTGAGATTCCCAGGGCTGCCGGCCTTCTAGGGGGAACCCTGTCCACCTCTAGGCCCTGCTCTGGGGATGGGGCAGAGCAGACCTCAGTGACAGCCTCAGCAATGGGGGACTCCAAGAGCACAGACCTAGCTAATAGGGAAGCCACTTGGCCTGCTTGGGCTGCCACAGATTTTCGTGGAATAAATTCCAACCCACGTAGCTCTCGGTGTCACAAGACTTCACTTTTTCCATTGCTTTTTCCTTTGCTGCAAAGACTCTCTGCCTTTTTGGTCACCTTTTGAAGTAAACGGCAGGGCGTAGCTGCACATCCGTACTTTTATAGGTTTCCTAATGACCTGCTTAATTATTTGCTTTCTCTGGGGCCAGATTTGCTGCTGATAGGCACTGGGAGTCGGGGCACTGATGCAGCCTGGTCCCCCTTGACGGATCCAGCACAGATTTCCAGGCATCCTGATCACTGCATTCCAAGAGGCTGTCTTCCTGTGTTCAAGCACATGGGCTTGAACGTAGGTGAAGCTCTCTTTGTATTTTTATTTATTCATTAGATTTACAGAAACCTCTCTAGGGAGCTCTAGGTGCCTAATCTGAAGTCAGCATCAACATTTCCTAACAGAGTCAACTGCTTCATAATCCTTTGTAGCTTTTCTTGTGTTCTGAGGTTTAAACAGATTCAGAAACTAAGAACACCTGTGTCTAAGCTCAGTCTGGCAAAAGCTTCCCGACTTTTCCACCTGTGCTCTTGGGAGCAGTTGCTATTTCAGTGTCGATTTGTTTTGTTTCTTTCCTACTGAGTTTAGACACAGTCTCAGAATCCTTCTTAACACACCACTGAAGGCAGCCACTAGGGTCTATCCCAGACATTGGTTATGTCAGATTCTCTTTGCCATTCTTCACCTAAATCCTTCTCGTTTCCAAAGGCCCTGGGAAGTTGTAACAAACTATTTCTTAAAGACTTCTCTTGTGCAGAATGACTTGGCCAGAGTCTACTTTAGGTATTCATACTCCAGAACCTGGTAGTTGATAAAGTGCGTGCTGAACTTCAATCTATGAATACGAGTTTTGGACTCTGTATTAACTCTCTTGTGTTTGCATGTAAGCTGCCCAGTGCGGTACCTGACACACAGCCGGCACTATGTAACGTAGGTATAAACTGGCCGTGATGATGAGCATGGACTATATAACTTGGTTTTTTTCCTTGTTGTGACCCATCTACATTCTTTACCATGGAAATAAATCCTCCTCACCATTGAAGTCTAGATTGACATAAAAACAAAGCTTCCTTGCATCTTGACTATTTTTCTCTTGTTTTATCAGGAATCCTGAGAGAGTTGGCTCTTATTGGAAGTGGTGTTTTACTTCCTCCCACACTGTCTGTCCCCACCTCCTGCTCCGCCATTCATCCTCTGTCCCCTCCATCTCTGGGCATTGCTATATATTCTTTTGACCATTTTCTGGTTGACTTTGACACCCAATAGTCATCAAGCGATTGTATCCAATTAACAGCCATTATATTCTCCAGTTACTTTCTGTGTGGACATGAGTTTATTGATTTGGTGAGATTTTATTCTTTAGACACACAGGCCACATGCCATTTAATTCAGCCTTAGTACTGTCTCTCAGTACCATACGGGAGGCAGTTAAAGAGGTAGTGCACGGGAAGGCGGGGGAAGGCTGTCTATTACCTCTTTAGAGGATGAGGGGGAAGAATAGGGTTAAACTTTGATCACTGTCATTTCACCTTTGGACTTTTATTAAAACTGTTTGACACAGCCGTGTTGGCAGATCGAGTAGGAAGATAAATGGGCCTGTGTGAATAGGTTTAATATCAAACGTGGGTATGAGACATGGCAGGTGCTTTCATCCAGGAAATGTTCACGTCCACAAGATTTGCAGTTTACAGCTGGTGATCCTTCAGGGCTCAGGGGGCCAAAAGGTGAACATGATTGAGGTACCTTTTGCTATGAATATTTTACAACCCGAGTATCCCTTTTTCACTTGGGGCTGTGTGCTGACTGAGGGCTTCTTCAGGATGAGTCCTCAGTTGACTGATGAATATAAAACGCCTCTCTGAACAAAAGGCATTCAAGATTCGCTGAAGACAAGACAACCTACTTTGGTTTCTGTGTCTGGTACCGGGGTATCAACGGAGATAAAACACTGAGTGACAGGGAAGCGAAATACAGAATAACACAATCTATTGTTCTCCCATTGACTGTAAGTATAATGGGAAAGTTAGCGAGTCACCATAATGTCATGGACCGCTGTGAACTTGGAAGAATCAAGGATCAGAAAGTAACATGACACAAGGAGGGAAATGAAGATAATATTGGGTTACTGAACATTCTCAAATTGTACTGAAACGCATCCCAGCCCTTTGGAGGGGCATGTTTTTGACAAGGAAGACAATGGGAAGAAACTGGCGGCTGTAACAATATCACCATTTTCCTTTACTACGGGCCGTAATGTGAACTTCTTAGAAGACACCTTCTTTCACCACAGCTTTGTTGTTCAGTCTATTGAGGAGCCCGGAGACCAAAGTCGTTGCCTTGTTCCGGGGCCGGCTAAAACCAAGGAGCCTGGTTCTCCCAGCCAACGACAGCTGCTCTGTTGTGAATTACAGAGCAGGTTTGCAGCAAAGGGCGGGGGTGGGAGGGAGGGGAGGGAACTGAGATGGAATGAGAGAAGCAAAGGGAGGGAATGGATGGGGAGAATTTGGAGCACACGAGTGAAAGAGCAGGAAGGAAAAAATTGAGGTGGTGGAGGAAAGAAATGCGAAAAGGACTTTTCACCACGGGGGAGGAGGAGAACATGGATGCCCTACTGTTCCAGGGTCTGAGTAAAACGAAACAAAACAACAACAAAAAGAAAATAATCACTTTTGGTGTGATTTCGTTGGAGCCAAAAATCCACCCTTGGGTTAACGATGTTCTGGGAGAAATATAGCTAATGCTTGGTAACATTTTTAAAATCTGTGACATGCTCGTAGTAAAGCACATACAATGGTGAAAACACCTATCCATCTAAGGTCCTGACATAAGGTCTACTTATAACTCACAACAGTGCTGATGAAGGCAATGGATTCTGTCCAAGAAAAATGAACATAAACGAACAGACATCAAATTTTGCACACAGGCTCAGCGGGTTCATCTACTTCCTAAGCCCTTTCGTGAACTTTTCAGAAGTCCCCAGATATAGGTTAAGAATTGCTACTCCAGACTGTCTAATAAAGAGCTGGCATAGAAGAGAATAGCTCAATAAACTCTTACAGCTTTGAATTATGCAAGTAATCTGGACAACTGAATATTCTAGTTGGCCAAAGTTACCTTACATGTCTTCACAAATGACTGATTTTCAAGGAACTGGAGATAAATACATTATTTTCAACATCAAAAGTACACTCATTGCAGTATAATCTTTTGTATCTTTTGATGATTTGGAAGGCGCCTGGGCAATCTTTCAATAATAAGGTAGCAATCTGTTCACCAGAAACCATGGTGCGGCAAGGCTGTATACTGAGAAGGTAAACTAGATGGGTCTGAATCTGCTTTCACTCTAACACAATCTCTAGAATAATTTTTTTTAACTAATTCTGATGCCCAGTATATTCCCTTGTCTTTTCTAAGTCTCTTGATAAAGGTTGAGTTGAAAATAGTTTTGAAATTTCAGCTGCTGACTTGTCTAGAATATTGTTGCATTATGAGTACTGATGTGTGAGTACTGTGTAAATGGTGGCACCTCACAGAAGATGATGCTTATTTCCATGGGCAAAAATGTGACCAGGAGACTTCTTCTAAATTTTCAGGAAAACAGCACCAGTCTCCATGCCTGATCTTCCCACCTGTACTCACACTGGTTTTGTCGTGCCTTTTTATGGTAAGTCTACTCATAATTCTGGAGTCACTGGTGCTCTTGGACATGTTTTTTAACCTGCTCAAGCCTTAATTTCCTCTTTAGCTAAATGAGGAAATTACACTTAACACTCTGATCTTTTTTACCTTTAATACTCTTTGATTAAACTAGCATAAGTATCTGGCATGTGGGATGTATAGATGTATAAGTATATATGTGTATATATATAGTCTTTTTTCCCCTTGAAGTTGAAAATTCCAGGACAGACCGGGCTGCTGCTATACCCCTTCCTGAGTCAGTTCATTTAGGAAGATTGCTCCTCATGGGACGCCCTCTTGGAGTTAGCTGAGTATGTTAAAGAGATTTATTTCCAGACAAATTGGCTTATAAATATGAACCAGCCCGTGAAAGGCAGTCCATAGGGCAAGTCTTGAGGGAACTATTCTTTGTACTTTAGGGACTGGTTTTATGAAAGACCTAATAGGTAGCTCCTTTTCCTACCACTCGCCTTGGGGATTTTAGCTCACACTAAATGTGACCATTCCTCTTCCATTTACTTACTACAGCAGTCCCCAAGGGTTTGTAAACCTATAATTGGACAGTTGAGATCAGGAGGTTAAGAAAACTGACACACAGAGAGGCTTTATAAGTCTGTAAGCAACTTTTCATTGGCTGAGGATTTTGTAAAGCACCGTTTTAATCATCTCTTGAGAGACAATCAGCCGCAAGAGATAACCGACAAGATGAAGCTGGCAGGCCTGTCCCACGCAGAGTAAACACGGGCTTCATCCTTCAACTCTTCGTTAAAGAAGGACTTCTTAGAAGTGGATGGAGAAGATAAAGTTGTAGTCAGGTTAACATGAAATCAAAAGTATGTATACAAAAAGCCACTCAAGGACTTTAATTTAAATCCTAATGCAAGACTTTTGTTTCAAGTGCATGGTTGAAGTGTCTTAAAACATTAAAAGTTTCCCTTCGTTTCTGAAAATCATACTCATTGTTACTTTCGGATAGCTACTTACACCGAATCCCCCCCTAAAGGCCATGTTCTTCAGGGGGAGGGAAGCAGGGAATCTGTTCTCTGGTGTTTATGGGAGATGGAGCGATCAATGGTGCTGGAAGCAGGGAGTGGGACTGCCAGTCAGTCCCGAGGCTGGGGCAGAGCTGGGCTGTGACCAGCAAGTTTGTTTCCGGAAGTCTATAGCAAAAGTTGCCATAGCTCGCCCGAGTTTCCTACTCACCCCGCGCGGAACACCTCTCCCCTCCTTGGAGTGCTGGATCTGAAGTGCTTTATGGATTGAATGGACCTCAAACTCACCCAGCAGCTGCCATCAGGGCTGGAGGTCAGAGTTGCAGCAGCCTGAGATGTCTGTTAAACTGCTAAAACCTCCCAAAGGGTTCAAGGTCTTTACAGCAAAGATATCCTGCCCCTGAGCTTTATACAGAATTAGAACATTGGGCATCATACTCAAGGACTGTCAAGGAACACCAGAGGAAGAGGCACTGATGTGATTTCCAGTTGAGTCCCTTTCATCACCCCCCCCCCCACCCCAGACATCTTCCGCAGGGTGCCAGTGGGAGCACACCCTTTGCTGAGTCTTCTGCAGCACCTTCCATTCTGCAACACTCCTACTTGCCTGCTGTTCCAGAAGGCTCTAGAATCCCTCCTTGGAGGAAAAACACAGGATGGATTTGGGAGGGTTCTGGAGGAGCATAGAGAGATGGAGCCGCACACCCATGGGGGGTGACGGCAGTGAGGGACATCTTGCGGGACTCCTTCCTGCTGAGAGAACAGCACTGAAAGGCATTATCATCTTTTCTCTGCGCTGGCTGGGGGAATGGAGAGGGCAGGTGCAGCTAGGAGGTTCAGGGTCAGAGAGTCGTAGAAGCAGAAGCAGATATATCTTCTTAGCTCCATCTGATTATCGGTAAAGACTTGGAAGAGTTTCCATTGTGGGTCCCAATACACAGACTTTGGAATCAGCCATAGGGGCCAGAACGGCAGCTCCCCAACTCACCTCCTTGAATCTCCATTTCCTTATCTTTCCTCACCCCACCTCACAAATTCGTACTGAATGCTTATTCAGGGTCAAGCACTGTTAGAAACTCTTTATACGCATTCACTCACATAATCCTCACAGCTACCCTATGAGGTAGACTAGACTCTGTGAGCTGCATTCTCTAAATGGAGACACTGGGGCACAGAAAGGCTGAGTAACTTACCCCAAGTCACACAACAGATGACTGAGCAGAGATTTGAATCCATGTAGCCTGGCTTCACCATCCATACTCTGGACACATTACTTGGTTTCTGTAGTCTTAAATAAGAGGTACTCCATGAGTAACAATTATCACCACTTTAAGACATGAACATAGCCAATAAGCCATTACCCTTTGAGCATGGATTTTCTTTAATAAAAGGCGAAAGATGTATTCAATCTGAAGAGAAACTAGAGTTGAGCGTGGGTTGTCTTAAAGCTAGAAATTTGTGTAACCATGTTAGCATCTAGCCCAGGAGACTTCAAACTTCTTGATCACACACCTCAAGTTGTACAATATTCTTGAGCACAGAAGCACGCATCCAGAGAGATACGTATATTTAGTTGTGTGTAATTTAGCTAAATGCCCTGTTGTACATATGCCCATGATAAAACATGTGGATATCAGAAGTGTAAAAGAAGGAATGAGAGTTCAAATAATTTTCCTTGCTCTTCGGGAAATTATCTTATTTACTTTGAAGACCACTTTAGAACTCCCAGTGTTCTCTCTGGCCACAGAAACGAAGTGCATGCTGGGCCCATCAAATGACCCTGCCTCACCACATTGACACCTGATCTTTTCAGGCTGGGCCCTAAACCCAGTCATCCCCTTGAGGGACACCAGGACCAGTCATCAGCAAACCCGTGAGCCCAGCAAAGCGAGATCTTCAGCGTTTTTTGCCCCTATTCCCTCCCCACTCAGCAGCTCCCTGACCCTGGGGCCCTCCCAGATGCCCTGTGGTGACCGGCCCTTCCCTCTGCCTCTCCCTGCGTGAGCAAAACTGCTTCATTTCCATCAACCTACCTGCACTTTAGTATTTCACAGGGTTAGTTGCATTTCAAGCCTTATCTCTGATTAAACTTTCAAAGGCTCATTTTCCTCAACAGCTAAATGGGGTTGTTAATCCCCTGTGAAGTTTCAACGGGGAATCACTTTTGACCACACCTAGCACAGTAGCTACAGAGCACTGGGCACTGCGTATGGCTCTGTACGTGGCCATGGGGTTGGAAGCTAGAAGGAAAGACTCTGCTTTCCTTTAGAGGAGAGGAAACAAAAATATCACCTTGAACCCACACCATATCCTGCTAACCCCCATCCAAGCCAAACGGCCCTCAGCTGACTGCTAACTTCTGGGGCCTCATGTCCCCAAAGACTCTCAGTGAGTGGTGTCGAGATGGGGATCCTGCCTCTGGCTTCCTCTTTTGAAGATGGGGCCCTGAGAGGGACTCCCTGTAGCTTAGTCTTTCAAACCCCGCTGCACACACACACAGGTATTAGATCCCCTCCCCCGGAGAGCCCCTTCCCACTCCGGGACCTCCCTGACCACTCATGAGAAAGGCACCGTTCCGAGGCCAGAGAAGGGAGGCGGGGGAAAGGCTGCCCCAGAGGGCTGAAGGGCAGCTGTTTATATTATAATTAAGGTTTTACAGCATAAACTGAAATGTAGCTTGACTATTCCAACAAGGCGCTGGAGGTAATTACCACTGCTAGAGGCATTCTCCACTGCCAATTATTTCGCTCCTAATTGAATGACTTAGGCCGCCGTGTAGAGGGGCAGGGGAAGGAGTTTGCTTTCAAACATGGATGTTCCTTCAGACGCCTCAGAGCAGCGCAAAGCTTAATACACTCTCCGTCCCAGCCCTTCCCTAACAACTCTCCCAGGGGTGTGGTGTAGAGGGTTAGACCACGAATCTCGGAATTCCATCACTTGCTGGCTTGGGCAGGTTACTTAGACTCCCCCAAACCTGTCCCCTCATCTATAAAATGGGCCTGACTGAAGTACAGACTTCATAACCTCATTGTGAGCATTAAACAAATGATCATAATCTTGGCACACAGAGAATGTTGAATAATTATGCCTTAAGGAAGTGGCACCAACAGCGAGTGTGGCCATGGAAGAGCAGGTGTTTTCTTCTTCCCTGAACAGATGGGGAAACTGAGGCAGAAAACACATTTCTGCTTGGTAAGTGAGGGTCAGCACCAGATAGAAAGTGTGCCTCCTTGGCTGAAAAGGAGTGATGTCCTTCAAGTTGGGGAAGATGTGTCTCCTAAGGAGGTTCGACAGAGCCTCCCCCCCCTCCAGGATATCCAGCTCCTGGAGGGTTCTCTGGCCTCCCCATTCTCCACACAAAGTGTCCAGAACTGTGCACAGTGCCCTGGTTGCCTCCCCAGTCCCCAGGCAAACCCATGATTAATATCCCATGCATTTGCAGGGAGCTTCCTACGGCTCACATTTTATTCTACTTTCTGTACATCATCTCCTTCGATCTTCACAACCACCTAGACAAGTATCGCTCCTGGTTTACAAATGAAGAAATAAAAGCCACGAGAGATTTTAAAAAGAGCATAATCTCAGTCAAGGACTAAAACACAGGTCTGCCTCCACACAGAGGACCAGCTCTGCTCGTAGGGTTAAGCACACTCTCCCTCTCCAAGGTCCAATGCCTTGGCCACTGACACCATAGAGTATGTTTCAAACATCTCAAAAGCCCAGAGATGTGATTCTCAAAATTTGGTATACATAGGAGTCTCCTGGGGAATGTGTCTTAAAATGCAGATTCCCGATGACTTCCCAGGGATTTCCATTCCTTGAGTCTAAGAGAGGGTCCAGGGATCTGAAGGTTAAAACATCCCCGGGTTTTCTATTAAATTTTTTAAACATTTATTTAGTTTTGAGAGACAGAGCACAAGTGACAGAGGGACAGAGAGAGAAGGAGACACAGAATCTGAAGCAGGTTCCAGGCTCCAAGCTGTCAGCACAGACCCCGACGCGGGGCTCGAACACACACACTGAGATCATGACCTGAGCCAAAGTCGGACGCTTAACAAACTGAGCTACCCAGGCGCCCCTAAAAAGCCCCAGAGTTTTCTGATTTTGGTGGCTCAAAGACCACATCGTGAGAGGCCCTGGACTAAGAGAATGCAGGCTGAGGACTGGAAGCCTCTGAAATACCGCCTGTGTGACCTCAGCAGTTAGACTTAAAGTCTCTTGACTGTTAGTTTTCTTAAATGCAAATGAAGATAACAATATTTGCGTTCAAGGGATTTTTTGTGATAATTCAATGACATGATGCACGTGAGGTGCTGAGCATAGTGCCTGGCATGTAGGAAATTCTCAGTAAGGTTAGTGATTATTAGCATTATCACTGCTGTTGTCTCAACACTGAAATAGAGCCAAGCCGTGTGTTACTCAAGGGGTGAGTTCCTATAGCTAATACCTTATCACTCAGAGTCATTAAATCTATAGAAAATTGGGATGTAAAAGAGACACAAATAGGATTTGATAAACAAGTCATTTTTTAATAAGAGTGACTCATTTAGCTGCCTTGGGGTGGGGGTGTTGGGAGATAAGCAACTGTCTGTTCTCTAATTAGCAGCCACTGATTACCAGAAGGAAAAGGAGGCAGTTGGCGGACATGCCAAGGGGGGTGCTTCTTGAGAACTGGCGTCAAGTTGATGTGATCTGTACAAAAAAAATATCATCAGCAGACAGCAGAGATGTAGACACGGATGTTAGAGCCCCTGCCCAGCGATGGCCATTTCCTTCTGACTCCTCCACTCTCCCAGCACTTAGGCAATAACGTCCTGACCCAAGCCAGCCACCAGCAGGTCTCCCCTGAGCTGAGTGGAGGGGGGCTCTGGCCTCCCCCTGGGAAAAGCCTGCCCTGAGGCCGCTTTAGGATGGTTTCCCTGGTCTCCCTGGGGGAGGAAAGGAAGAGCAACTATCGGAGGAAAGTAAAACAAAAATTGCACTAAGTAGATGGCCTACGGATGATCTGTGATGGGACCTCTCTCATTCTCTCTTTCTGTGTCTCTGTGTCTCTCTGTCTGTCTGTCTGTCTCTGTCTCTCTCCTCCCTTTAGAATTCAGCAGAGGCTCCTGGTGAAGAATGAAGTAACTCAGTCATCAAGGACTACATAGCTACTTGCCTGGGGTCAGGGGCCCAGACTTTGTCAGAGATTCTCCTAGAAATCTGTCATTTCACCCAGGCCCCTCTCTCTCACGCTTGGCTGTGGCTGAGGAGACACATGAAACCAAAGTTCTGATTAGAGAAGGCCCACAGACATTTTTGGGTGCCTTCTGGCATCGTGGGGAATGTGTTCCGAGAGGTGAACTTGAGCGTTTCCGTACCCAGTTTCATGGGAACAGGTGTCCCTCAAGAGCAAGGCGAGAGAAGTCATGCTTCGGCCCTTCCTTGGGAACCTGGAATCCCACAGTGCATTTCGGGGTGAGAGCAAACCCCTCCAGAGAAGCTGCCTTGTGTTTATGCCATGGCGTCAGCTACCTGTACAGTGGGAATTGGCAGACCCTGAAACTTCCCCTCCCAAGCCCTCTCCCCTAGAGCAAGTCTTTCTTTTTCCTTTCCTTTCCTTTCCTTTCCTTTCCTTTCCTTTCCTTTCCTTTCCTTTCCTTTCCTTTCCTTTCCTTTCCTTTCCTTTCCTTTCCTTTCCTTTCCTTTCCTTTCCTTTCCTTTCCTTTCCTTTCCTTTCCTTTCCTTTCCTTTCCTTTCCTTTCGTTTCCTTTTGTCTTTTCTTATCTTTTTAAATATAATTCATTGTCAAGTTGGCTAACATACAGTGTGTAAGGTGTGCTCTAGGTTTTGAGGGTAGATTCCTGTGGCTCATCACTTACACACAACACCCAGTGTGGAGCAAGTATTTCTGTCCCCAGGGTTCCTCTTCGGGCCCAACACAGTCATCCCTAGGCTGCCTCTAGGACCCAAGTCCCTGAGACTCCCCCCACGGGTAGATGGGCCACCACAGTGGGGAACCAGCCTGCAGAAATAGGGAACATAGGTCAGTCCTATTCTTCTTCTCCAGAAAGCTCCTCCTTTAACCTTCCCTCCTTAGTCCTTGATCAGCTGTCCTTCATGACGCTCATTTGTCACTGTCACCTTTCCCTGTGACTTTTTTTTTAAACCTCTGACTCACATGCAATTCAACTCAGTGCTGGGCACGCAGTGGGCTCCATCCTTGCTGAGGAGTGACCGGTGAATGCACCAATGACACAAAGTGGCCCGGGGGAGAACCCCCCCTGCAGGTGAGGGGAGCAGGCTCATCGGTTCCAGCCCTCCTTTCCCCTAAGGAAGCCCAGAAGGAAACAGATACTGCAGATAAAACACTGACTGTTAATCTTTCACCCAAAACCCAGCACCACAGTAATGTTCTTTGTTTGTGCTAACTATTGCCAGTAAATGTGGTAAAATCACATATTTGCCCGGAAATCTGTTGCCTGTTACATAAAAACATTCAAGACTACCTCCATGTTTCAGTTTTTAGTTTCTCTCCCTCTTCCTGTATCGATCTCTATAATCTTCCAGGACACACCCAAACAACTTATCCAACCACAGGAGCCTCGATCCTTTGTGAAGACACCTTGCCCTTCTTCACCCTTCCTAGACGCCCCTTCCCCAGCTCATCCCTCCAGGGCAGCAGGCTAGTGAGGCCACAGTTCCTGGGGTGACTCAGATCTCGCTTTCTCTATCATTCATCTCCTAGGAGGCAAAATTACCAAGAACAGAAGATGTATCCAGGACATCACTGGGGACATGTGGCTGTGACAAGGTAAGGGTACACAGGAATGAAGGTTAGCCACTTCACTCGAGGCAAAGAGCTGGGGAGAGGTGGCTGTCGATGGAGAATTTCATTTGTCTTAATTTGGGAAAACAACTGGGAAAAATAAGACGATACCACTCAATGTCCCTGAAGGAGGAGCCTTTTTATGACAGGTTTGTAGTATTCCTAATGAATTGCCTCCAAAGTGAAAAGCATCGGAGTTGCATTCAGGCACCAACAAATTGCTGGTCAGGGGAAGTTGGTCTGACAGGTCCTCGAAGTCAGGAGCTTTCCCTGGGTGACCCGCTCTGTGCCCTCCCCTGATCCCTGGGCAGCATTTGACACAATATATAGTCGGACTAACCTTGAAACACATTCTTTATTTGGTTTCCAGGGACCAGAAGCTCCTGGCTTTCTTCCTGTATCCTAGGATACTCCTTTCCTGGATCTTCCTCCTCTTCCTAATGCCTAATAGATGGTTAACCCTGAGCTCCTTCCTTGGACCTCTTCTCTATTACACTAACTCTCTTTGTCATCTCTCTCACTTAGATTTAAATATTGGGCTGAATCATAAGAAACATCTGATATTCAATCTTTTCATCTACGGAATGGCTATTTCAATGGTTCCACCTAATGCTGTGTCTGTGTTACTCCCAAATCCGTGTCCCCACCCCCTGATGTCCTCGAGATGCAGACTCAGTTATCCAACTGTCTCCACTGCAGGGTCTAGTTGGCATCTCCAAATGAACCAGAGGAGTTCAGAGCAGGAATCTAGGCTTTCCTGGCACGTGTGTTCTCTCCGTATCTTCCCCGTCTCCGCTCTGGACAATTTCATTCTTCCAGTTGCGTGGAGCAAAACCCTGTAGTCCTAATTGCTCCCTCTCTCTCTCTCCTGCACTGCAGAAGGCAGTCGGGTTAGCCCTAGGACCCTGCTCACACCCCCACGCTGATCCTCTTAGAGCTGTCACCCAGATTACTGTAACAGAGTCTCTACTGGCTCCTGCTTTGCCTCCTGGACCCTCTATCACCTATCATCTCTACAGCAGTCACCGTGGTCTTTCCAGATCGTTAGTTATCTCATGCCTCTCTCCCCTCCCCAAGCCAGTGTCTTCTGATCACACCCAGAACACAATCTAAACCCCTTGCCCCATTGATTCTCTAGCCCCCACCCGTGTCTACCATCATGCCTTCTTCACTGAGCCGTGCACCAGGGCCTTCGTACATCCTAGTTCCTCTGCTCGAAGGCTCTCCTGCTCGTTCCCATCTCTATTCAGATATCTCCCCATGTGGAAAGGCTTTCCCAGACCATCCCATCCTCGAGTAATAGTTCCTCCTTCACCCTGCTTTATTTCACATACTTATCACATGATTGTATATTATATAACCGTGTGTGTGTTTACTGTCTATCTTCCAACTAGAATCTAAATTCCTTGAGGACAAGGATTTTTGTTGGCTTGGCCAGTGCCCTTTCCTAGTGTCTGGAACATAGTAGACACTCAATATTTGTTCAGTTAATGAATGAATTGACGAATGATTGGGCCAGGTCTTTAGCTCTATATCCTGTGACAGCCCAATAGTACTTGGTGATTGACAAGCTGGGCCAACAGTTTAATGACGAGAGGGAGCTAGGATTGTGCTTCTGTGTGAGCTTGTTTTTGTGGGGACATTTTCCTTAAGTATAATAACTTAAAATTCCTTTTCCCACCAGGATGGAAGATCCCAGAGCAAGGGACCAATTTCCCTCTTTCCATTCTGTCTATTCAAAACATTAAGACTTTGACTATGGCATCTTTGATGCTGGCTGTTACAACCACACATACCCGTACACACACCCACATGTGCCAATAATAATAATAACAATCACAAACTTTTATTAAGATCTTACTAAGCACTATTCTAAATTCTTACAGATAGTATCTCATCTAGATGGCTTACCAGCTCTGTGAGGCAAGTACGAATTTCATCTCCTCATTCAGATGAAGAAACTGAGGTACAAAAGGGATTACATAGCTTCAAAGTTTACACAGCTGATAAGAGAAAAGGCCAAATATCTCTGAACTTTTTAAATGTTTCAGTAAAGGTCTCCTAGGAGCTCCTACCCATCGAACATCTCTCCCCCTCGGCCTCACTCCTGTCAAGAGTTAACCCAGCTTGCTTAAAGCTCTGAAGAATACCATGAGGCCAAGGGCAACAAATGCTAGGAACCTCCTATGTGGCAGTGAGGAGGGTCCTGGGCCCCCATGCCTACTAAGGGAATGTGGCTGCAGGCGAAGTGTCATCAGGCAGTCAGTGATGCCACATTCATCCTATGAGGACCCTCGGCTTCCCTCACAATGACGCTCTCTCTTCGCCCAGTTGCAGGGCTGTGTCTGCCTCACACCCTCAAGTGAACAACCAAGTCTATGCAGCGACTGACTGATCCCCTGGCCTCCCTGGTTCACTCAGCTCCATCTGGTAAACAGAGTCCTGATGCCCCAGGCCCTCAACCCTTTCACCTGACAGGTAGCACCTAAAGACATGTGCCTTCTGGAAAAAAAATCACAGCATCTACTCTGCCAAGAAATGGGGGCCCCCCTGCCCCCCGGCCTGTGTGCTGATGCCCACTGCCTGCCAAGCTCACAGTGGTAGAAACAGGCTGCCTGGAGGCCTGCTGTTTTTCTCAAGGAAAGAACTGACTGGAGACATTGGGGTCCTGCTCCCAGCAGGCCTCTGACCCCTCCAGGCAGTGCCAGGCCAGAGAAGAAGGAGTAGGGGAAGGGGAGGGGTATCTCTCCAAGTACGTGAGCAAGTAAAAAGATAAATGGAACCAATTTCAAAAGGAGTTACAGGGCATCTGGGGAAGCAAGACTCCTGGATTATAGTTAAGGCTCTGAAGCATCAATAATATGCTTTACATCCATCTCACCCTCCTTTTGGACTCATCAAATGCTTTCAGGGTAACCCTCAGGTCCCCTCCTCACAGCTAGACAGGACTCACCTTTCACAGCACCAGAAACAAAGGCTGCAGATACTCACATATAATGTGCAAAGACTGCTGGTCGAAATGTTAATACAGAAAGATTTGAAGGCAGGCTTGTAGCGCAGGTCTCCAGGAGAACATGTAGATAAAATGAAGACACGGGCTGGGAGAGAGAAAATACTAGCTTAAGAAATCTCAAGCCTCAGGGCACCTGGGTGGCTCAGTCGGTTGAGCATTAACCTCTTGATTCGGGTTCAAGTCAAGATCTCATGGGTTCATGGGATGGAGGCCCGTATCGGGCTCCGCACTGAGAGTGCAGACCCTGCTTGGGATTCTCTTCTCTCTCTCTCTTTCTCTCTCTGCCCCTCCTTTTCTCTCTCTTTCTCAAAATAAACAAACATGAGGAAAACAAAGGAATCTCAAGCCTCTCCCCAGTGCTAGATGGAAGCTGAGCTGGGACTGAGATGTCCTTGTCACTGTTCTATGAAGTAGTTAATGCCAGCCCTTTGTACTGCATCTCACCCTTCATTGCTGGATCGTCCAGACTGGAATAATCTGTCTGTGCCCCGGGACTCCATCCCACCGCATAGAGCATCTTCCGTCCAACGCCCTACGAAACCGTGAACCCTTTGCTAAGCACCGATGAACCGTGTGACTTTCAGACAACTCTACCTGTGTGGGCATCAGGCTCCTCGACTACAAAATGAGGCAACAAGAACTTAATTTCTGAAGTCCCGCATTCCAGCTCTAGTATACTGGACTTTAATAAGGGCCACTAGTGGAATATTATCAGGAAGAGCCTTTGCTCTCCATGGAATGGTTGCTGGTAATTTCCACAAATTTAAGCAGCAGCATTTCCCTCCTATAACCTGGTTTTTAAATTTTAATCAAAGCTCACGAACCGAGCACTGTCAAACTATGTGATGGGGGGAGGGGCTGATCATATATTCACTTCATTGTTACTCAGATATGTTTGCCATCCCTCATGAGGAATGGACAACTTTGAAATTATTTCCTAACTAATCACTAGTTGCCAGGACTACAATGGGCACTTTAGGGAATGCATAGAACTTACATTATCTCTATCTTTAGGAGAAAAAGAATGAATTTATAAATAACGAGAAATTGATACAAGAAATTTAGAATCATACTTTATTTTTTTAAAGTTTAAGTTCTCACTACTGTTCATTTCAATGCTGACCAACCACAGAAGTCCAGTTAACCTCTGAAGCACAACTAGAAATACACACTATTACTATTAAATTTTACCACTAAAGACAAGTAATCACAGGCTCCATGAAAGTATGCACAAAATATTTACCTTAACTCAATTACCAAATTCTTCTTTTTTAAATGTTTATTTATTTATTTTGAGAGAGAGAGAGTATGTGTGAGCAGGAGGAGGGACAGAGAGGGAAAGAGAGAATCTCAAGCAGGTTCCCTGCTGTCAGTGCAGCTCCCAATGTGGGGGCTTGATCCCACGAATGGTGAGATCATGACCTGAGCTGAAATCTAGAGTCTGACGCTTAACCGACCGAGCCACCCAGGGGCCCCACTAAACAAATTCTTTTAAGGGAAAATATGACCTTTCTCAAAATAAGGCCGGCCATCTTGGTATCCACATCATCTAGACTTTAGATGTTAGCACCACTGCCTTTGAGACAGAATGAGCTACAGATTTGTGGAATCCAGTGCAAAATGAAAATGGAGGGTTCCTTGTTGAAAAATTATTAAGACTTTCAAGATAACAACAAGAGAGTATGAAACAAAAGCTAAAGCAGCCTTTAGCTGCTGCACAGATCACATATCCAGTGATAGTCTGCTCATAGATGATCCAGAATTGACCATAGCAAACATTTAACCAGTGCTTGCTAAGAACTTTCCATCTATTAACTCATTTAGTCCTCAGAACAACCATAGTGGAAAAGTCCTATTATTCTCCCTATACTAGAGAAACTGAAGCATGGGAAAGTTAAAGTTCCTGCCCATGGATCCATGGACACTAGGTCGAGCCAAGTCTTGAACTAAGGCAGACTGGGACCAGGTTCTACCCTGCTTCTAGTAACCAATCTCCAGAAGTGAGTCTGGAAATTATATGAATAGATTTCCATTCTGCAGTCTTAACTTTTCTGCTCTGTGAGATTAACACTGGGCTTGCATGACCAGGGACCTGCAATGACTGGGGTCTTTTGCATGTGCGTCGCTGCGTGTATGTGGGCAAAGTAAGGGTAAGTGCAGGGAGCTCGAACCATTTTTCCCAGACCCCCTACATATTACTGACACCCTAGGATGGAAGGCTGCTGATGCACAACAACTAAGGCTCTGGGTAAAAGTGATTCACGTCAGGAAAGCCCACCAGGCTCCAATTATGGAAAAAAGTCTTGTACAGGAAGGATGGGGTCTCTGAGCAGAGCTGGGCTCACTTGCAACAACCGTGACCTCTAGCTTATGGTTGTGACCTTGCAGGTTGGGCACTCCACCTTCCCCACAGGTGGCTGTGAGTCCATCACATTGAGAGGGGAATGAAGGGTGCTGTTCTTGGATGGAAGATGACTACAAAGCTCGACCATCTGCCTTCTAGAACCAGGGTTCTCCAACTTCACTTGTACATACGAATCACCTGAAAAGCTTTTGTAAAAACAAGGGAGGGAGTTTCCCATGCTCAGTCCCCTGGAGTCCTGAGTAAGGAGGTCTGGTATAGAGCCCAGGAATCTGACTTTTTAACAAACCCTCCAGCAGTTCTGATGTAGATGGTTTATTCTTTGGGAACCTTTATCTACAGAATAGTGGGAATGTTCCCAGGGGAAGGTCAGCAATCTCCTCCTGACCACACTCCCTTCATCTTAAGAGCAGTGAGCGCTGTGTCGCCATGTCTGGGAGAGTTTAAGCAGGGCAGCTGGTGCACGTGAAGGGGCTGATAGATTCCAAGGCCGAGTTTTGCTTTCTTTGACTAATAATCTTAGTCACTTTTTTTCTTTTCACTGAAGAGTAAGTCACAGCCCATACCGTGACTCGCCGTCCACGAAACAATAGGTTTTCTCAGGCATACTCTGCTCCTGCAAATGGCTTTCGTGGCCTGTCTTTCTCTCTCTACCTGCTGGTTTCTCACACACCCCTTTGCCTTCTAAGGCTCTAATTTCAAGGAAGTTCCTTTTCCTCAGAACGGGTGAGAGTCATGAAAAGTTGCCACTGAAACAGATGTCAGGGAACAGTGCACCCAGTGTATCCACTCTATGTGCTGGGAAACGAGCGACACAAACCGGGGTCCACTCTCAGAGGCACAGACGAGGCCACACAAGCAGACCCCACCCATCTGCAGTCCACAGAGCCACCCCAGGGTGTCCCTTCTCCCTACAGCGCCACATCACACCAAGTAAGCAGACACTGCAGGGCGCGTCTAGACTCTCTTCATTGGGTTTCCCATTAAAGAGATTCCGAGGCAGTTTTTAAATCTCTGGAAATGAATAGCTATATCATACAGCAAAAATACAGCAAAGGGCCCGGAAAAATCCACTGTGCACATAGAAAAAAAAAGTTATAAATAAACAGGATGTCAGAAACCAGATTAAAATTCCAAGTTGAACATGGGAAGTCGAAGATAAAAGAGCTGACCCACTCGGAATTCGTCCTCTAGCTCCACAAGATAACCCTCCCCTGACTACACAGTACTCGAACTCAGAGAAGTGAGGACTTTCAGACCCAAGAAAGATCTGAGAGGTCAGAGGTTGTCTGGGCTGACTTCTCTTCTTGGAGGGTGATGAAACTGAGCTCAGCTCAGAGAAATGAGGACACTTGCCTGAGGTCACACAACTCAAGTCTGTGAATCAACGGGGACAGTTCTTCCAGCCACTGAAGGAACCACAATGGATGGGTTATTTGGTCTCTGGCAAAGAAAACTTATTACCTATTAGTTGGATATCTTTTCTGTGTGGCATGAAAATCTCAAACACATCACTAGTAGGGCAATGTAATCACAGTTTTTAATTAACATAAAATCTCTGCGACTTTTTTTTGTTATATTACTTCTATACAGTGTAAATCAATTAACTGAAACAGGCTTGTGGGTGCAGAGAGTGGCGGTCAGTCACTGGACAGATAATTGCTCTGTTGCTGAGATTAACACCTTATCATGCTATTAGGACCGCTTATGAATCTTGTAGTCCTGACAAAGCCTACAATTTAGGGACTATCCATTCCAGCTGTCTCCATTTCTGTGGCCTCCTACATGCAAACAATTGTTGTGCTAAGTGCTGCATTTAATTAAAGGCCCTTCCCATGTCATGGGTATAGTCACAGGAAAGACAAGAGACCTCGTTTGTTTAAACACACACACACACACACACACACACACACACACAAACTTCTTGCTGGTGATTAGTTAGCTTTAAAGCAATCAGGATTCAAGTCAGCAAGGCCCACCAAAGAAGGGTGAGATATGGGTGACTTCTGAATTAGAAATTGCGAAGCACATATTACCTCTCCTTTTATGACTTAGGATAAAATCATAGACAAGAGCTACGACCCTGGGTTTCTTCTCACATTGAAGAGTTGTTTCATCCCAACTTGGGATTCTCTGCCACTTCCCCAAAGTCCGATGAAGCATCCCACTTGAATTGTTTTTTGGGATCCTGAGACGGGAGGCCCAGACATTCATGATGGACGAGACAGGTCAAGTACAGAAAGCGCCGATGGAGGCATTCAGACTGATTAGAATATCAGAGTAAAAAGAGACACCCATCTACCATGTAGTTTAGCCTCTATTTTAACAAAGGGACGCTTTTCCTGGGACAATTCTTATTGGAATAGGAGACAACCAAAAAAAAAAAAAAAATCAAACGGGCAACAAATAATTTTACCATTACCAGGTAATATGTGTTAATTGCTCAGTTTATATACTCAGAATGACATACCATTAGAGACTGTGTATGCATTGTAACTAGAGCATTAATAAATTTAAAATGTGCCTATTAGGATGACAGCTTTGGAGGTGCAAAGGAATAACAGTTATCACTTGGCAGAAGCCTCTCTCACCCCATCTGCCGAGACTTTGCATACATTTTCAGCTTCCTGAGCAATGATTAGGCCTGTCAGAACCTCTTTAACCTTCTAACTGCTGGTCCCCACTGGCCGTAATTAGAGACTAATGAATTCAGAAGATGCAGGCCGTGAGGAAAACTGCCTTGACAGTTTGTGTACAAATTAAGCCCCAATTACTTCATGCATCTTTTTGCATCGCCGATACAAGTCTCTGTTATTATTTTTGAATATGGTCATTTTAGCAGAAACGAAGAACTTGGCTAATGTATTGTGTCATTTTTATGGCTCGTCATAAAGGAAACAAAACCATACTGGGCGGGTCATGAATAATGTGAAATAAACTACGGAGGATTATGAAGAGAAATTAATTTTCCTCTCGGGAATACCCTACCACCTTTGCATACCCCCTGCTGGACATACTTATTAATATGGTTGTGATTCAGATACTGTCTGCCATCGAAGGAGCCTGACTCACTAGCAGGTTGTCTGGTTTAGGTTTAGACCCTGAGTAAGGAGCGTTTGGAAGGGAGATGCCCTTCATCTTTAGTCCCAACAGTAGAGGTGGCTTGGAGCACACTGATGAAAATCCTTTGTGCTTGGCGCTCAGCGGCCCCTCCACCTTAGTGGCCATGGCAAAAGTTTGCAACTCCAAGGGGTATGGCTTTAAAACCACAATATTAAGGTCCAATGCCACCTTCCTTACCCTTAAAAACTCCCAGAAAATGATGACATCGCATCTTGTTTCAGTCTCCACTGGTCAGCCCAACCAGGTATACAATCTCAGTCTTTTGGGGACCTGGGTCCCGCCTCTATGAGGTCACACTAAGAATGTTGGCTTATGTTTCCAAAAGCCAAGGGGAGTAGGTGTGCATTTCTACACGATGGTCATCGCCTTTATGGCTTTTTCTTTAGCTACAAGATGCCACTGCTGAGATATGGACTGTCCTCTGTCCACAGACCTTGCTGCTCTGGGCAGCCCAGAGACCTCTCTACCAGTGAACCTTCCCTACTTAGAACCCATCTCCTGCACACATCCTCCGCGGAAGCTCCTACACACTGAGGCATTCCCGTCTCCATTCCCTCTCCCTGCCCCACACCAGCCTCAGAGAAGTTTAAGCTTCTCTTCTGTTTGGCCAACTTTGCCTTTGCATCTCAAAGCCCCTCCCTCCATTCCTTCCCGTGGACAATGCAGAATAATGCCCCCCACTCTCAAAGTCTACCTCCTGGTCCCCAGAACTTGTGAATATCTTATCTTACACAATAAGAGGGTATTTGCAGATGTGATACATTAAGGATCTTGAGATGGGGAGACTATCCAGGTGGGCCCTATAGAATACAAAAGTCCATATGAGAAGGAAGCCAGAGATTAGTACCCATAGCAGGAGCTGCGAAGACAGAAGCAAGAGTCTGGAATGATCCAAGGAAAGGCCACAAGCCAAGGGATGCAAGTGGCCTCTGGAAGCCAAAAAAAAAAGCCAGGCAATGCATCCTGCCCTTACATCTCCAAAAAGAACCTACCAACACCTTGGTTTTAGACTTCCGACCTCCAGGACCATAAGAGAGTAAATGTGTGCTGTTTTAAGCTGCTAAACTGTGATAATTTGTTACAGCGGCAACAGAAAACAAATACACCTTCTCTTACTGAAACGTAAAGATTTGGGTTTGTGTCCCAGTAAGTACTGTTCCCATAAAAATAATTATGACAAGAATTTCTCTCGGATAAATTATTATACTCTCTGTCTTCTCAGAACGAAATAATCAACTATCTCTGGAAGTTGTTACAAGGATTAGGGAATTAAAGAGTCTAATTCAATATCCAGAACATAGCAGGTACTCAGTAAAAAAGTTGACGGAGTAAGCTCAAAACTGAGTCTTAGTGTGAATACGAACAGAGAATATCAGCACCTGCTGAATTCCTCTGTATTTTTCATCCCCAGCTCCTCACAATCAGATCTATTGATGGTGTCCACATGCAGGTTTCAGCCTATCTGTTTCCAAATGGCAGGAAGCAAGAGTCTGTGTCCAGTGGATTTGAACTTGACCTACTCTTAAGCTGTGAGTCCTATGACCAGACCCAGATCTCTGGGCTCACTGCAAGTATCTTTATCTACCAAAAATGATGTGGATCACAAATCTGCTGAAGAAGTGTCGGGTGCTTGAGTAGCTCCAAAGCTCAAGGTGAACCTGTCTACTATGTTGGCTTCATTTTGGGATTAGGTATCTGCCTAAGCACTTTAACCTTCTAAGGAAGAGGCCTTAATTCTGTTTGCTTGCCTCGTTGAGGACTCCTGTCTGGGACCAAAAGCCACACCCTCAAACCAACCCACTAACATACGGAATTAAGACCCTACCTGGCGGCTCTTTTCTGGACTCATATCCTTCCCTTCTACCCCCAGGTTTAACCATATACATCAGTCACCCTTGGAAAGATTCCTGGATGAAAAAGAAAATCTAGCTTAACTCACAGTATTTGACCCACACCTTAATATCTTGTTGTTATACTCCAAGCAACTGATCAGATACCTTGGGGCCAGTATTATTCAGATTTAGGACTGAGGGTCTTGTACTCAATCAATGTTCCTGTACCACTAACCTGTTCTCTTCCCACCTACCTGGGTAGCAGATTTCCCCCAGAACAGCAAATTCTCACCCCCCATACTCCTCTCCTCATCTTTTAGGTTGCCATCAGCACTTTCATAATGTTGACTTGGCTTCTAATTACAGGTCATCTGTCGAGATATTGCAGATTTGGTTCTAGAGCACATCAATAAAATGAATGTCACAATAAAGCAAGCCAAATGAATCTCTGCATTAAAAAGTACATATAAAAGTTATGTTTACACTATACCATAGTCTATTAAGTAATAGTATTGTCTCAAAAAACAATGCACAACATAATTTAAAAATACTTTACTGGTGGGGTGACTGGATTGCTCAGTCAGTCAAGTGTCCGACTTCAGCTCAGGTCATGATCTCACGGTTTGTGGGTTTGAGTCCCATGTCAGGCTCTGTGCTGACAGCTAGCTCAGAGACTGGAGCCTGTTTCAGATTCTGTATCTCCCTCTCTCTCTGACTCTCCCCCACCCCTTTCTGTCAGAAATAAATAAAACATTAAAAATTTTAAAAAAATACTTTACTGCTAAAAAATCCTAACCATCATTTGAGCTTTCAGTGAGCCATAGTCTCTTTGCTGGTGTACGGTCTTGCCTTGATGCTAATGGCTGCCGACTGGTCAGGGTGGTGGTTGCTGAAGGCTGAGGAGGCTATCACGATTTCTTAAAATAAGACAACAGTGAAGTTTGCCACATCCATTGACTCTTCCTTTCATGCATAATTTGTCTGTAGCGTGTGATGCTATTTGATAGGATTTTACCCACCAGAAGAATTTCTTTCAGAATTGAAATGAATCCACTCAAACTCTGCTACTGTTTAACAACTAAGTTGGTGTAATGTTCTAAACCCTGGGTTGTCATGTCAATAATCTTCACAGCATCTTCACTGGGAGGAGATTCCATCTCAAGAAACCACTTTCTTTGCTTTATCCATGAGAAACAGTTCCTCATCCACTCCAGTTTTATTGCAAGATTATAGCTGTTCAGTCACATCTTCGGGCTCCACTTCTCATTCTAATTCTATTGCTGTTTCTGCCACATCGGCAGTGACCTCTTCCACCGAAGTCTTGAACCGAGTCATCCATGAGGGTTGGAATCAACTTATTCCAAATTCCTGTTCACATTGATATTTGGACTTCTTCCAATGAATCATGAATGTTCTCAATGACATCTAGAAGTAAACCCTTTCTGGAAGGCTTTCAATTTACTTTTCCCAGATCCAACAAAGGAATCGCTATCTATGGCAGCCATAGCCTTCAAAATAAGAGTCTTACATAATAAGACAAGACTTGAAAGTTAAAATTATCCCTTGATCCATGGGCTATAGGATGGATGTTGTGTTAACAGGCATGGAAACAACATTACTCTCATTGTGGATCTCCATCAGAGCTCTTAGGGGAGCAGGTACATTGTCAGTGATCAGTAATCTTTTGAAAGGAATCTTTTTTTTTTTTATAGTTTATTGTCAAATTAGTTTCCACATAACACTCAGTGCTCATCCCCATAAGGAATCTTTTTTTTTTTTTTTTGAGCAGAAGTTCTCAACAGTGGGCTTAAAATATTCAGCAAACCATCATATTGCAAACAGATATGCTGTCATACAGACTTTGCTGTTCCATTTCTACAGTACAGCAGAGTAGATTTAGCACAATTCTTAAGGTTCCTAGGATTCTCTAAATGGTAAATTAGCATTGACTTTAAGAGGAAGTCACCAGCTACATGAGCCCCTAACAAGAGAGCCTATACTTTGAAGCTTTGGAGCTGGGCATGGACTTCTCTTTAGCTCTGAAAGTCCTGGATGGCATCTCCTTCCAGAAGGAGGCTGTTTCATCTACATTGAGAATTTGTTGTTTAGCATAGCCAACTTTTGTGAATTCTTTTGGCTAGGTCTTCTGGAGAACTTGCTACAGCTTCTTCATCAACACTTGCTGCTTCTTGTTGCACTTTTAATAAGTTTTGGAGCTGGCTTTCATCTTTAAGCCTCATGAACCCACCTCTGCTAGCTTCAAACCTTTCTTCTGCAGCTTCCTCACCTCTCTCTGCCTGCACAGAATTGAAGCAAGTGAGGCTGTTGCTCTGGATTACTCTTTGGCTTAAGAGAAGGTTGCAACTGGTTTGATCTTCTCTCCAGACCACTCAAACTTTCTCCATATCAGCAATACGGCTGCTCCCCTTTCTTCTATTCATGTGTTCACTGGAGCAGCACTTTTCATTTCCTCCAAGAATTTGTCCTTTGTATTCACAACTTGGGTAACTGTTTGGCACAAGAGCCCCAGCATTGAGCCTATATGTGTTTGACATGTCTTCCTCACTGAATTCACTCATTTCTGGGTTTTGATTTAAAGCAAGAGACATGTGACTCTTCCTTTCACTTGAGCCACTGTAGGGTTACTAACTGGTCTAATTTCAATATTGTTGTGACTCAGAGAATAGAGAGCTCAGAGGAGAGGGAGAGATTCGGGGGAATGACCAGTTGATGGAACAGTCAGGACACACACAACATATATTGAGTTAGGTAAGTCTGGTTTGTGGCCTCTCAAACACAGTTACAGCAGGAACATCTAAGATCGCTGATCACAGATCACAGTCCCAAAGATAGCAATACTGAAAAAGTTTGACATATTGCAAGAATTACCAAAGTGTAACACAAAGGCATGAAGTGAGCGAATGTGGTCAGAAATCTGGTGCTGACAGCCTTGCTTAAGGCCAGTCTGCCACAAACCTTCAATCTGTAAAACATGCAATATCTGGGAAGCACAATATAGAGAAGAATCATAAAAAAGGGGTATGCCTGTATTAAAGAGAAAGGCTAAATAAAAACTTTAGCCATGGCTTAAATTGAATTAGAAACTTATTTCATTAGAGAGATTTATTTAAAAGCAATATTTAGAAAGAAGATTCATTTTCTTTAACATTATTCTATTTTGTATGGGAAATGTGGCACAAATGGCAACTGCATGGATTCTCCTGGCTCAACAGGATTCATGCTTGGCAGGATGCTTTACATTATTCTCAGGGTATGCAGCAACAGATTAGGTTAACCATATAAAATTGCTGATATTCAACCGTTTTTGACCTACAAAAACAGCAGTTTCATACAGTTCAACGTAATAGAATGTTGTTTGCTAAAGAGCAGAAAACTTGCCCCTGAAACTAACCCTTGTGGACTTTCCTCATTTTTTTAGACACGCTAGAAGGTCAGATTCAAGATTTCTATAGAGAAAGCAGATACTGAAATTAACAAAAGTTACATAATTAGTGTAATATTGCAGACATAGAGATACTCTTTATCCAGCTTTGCTGCTCATAAATATAAAATCCCTGTTGCAGAGTTGACTGCATCTATTTGATGGAATCCAGTAAGAATCCTGGGGCACTGGGTGGCTCAGTTAGTTAAGCATCTGACTCGTGATCTCAGCTCATGATCAGGTCATGATCTCACTGTTCATGGGATCAAGCCCTGCATCAGGCTCTGCCTGCTTGGGATTCTCTCTCCCTCCTTTTCTCTCTGCTTCTTCCCTGCTCTCTCGCTCTTTCTCTCTTTCTCTCTCTCTCAAAATAAGTAAATAAAATGCTAAAAAAGAATTAAAAAAAGAATCATAATCCTCTTCTGTTTTGATGCTAGGTGAGTGAGGCTCAGGTGTGTGAGGTGATAAACAGCCACACACAGCTATACGCAGTGTATATACACACCGCAGGTGAGCCCTGTCCAAAACAGTGAGATTTGGAAAACACCTATAGTGGCGCTTTCTTAGTAGCTGATACTCCCATCATTCAGCACTCCTTAATTAACATTTGAAGGGTTTGATAAAACTTCAGGTATCCCATATGGGAGAGACAGCACATAAATTTGTTCATTGATTCATTCATTCATTTTTGTTTGTTTATTCATTATTTATGTATTTCCTTACTGGTTTACTTATTTATTTATTTTTACTGTTTTTAGTTTTTAATTTTGTTTTAAAGTTTTTTATTTTCATTCCAGGTAGCTAACATATGGTGTTATATTAGTTTCAGGTGTGCAATATAGTCATTCAACATTCCCATACATCACCCAGTATAACACATAGATTTATAGCCAGACATATATTTATACCTTAGTGTGAGCTGTTTAGTATATCAGCTATTTTGATCATCTGGTATGGTAGCACACAATACATTGAAGGCTAAGGAGACAGCGAGTGTAAAGGATTTTATCATAGGACAAGTTTAACTGGCATGTGACCACAGAGTGCCTGTGAGCATGGGGTGAGGGCAGAAGGCCAAAGAAGGAATTCCAAAATGGTTCAACAACGATTTTCCCACATCATAATTTTCATGAAGTTCTACTCTTTCTTAATTTTTTTAATGTTTATTTATTTTTGAGGCACGCGCACACTCACACACACACACACACACACACACACAGCATGAGCAGGGGAGGGGCAAAGAGAGAGGGAGACACAGAATCCAAAGCAAGCTCCAGGCTCTGAGCTGTTGGCACAGAGCCCCACTCGGGGTTTGAACTCACGAGCTGTGAGATCATGACCAGAGATGAAGTCGGACATTTAACCAACTGAGCCACCCAGGCGGCCCCTCTACTCTTACTTATAGAGCAGAGTGCCTTCCTTATAAAAGCAGTATATTTCTGAGAGGTGAATCTTTTGAGCCATTTTGATACAGTGTGGCTGGTATATGGTGAAGGCTCTATAATAATTACTAATAAAAAACTTCCTGGGACACAGAGCACCCCAACACAACTGGGGTTCACCGCAATCCTGGGACAGTCCGAGACATAGCCCTGATGCCCAGAACTTCAGTTCACTGCCGCTGCCTTACTGTGTTTTTACAAGTCTCTTTACTTCACTTAAAAGCATTCTTCTTTAAGGACATAAAGTAGTTGATTTATGTAGGCATCTCTCCAGAGTTCCTGGTTTCCCTACAGAAAAGTCATCAAAACTTTGTAAAAATCAAATTAAAAATATCCTCAACAATGAACATAGTCTTACTAGTTAAAATACATTTGTAATAGTTCATTTCTAAAGGGCTCCCTTCCACAGAGCCCCACTTCTACACACACATATACACAGCAAGATGACTTCAGAAAAGTCAGAGGCAATAGTCACAGCATCATTGCTTTCTGTGTGTAGACTTTCTAAAGATAAGGACCAAATATTTTCTGTGCTCCTTATTTGGTATAGTACCTACTTTACTGGACTATCCATTAATTCAACAACTATTTATTTAGTATCTTTGTGGGGCAGGGGAGATAGCCATCTCCACCTACATGGGATCTGCATTCTCATGTGCAATGAGTGGTGGGCGAAGAGAGTGGGAAAGGGATAATAAAGAAGCAAATTGCAGATACCACAGAGTCTTAAAAAAAGAAGATGAGGCATACCTAGGCAGCTCAGTCGACTAAGCATCTGACTTTGGCTCACGTCATGATTTCGCCATTCGTGAGTTCGAGCCCTGCACTGGTTGCATGCTGTCAGCACAGAGCCCCCTTCGGATACTCTGCCCCCTTCTCTCTCTGCCCCTCCCCACGGGATCGCTTTCTCTCTCTCTCTCTGAAAAATAAACATTAAAAAAAAGATGAAACATAGAGAACAGATGTGTGGAGAGTGCATTTTATATTGGGGTTCGGAAAAGGTCCCCAAATCAGAATCTAGAAATGTATGTGGTGTCCACATGACCAGAAAGATGTACCCGTGAGCCTCAGGCGGAGGACCATCTGGAATCACAGGAATACGTAAGAGCCAATGTGCGAAAGGAGGCACAAGCTTCAAATGTTGAGGGCCTGAAGAAAGCCAGTGTGGCCAAAGCGTCACGAATGACGAGGAAATGTCCAGGAGAGGAGGTCAGAGAAGTGGCGGGAGAGACACATCATGGGAAGCCCCATGGGTCTTGAATCGTGTCTGGACATTTACAGAGCCAATAGAAGCCATTCGATGTTTTAGAGAGGAAAGTGACAGCATCATGCTTTACGGGTCTTTTTTAGAATTTTTTTGGCTTTGTATTTATTTTTGAGAGAGCACAAGCTGGGGAGGGACAGAGAGAGAGGATCCAAAGCAGGCTCTGCGCCAACAGCAGCGAGCCCGATGTGGGGCTTGAACTCACCAACCCCCAGGACTCATGAACCTGAGCCAAAGTCAGATGTTCAGCCGACTGAGCCACCCAGGCACCCACCTGACTTATGTGTTTAAAGAACACCCCGACGGCTATGTGGGGAATGGCAGGCGGGTAAGTGAAGAAACTGAGACCTGTTGGTAGGCTGGGGCAGTAATCCTCCAGAGAGATAGCTGTGCCTAGAGGGGCAGCCGCATGACAGTAACCACTATGCAGACATTCCTCATGAAGTGCAGGGAAAGGCTTTCTGCACAGAACAGCATAAGCAGGAATAGGAATGCATGGAGGGTGTCTCCAAGCTCAGTGAGCCAGAGAGCTCAGTACATCTGAAAAAAGAAAATGGTGGCAAAACAGAAAAGTACATACATAGATTCACAAGGGAAGTAAAATATGCCAAACGCAGAGGGGCCAACAGGAAAGTGATAAATGAAAAGCATTTGTAAAAAAGAACGTAAACAGAGCTAAGCGATCTAGAAAAATACTAGGATAAGCACAGACACACGCCCCACACACTTGGCCTGGCAGATTCAACTAAGTGAAGATGTCATCTCTTCCCCAAGTTATGTTATAAATGTAATGTAATCCCAACCAAATTCCAAATGGTGTTTTTGGATGGGGAACTTGGCAAAAATGTTCTCAACGTCGTGTGAAAGAATATGTGTGAGAGAATATTGAAGATGCACACACCCACGGCTCAATGTGTCACAAGCCCTGGCAGGTGGTTCACAGGAACTTGAGGGGCCCAGAGATTGCATCACCCCCTTCCCTTCCGGCTCAAGTCGTCAGTTCAAGGCCAACTGCCCTCTCGCACTTAACCCTGCCATAGTATTTTTCAAACTTTTTTGACAGTGACCCGTGTAAAGAAAGATGATTTCTATGAAGACACAGATTTATTATTGGAACAAAAATTTCATATATAATGCACACCCTTTCATGTGACTCACATTTAGATTTTTTATTCGATTTCATTCTGTTCTGTGAAACTCTACTGGGTTAAGAAATAATATGTGGTCAGAACCCTCTTGATTGATTTCATGGTTCCCTAATGTGTCAGAACCCACAGTGTGAAAAACGCTGCCCTTGGGGCGGCAGCTCTAATGCCTGGTCCCATACGGTGATCTCATTACCAAGCCCATCTTACTGGCCAGGCAGTCGCCCCCTTTAGCTGAAGATCTCACTTGCTTTGCAATAAGGGGATTCAGAAATGGCTTCCTGTAGATTCCCTTCTAGCCCGAGAATGGAGAGAACAAGAAAATCTCCATGGACTGCAAAGCCAGGAAAGGGAAGTGGAGTTTATGGTTTGTTTGTTTGTTTGATATAATGATGATTATAATTAAATAAAGCTCTCAGCCATTCCTAGCAGGGGACCTCCATTCCCATCTCTGCATGTTAGCTTTTCTTGTCCATTTGGTAGCCCATTCAGCTCTTCTATTCCATCAGGCCAGTTTTTTAAAAAATAGAAGGATTTAAGAACATATTCAACATCATTGCATGGAAGACGGTAACCTTCTAAGGCAAGATGTTTGTTTTTAAATGCACAGAGCTAAAGTACCTTCTAAAAAAAAAATCCAAGCCACAGCTCTGTTCATTCTCTATAAAAATTTAAAATCACATTGATTACCCATCTGGCATATCTCCTAATTATGCATCTCTTAGTGGACTAATACTCCCTTCAGAAGCAAAACAGGAAAAATACAAAGGGAAACATGATTAATAATTTCTTTTTGTTCTGTTTTTCAGGACAAGTCCCCACTCATTCATGCTCTGCACTGAAAATGTTTCATAACTATACCCCCAAACAGATCCGATCAGCGATCCCCTGATGATCTGTTTAGCAGGAAGGGAGAGACAGGGGAACAAAATTCACTTGTGTGTGTGTGTGTGTGTGTGTGTGTGTGTGTGTGCGTGCGCGCGTGCGCTCTGAAACACGTTTTACTGACATTTCCCTCCATTCTATCACATACCCATAAGTTCCGTTGTGCCTCAACAAAGCAGTTTTCTGGATAATCGGAAGAATATATGTGGCTGAGCAGCCACACTGCTTACTCTTGAAACAAAATACTATAATTTTTAAGAAGCTGCAGCATCATATTAGCCTCAATGTTCCAGAATATCTAACATCCTCCCAGACAAATCATGTACATTCAGTCAAAATTGCATGGAGTGCCCTATGAATTGCCAATAGTTTACCTTCAATGCTTTTCTATCATTTTCTTGTTCCCCTTTCCCCCTTTTAGCACACTTTGTCCATCAGCAACCTACCGGGACCTAAACTCTCTTGCTGCCATCAAGAGGAAAGTCACTAGTTTCGCAGTAAAAGTTCATTTTATACGCAATTTCCACAACAAAAACTTTAAAATGTCGTGTCTTCCTTCATGAAGTCCATAAAGAGAAGAGCCTGGCTGTGGCTTACACTGTTATCTATTCCATGGCCACAACTAGGTTCGTCTTTGACAATACAATCCCAACATTCTTTGGAGTAGCAATAGGGCTAACTGAATATTCCTTTTCCCAGAATTCTTTGCATCTTACAGTGGCCATTTGACATATTTCAGGCCAGAAATACTTAAGCAGAAGTCTACTGACATTTTCAGGAAAGCCTTTATGCTCTTGATTTTTTAAAAATTCATCTTTTTAAATTAAATTCATGTTAGTTAACATATAGTATAGTATTGGTTTCAGGAATGGATTTTAGTGATTCATCACTGACATGTAACACCCGGTGCTCATCCAACAAGTGTCCTCCTTAATGCCCATCACCCATGTAGCCCATCCGCCACCCACCTGCCTCCAGCAACCGTCAGTTTGTTCTCTGTAGTTAAGAGTCTCTTAATGGTTTGACTCCCTTTTTGTTTCTAGCTTATTTTATTTTTATTTCCTTGCCCCTATGTTCATCTGTTTCCTTTCTTAAATTCCACATAAGTGAAATCACATGATAGTTTTCTTTCTCTGATTAACTTACTTCACTTAACATAATACATTCTAGTTCCATCTATGTTGTTGCAAATGGCAAGATTTCATGCATTTTGATCACCGAGTAGTATTCCACTTTGTGTGTATATGTATATATACCACATCTTTTTTATCCATCCATCAGTTGATGGACATTTGGGGTCCTTCCATGATTTGCCTATTGTTGATAGTGCTGCTATAAACATTGGGTGCATTTTTGTAATCTTTGGATAAATACCTAGTAGTGCAATTTCTGAGTCACAGAGCAGTTCTAGTTTTAACTTTTGGAGGAAAATCCATACTGCTTTCCAAAGCAGCCTCACCAGTTTGCATTTCTATGTGTTCTTGATTTTAAGGAACAGATATGGCTGGCAGTGACCTTCCATCTTCCTGCCCTGAGCAAAAGTGTGATGACTGGAGCTGAAGCAACCTCCTTTTCTTTAGATTGAGAGAGAGAGAGAGAGAGAGGAGAAAGAAAGAAAGAGAGAGAGAGAGAGAGAGAGAGAGAAGGAAGAAAGAGAGAGAGAGAGAGAGAGAGAGAGGGAGGGAAGGAAAGAGAAAAGAAAAGAAAATCACAGAGACATTTGCCCTAAGATCTCTGATCTCCTGAACCAACACTGGCAGCTCACTCCTTTCAGACTTTACTTTTATCAGAAAAATGAAACTGTGTTTGTTTAAGCCATTGGTTAGTCAGGCATTCTGTTGCTCTTGTCCTAAATGAGATTCACGAAGGGTTTCCTAGGAAGTCCCACAGCCCCTGGACACTGAGTTGGTGCCCCCGTGGCTAATGTGGAGGGTAAGGTAAAGGCTAGGCCAGCAAGAAGAACATCCCATCCCTTCCCGGCCCCTGATTCCTCCAAACTATCTCATCTTTTATCTTGTACATCGAGTTTATAATTAAGAATTCATTTAATAGCCAAAACATGGAAAGAGCCTAAGTGTCCATCAATGGGCAAATGGATCAAGAAGATGTGGTTTATCTATACCATGGAATACTACATGGCAATGAGAAAGAATGAAATCTGGCCATGTGTAGCAACATGGATGGACCTTGAGGGTGTTATGCTGAATGAAATAAGTCAGGGAGAGAAGGACAAATACCATATGTTTGCACGTATAGGAGGATTAGGAGGAACTTAACGGAGGACTATGGGGGAGAAGAACGGGAGAAATGGTGGGGGAGAGGGAGGGAGGCAAACCATGAGAGACTCTTGAATGCTGAGAACAAACTGAGGACTGATGGGTGTGGGGGGAGGGGGGAGATGGGCATGGAGGAGGGCACTTGTGGGGATGAGCACTGGGTGTTATATGGAAACCAACTTGACAATAAACTACTTGTAAAAAAAAAAAGAATTCATTTAAGAAAAATACATTGGTCTGTTTACGATGCTGTTTCAAACCGCTGGGTTAGGTATTTCTTCCATCAGAAGACTTGATGGCTTTATTACAGAAAAAGGCCCAAAGAAATGGATCATTACTAAGGGAATTTTAGCAATAGGGCATCTGGAAGAGGAAAAACTAGCTCGGATCCCCTCTGAGTATATCACTGCCTCTCTGCCCCAATTAGCCCATTGGCCGGGTCTGAGTACCAACCTAATATCTATTTTTTTCCAGTTAGTTTGGTTGGTTGTCCTACCACCAGATGCAAAGAGGGCCCACATGATCCTATGTCTTCACTAAATTCCAGGGATCAAAGCCTGTATAGAAGGGAGATATAGAGATCTAAGAAATGCTTCAAAATTAATAACAGGTACTTCATAAGAGAGGAACCTGCGTGGAGGTAGGGAGGCCCATATTTGCTTTTGTGCCCCTCTTACATGGCAGCCCTGGCCCTGGGGGAAGACTGAATCCATGGGGGATCTTGAGACCAACATTCTGATGAGTTTCCTTCTGTACCAGAAGGGCTTGATGCATACTGCATGTAACGCTGATGTCCTGAAATGTTTTGCAAAACTTGAATTTTGGTGTTCAGACTCACATTTTAAATTCACAAATGCACACAAAGAATTGTTTAAGAATGAAATAATGGCTGTCTATCTCAGTACCCCATCTCTCCCGCAAGGTCAATATTCTTTTGCTGGTGAGCATGCTTCTGCTCTCCTCATTCATTTAGCAACTTAGACTGTGGGCTTTAGAACTGGAGAGGCTTGGGTCTCATCCCAGGTCAGCCACTTACTCCCTGGATGACCTTGGGCTAGTCTCTTAATTTCTATGTGCTTCACTTTCCTCATGCCCAATGAGGGTATGAGGGTAGTAACTACCTGGTACTCTCTGGTCAGCGAGCTAGCCTAGAGAGAGCTGGAAGCCAGTGGGAGAGGTCACCATGACTGCACCTCTAGGAATCTACATACAAAGACACGACCACCAACACCAGCTCCTTGCACCCATGCTACCCTGACGCTGAGGCTGGACAACCTTGGGCTTGTTATGAGCCACAAGTAATTTAAAATACACAAAGCACCTAGAACAGCTCCTGGAACATAGTGAGCACTAAATGAGTGTTAGCTATCCTTGTTGTTGTTATTTATCTGTTACCAAATTTCATCTCCCCATTGGTAAATGGGGGTAACAATGTTCCATGCAATTAGCCCTTAGCCAGTGGACAATTGACATAACTTTTGTTGCCAGCTCCCACAATTTCCTCCACTGGAAATGCTCCTCTACCAGGCTCTGCCTGCTCAGGGCTTCTCAGCACCTTCGATCCTGCCTGATTCAAGCTTCTTTTTGAAGACTTCTCCAGCTTCCGTGGTCCACCCTGTCTCCTATCACAGATAACCGCAGCTACTAACATCAGTGACTTATAATTTAGTACCAAACCATAGGTTGTATTTTATTGTTCTTTATCACTTCATCTTCCTCTTGAAAACTTTAGATTTCCTACATGCAAAGGTTCATTTCTCTACACTTTTAATACACTGAGCATATTGCCTAGCACTGGGTACACGGGAAGTGCTTCATAAATATTTGTTGATTGCTCTATTCATCTTTACTCTAAATTCACATTTTTATATGCATACATGAGATTTCTTTCAAAGAAGGTTACATCTGTAGTATAGCGAAGTACCAGAAAAAGCACCCACATGATCTCATCTAAACTAGAATTGGACATAAACCCAGTATCAGGGGAAACTTGGAAAGGGTTTCCTCCCTGTGTAATGCTGAAGGGAAACAGGGTTTAAACTCCCTGTAACAGGAAGAAAAAAAAAAGAGACAGCATCTTCTTGATCTTATTTCATCAATCGAAATTCCGCCTTCCCCTAGGCCTTACCCTGGCCAAATTCAAGAAACAGATGTTTGCATAAAAAAAAAATCTCCCTGGAGTCAGCGTGGCTGTTTATCCACTTTTCACCCTGCCATGCAGACGTGGGTTATGTCCAACAAGGTCCAAACAACAAGTTGGAATGTACGAAGTTCGGCCTGTGGAAGGGTTCAAGGAGAGGTGAGGTGGCCCCACATCGGGGATGCTAAGAGAAGAGCTCACCATGAAGAGAAGGGGGGCAAGAGAACTTCATTTCCCAGTAAGAGAAAAACTTCCTTTGTCAGCTCAGGATCCATAATCTTCTGAGCCCTATCATTTTCTAAGCGAAGACACTCTTTGGGCTGTCCGTGTCTGCATCTGTCACCTCTCTATGTGTGCCCCCCAACACAAAAAGTCATGTTTACATTTTTATGAACCTTCTAGGCCTGAAAAGTTGTTCCATATTGATGAACTGGGTGTGTGCCTCTTTCCTTTTGATCCCCCTGTTGAGTTCGTGTATTTTGATTCTCACATGAGCTGTGAGAATTGCATCCGTGCAGATGATGGCTCTGTCTTAGGGATCTGCAGCCCTGTTAACTTTTGTCTATTTCAACGTCTTTCCCCAACATTACCTTAATACGTTGTATGTAAAACATGAAGACCAGGGGAGATGCCTCTTAATGCAATTTACAACATCTCAGAGGTGAGAATTGAAAGCCCAGCTCTGACTGCAACATCTGCTCTGAACAAGGGCATCGAGGGACCTGTCATCAGATTTTTTTGTCTTAAGGATGATCACCATGTATGTTCACAAATAAAAATGTGAAGCGTTCTGACAGCCAGGCACACCGTGAAGAATTAAACTTCCCAAACAGGAAAACACACCGCAACATCCTTTCTGCAATTCATCTGAGAAAACCTTCATTCAGAGCCTCACCGCTTCCTGCCCCTGAGTGTCTGCCCAACCCCTGTCAGTTACCCGTACAGACATGTTTCCGTGAGAGGGCAAGGTTCCATTTGGAGGAGGAACGGCCCAACTTTGAAGGAATCAGTCTCTTAATGGTAAAATCAGACTTTTCCAGTAAAGAGGTCTGCGCAATGTGCTCAGCGGCAGTCAAAGGAAGTTTATAAAATAACCAGCACCTCCTGAGGCAAAAGTTTCTGGTGACTCACCAATACCTTCCCCAAAAAGTCCCTTGGAATGCCAGTCCCGCTCTTCTCTGACCTCAGTCTACCCTTCTTCCCACAATCCCTGCTGTACGTCAGTACGCTCCAGACCACCTGGACCAGCCTGTCTTTCCTAAACATCTCCATCCCGTGTTCTTCTCTCGGTACTTGTCTTATCCCAGTCTTCATCTTGCAGATCGTCTCCAGCTTGTCACTGGCGAAAGTCTTACCTCCCTTCAGCACCTGATGCAAGGGCTCCCGCTCCGGGAGTTTCTCCCGATCACCTAGATGTATGTGACCACCCTATCCCTTACAGTCCTGTATGCCCTTGCTTTCAGCATTTATCACATTCTGCCTCAAGACATCTGTACCCTTGTCCAATACACCCCGCCACATTGCCGTCTCCCGGACAGCGTCCAGTTAAGAAATATCTTGAGTGCAAAACAGGATGCCTCTTTGTGATAGACTGGATTGTGTCCCCTCTCCCACAAATTCATGTATTAAAGCCCTACTCCCCCAACGTGACTGTATTTGGAGAGAGGGCCTGTAGAAGGTAAGTAAGGTTAAATAGGGCCTTTAGGAAGTAATTAAGGTTAAACAAGATTGTAAGGATGGAGTCTCTCCACATTCATGCACTGAAGAAAGGCCATGTGAGGGCACAGCAAAAAGAAAAAAAAAAAAAAGTGGTTATCTATAAGCCAGGAAGAGAGCCCTGAAAAGAAATTGAACTCTACTGGGCCTTGACCTTGGACTTCCCAATTTCCAGAAAATAAATTTCTCTTGTTTAAGTCACATCGTGTATGGTATTTTTTGACAGCAACGGAGCTGAGTAAGACACTTGTATCTGATGAACCATCAATAAATACTGAGTTTGTACACTGACTTTAAGAATAGGGGGACCAGGAAGATGGTAAAGGTGATATCTGAGGGATCTCATTCTCCATCCCCCCATATGTGTGCCTCTTTCACCAGCTAACTAGTAGTGGGAGATATTTACAGCAAGTGGGTACAAGCTGAAGGCCTCTTAGGTACTTTTTATTTAATTTTTGTCTTTTACATATTTACATGGTTCAAAACTTAGTATAATAAGTATACATTATGAGGTCAGTGTGAGAACTGCTACTTGGCTTTCCAAAGCCATGCCTTGCTCAGGTGATTCAGTCAATTCCAATAACAGCCACTCAATATGTCCACAGTCTTCATGCACCACACAATGCATATAATTAACAAATTCTCAGGGACTTAGTCTAACCAGATTGACCAGTACAAATAATGCATATATTTATCCAATAAGTTATCTGGTATCTCTTAGAGGCAAAAATCACAAAGTGATTGGCTCCTTAATCCCTTTGTTGCCTCAAGCAGACCTGGCCCCAAACCCAGTTCTCTTTTGAGAGGCCAAGAGCATGCTTTGCACTATAAACTTACTACTAGTTTTACTTACATGATGTATTGGATCAGTCAGCGTTCTCCAGAGAAACAGAGATGATGATAGCTAGCTAGCTAGATGGATAGACAGGTGTCATTTTAAGGAATTAACTCACAAGATTGTGGGGCTTGGCAAGTCTCTAGAACAGGCTGTCAAGTGGGAAATTTAGGAAGAAGTTGGTATTGTAGTCTTGAGTCCAAAATCTGCGGACAAGAAGGTCAGGCAAGATTTCCACATTGCATTACTGAGGCAGTTTCTTTTTCTTTGCGAAACCTGTCTTTGCACTTAATGCTTTCAACTGATTGGCTGAGGCTCACCCACATTACTGAGGGTAATCTGCTTTACTCAAAGCCCACTGATTTAAATGTTAATCACAGCTAAAAAACACTTCCAGAGCAACATTTAGACTAGCCCAGTCTAGTCTAAACAACTAGACACCATAACCTAGCCAATGTGACTCATAAAATTAACTATGACAAATGGAGACAAAGCTCTGAGTGACGGTGTTTAGCTAAGAGAGATTTTTCGCATAGGGTAATATTGTTTCCCAACAGTCCTTAGAAATCCCTTCATCTTGGCTAAATTTCTTGAAACATCTAAGCCAAAAAAAAAAAAAAAATCCCAAAATCAAACCAGAGGAAGATTCTGGAAGTTCCTTCAGTGCAAAATAGTAGAACCTAGCCTCAAAGTGCTTTTACTTCTGTGGAAAACATTTCAGGGACTGTCCCATTAAATCCTAGGAGAGTGCTGGCCAATCCAGTTTTCGAAGAAAAACTCCTAATCAATCTCATTTGAAATAAAGTCGAACAATTTGGCCAAATACTTCTTAGATACTATAACAAGACGTTCTTGAGAGAATACAGTTGATCACAGAACAAAACTTAATGAATGGATGTATTGCTCAGTAAGAAAAAGATCTCTCTTCTCCTCTCCTCTCATCTCTCTCTTACCTTTAAATATTATTTTTATGGCTTCTTCACTGGAGAAAAAGACTCTTTAAAACTATAACCGAATGCCAGGCACAAAACAGACTAGTCTCTTAAACTAATGGCTGTTGTGGAGGGCTTCTTTAGTGATATCCAACTAGAAGAAAAGCGAAAAAAAAAAAGAACTTTGCAATAAACGACCTTCACCAAAGAAGACTATTCATGTTAATTAGTAGCTCTTTTCAAATATGATTCATATATGCATTAGGCCATGCCATGCTGAACAATGCGTGCATTGTAGTAAACATCAAGATAAGTCTCAAGTATGGTTATCAAAATTTTAGAAAACTCTAGCTACGGATTTTTTTCATACGATTGTGACTTACTGCTCCTAGTGCATTGCACAATGGTATATTTCCTAATGGCTTTTAGCTTTTGCCACTGCCAACTTTTATATTTAAAATCCATACAATTATAGACAATTTATGAACATTATGAGGCTTTTCTTTTTTGCACTGATTCTTACTGATTCGAGCCAGCTTTTATCCTTAGCAAATCAAATGCATTTGCTTACAACACTAGATTCATTCTCACATATTCCACTTTATTCTTATTATTAGTATTCCTTATTATGCATATTTAATTTAAGAATGCATTTTCTCCATTAAAAAATTAGAATATGCTGAAAGAAGTATTAGAAGGTGATTATTTGCTTTAGTTTGCTTTTATTAACTGTGTAAGCCCTGATACAGTCCTTTCAAAGCTACAAGCAAGAGACAAAAACACTGAAAAGCAAAATGAAATTTAAATAAAAATCTGCTTAAAGATCACAGACCTTATTTATATAATGATGGGATATAAGGTATCAAATCGATATTAAGAGAATGGCTAGGGGCGCCTGGGTGGCTTAGTCGGTTAAGCGTCCGACTTTCACTTAGGTCATGATCTCACGGTTGGTGGGTTCGAGCCCCGCGTCGGGCTCTGTGCTGACTGCCAGCTCAGAGCCTGGAGCCTGTTTCAGTCTGTGACTCC